>NC_052160.1:139691582-140015834 GCF_902713615.1 Scyliorhinus canicula
AGACAGTCTTCAGTCATCATGTCAGTGTCGGTGGGCAGGATTCTCTGCCTGTTCACGGCAGTCGGAGCCTCCGGACTGCTGCAGCAAATGGGAGATTTGAGTAAGCGCCAAAGTCTAACACGAGCTTTCGGAGCGCAGCATTCACCTGAGGAAGGAGCAGTGCTCCGAAAGCTCGTGTTTGAAACAAACCTGTTGGACTTTAACCTGGTGTTGTAAAGCTTCTTACTGTGCTCACCCCAGTCCAACGCTGGCACCGCCATATCAAACCTCACACAGACAGTGACCCCAGGCTGGGATTCGAACCCAGGTCCTCAGCACCGTAGTCCCAGTGCTAACCACTGTGCCACATGCCGCCCCAATTATAAGTGGGCACAAGGGACCAAGCAGATGATACAAGCTATGTTGCAAAGATGCGAGGGATTTTAAGATACGCCGACTCTTTGCATCAGGTGCCTTTAGCCTTTCAAAGTGGCGACCACCCACCATTACATAATTGATTCACTATTATACTCAGTGTTTAATTTAACCCGCATTTCTGGAGGGATTTTAAGACTTCAAAGATCAACTTATACACTGACAGTGATGTATCTATTTTCACTTTTTAGAAAGCTCGATGTATTGCTGCGTGCTTCATTGTGAGTATATAAATGATACACGTTTAAGACGTTCCTCCAGCACATCCCATCTTGTAACATGCCGTCTCTACCTGGCCTTCGAAAGTTGGAATTGCTCCAATGTGATTATGAATGGTGCTAATGGGTTTGCTCTGACCAACGAGAAGAGAAGTGCCAGTATCAACAATGGCAGGACACCCTCCAATGCAGGCCACAACCTGACCATCGATGGTGACTCTGAGGGGGAAAAATACATCAAGAGTTAGTCAAAGTACCGAAACTGCCTCACGTGTAGGCCGGTTGAACAAAGAATACAAAGTTGCTTTTGCTCACGAGTTGAGACATGCATGATGGGCGCCATTCGCCCAAAAGGGAACAAAGTCTCCTCGTGAGCGCGTTCAGTCGTGTGTTTCCCGGCGCCCGCAGAGCCAAGAAACGCATGGGTATTCAACGCACCTAGGGTTGTGTAAGGGGCCTGAACAGGAAACGCACGACCGAGGCCTCACATAGCCCATTGTGCCCAGTTTTTAAACGCCGTCCCAATCTGCAAGGCTGCCAAAGCGATCCCTGACCTTCCCCAGCCGATCGTGGTATGGGAGGGTCCTCGCCCCTTCCCCCCCCCAACACCCATGCAGGACACCCGCTGGACCGACTCCGATTCTCGGGCTCTGTCCGGAGGATCCGTACTGTTTAACGTGGGAAAAATTGGCGCCGCCCCAGCACCGATCCTCCGACCGGTGAGGGTCCAGCAGCTGTGCCACGTAAAACTCCCAGCCTCCACGACAAAAACGGCCGAGGTATTGCTGAGTCCGTGGCCGTGCATGTGCACGGTGATGACCTGCAAAGGTTGCGCCGTACAACACAGCACCAGCCGTGCGCAGACCAGATAGTACGCCCCTGGACAGCCCCTCGCCACCCTGGGCCAATTCCCCAAGTCCGCCCAGCTCTTGTTGAAGCCCCCTCCCCGGTCAGCAGCATGGCTCCCGCCCGCCTGTGGCAGTGCCAGGCCAGGTTCCTGACCACTGAGACCACACATCCCCCGCACAGTTGGGAACTCGGCCCATCGGAGGCGGAGCATCGGGGGAGGGTCTTCAGGTGACATCCCAAGGCCGCCCCAACGGTGCGCGGCGCGCTCTTCAAGGATGTCACTTTTGAGGGGGCGGAGCAGCCGATCACAGGCACCCGGCCCCGATTCCATCATAAAAAGGGATTCTCCGCCCAATCATCGATTAGGAAATCGGCGTCAGGGAGCGGAGAATCCCGCCCGAAGTATTGACGCCAACACGGCATTTGTGGACATTCACAACAGAAAATCTGCCACCTGACTTCCGGTTGCGGCTATGCGGAGCTAAGCCGCCCGTTCGGCAGCTTCCGCCAGGAACGGACTTTTGGGCTCTTTTTAGGGCCCCCAGCGGTACTTGATCGACGGTTCCTGATGTGGGAAGGTGTCAGCAGCAGATTCCCAGTGTTCTATGGTCTGGACCAGGAGTGAGGCCAGCAAAATAGCGGTGGCAGCGCCTAGGAAAAAGCGGGGGAAGAAAAACAAGATGGCGGGGGGCGGAGGCCTCGAGGAATGGAGGCGGTGGGCGTAGGAGCAGCAGGAGACTCTCCAGCGCTGCTTTCGGGAGCTTAAAGTGGAGCTGCTAGAATCGCTGAAGGCTACCACCGGTAAGCTGCTGGAGACTCAGACAGCCCAGGGGGTGGAGATCCGGGAGCTCCGACAACAAGCCTCCGAAAGAGAGGATGAGGCCTCGGCCCTTGCAGTAAAGGTGGAGATGCACGAGGCGCTCCATAAGAAGTGGCAGGAGCGGTTCGAGGAGATGGAGAACCGGTCGAGGCGGAAAAACTTGTGGATCCTGGGCCTCACAGAGGGGCTGGAGGGGTCAGACCTGGGGGCCTATGTGGTCGTCTTGCTGAACTCGCTGATGGGAGCTGGGTCCTTCCAGGGGCCCCTGGAGCTGGAGGGGGCTCACAGAATACTGGCCAGGAGGCACAAGCCGAATGAGGCGCCACGGGCAATGCTGGTGCGGTTCCACCGGTTCGTTGACCGAGAGTGCGTGCTTACGTGGGCCAAGAAGGAGCGGAGCAGCAAGTGGGAGAACACGGTGGTGCGGATCTACCAGGACTGGAGTGCGGACGTGGCTAAACGGAGGGCCGGGTACAACCGGACGAAGGCGGTGCTCCACAGAAAGAGTGTGAAGTTTTGCATGTTACAGCCAGCACGTTTGTGGGTCACCTACATGGACCGTCACTTTTATTTTGAGTCCCCGGAGGAGGTATGGGCCTTTGTGCAGGCCGAGAAGTTTGACTCTAACTGAGGGTCGGGGGTTTGTATGTAACTGTGTTCATTTTTGGTGGGGGGGGTTCTCTGTTTTATGCTGGTTGTGTGTTGTTTCTAGGGCGTGTGGGGCGCTGTCTTTTTGGGTGGGTTTGGTGGATGGGCTCGAGTCGGGGGGTAGACGGAGTGTGAGGAGCTGGTGGTGGGGGCCGACAAAGGGGAGCTACGCTAGAGGAGGCGGGGTCAGGCAGGGGGAGAAGCGCGGGCTTTTCTTTGGTTTCCCGCGCTGAGGGTGGATGGGGGCGGGGTCGGAGCTGAGAAGCGCGGGCTTTTGTTCCCCTCCGAGAGCGGGAGGGGGAAGAGGAGGGTCTGCTGATGGGCATGGGGGAGGAGAAGTAGCCCCACGTTGGGAGGGGTCGGAGGTGTGGCGGGAGTCGCCGGGGTCAGCAGAAGTTAGCTGGCTCACGGGAGAGCTATGGAGGGAGTAACGCGGCTGGGGGGTCCTAGCCTGGGGAGGGGGGAAAGAGAGAATGGGGGGGGGGTACCGGGTTGCTGCTGAAATGGCCAGGAAGGAGCTGGAGTATGCAGGGGGGGCCGGGGTGGGGTTTTGCCGCCGTGGGGAATGGGTCGAACGAAGGGGGGGTGGCCTGGGGCGGGCAGGGGATGGGTTATGGCTAGTCGGCAGGGGAGGGGGCAGGGAGCCCTCTGATCCGGCTGATAACTTGGAATGTGAGGGGGCTGAATGGGCCGGTCAAGAGGGCCCTGGTGTTTACGCACCTGAAGGGGCTGACAGCGGACGTGGCTCTGCTCCAGGAGACGCACCTGAAGGGGCTAACAGCGGACGTGGCTATGCTCCAGGAGACGCACCTGAAGGGGCTGAAGGCGGACGTGGCTCTGCTCCAGGAGATGCACCTGAAGGTGGCGGACCAGGTTAGACTGAGGAAGGGATGGGTGGGCCAGGTGTTTCATTCAGGGCTGGATGCAAAGAGCTGGGGGGCGGCGATCCTGGTGGGGAAGAATGTGCGTTTGAGGCGTCAAAGGTGGTGGCTGACAGTGGCGGGAGGTATGTGATGGTGACCGGCAAGCTGCAGGGGGAGCAGGTGGTGCTGGTAAATGTCTATGCCCCGAACTGGGACGATGCGGGTTTTATGCGGCGCATGTTGGGCCGCATTCCGGATCTGGAGATCCGGGCCAGATATTTGGGGGGGGGGGGGGGGGGGGGGAGTTTAATACAGTGCTGGATCCCTGTGATGAACGGTATTAATAACTGCCGTAAACAGTACCTGACCTTTAATACCTTGCCCCTTTAAAAGGCTTGGAACCCTGGGGGACTCTGCCTCTGGCTACGCCCCCAGGAAACAGTATATAGGATAAGGCTCCATGTTGCGAGCACACTTCTCTCGAATGCTGTCCTGTTCTCTGTATATTAAAGCCTTTGATTACTGACCTCGCTCTCGCGTCGTAATTGAGAGTGCCTCAATCCCCCATTGGATCGATCCATGTCCAGGACAGGCAGGAGGCCCGCGGCGGCTAAGGTATTGAGGGGGCTTATAGACCATACGGGAGGGGTGGATCCTTGGAGGTTCGCGAGGCTGAGGGCCAGGGAATATTCATTTTTCTCCCACGTGCATAAAGTGTATTCCCGGATCGATTTTTTAATTCTGAGCAGGGGGCTGATTTCGAGGGTGGAGGATGCAGAGTATTCGGCCATAGTTATTTCGGATCATGCCCCTTACTGGGTGGACCTTGAGCTGGGGGAGGAGAGGGACCAGCGCCCGCTCTGGCGCCTGGAGGTGGGGCTGCTGGGGGATGAGGAGGTGGATGGGCGGGTTCGGGGGTGTATCAAGAGGTACTTAGAGACTAATGATAATGGGGAGGTCCGAGTGGGGACGGTTTGGGAGGCATTGAGGCGGTGATTAGAGGAGAGTTGATTTCCATCAAGCCTATAGGGAGAGGGGAGGGCAAAGAGAGAGGGAGAGGTTGGTGGGGGAGATGGTGAGGGTGGACAGGAGATACGCGGAGGCTCCGGAGGAGGGATTGCTGGGTAAGCGGCGTAATCTTCAGGCCAAGTTCGACTTGCTGACCACCAGAAAGGCAAAAGCTCAGTGGAGGAAGGCACAGGGAGCGGTGTACGAATATGGGGAGAAGGCGAGTAGGATGCTGGCGCATCAGCTCCGTAAGCGGGACGTGGCCAGGGAGATTGGTGGAGTGACAGATAGGGGAGGAAATATGGTGCGAAGGGGGGGGTGGACATTAATGTGGTCTTCTGGGACTTTTATGGGGAATTGTACCGGTCTGAACCCCCGGTGGAGGGGGAGGGAATGGGGCGCTTTTTGGACAAGCTGAGATCTCCGAAGGTGGAGGAGGGGCAGGTGGAGGGGCTGGGGGGCGCCGATTGAGCTGGAGGAGCTGGTCACTGGGATAGGCAGCATGCAGTCGGGGAAGGCGCCGGGGCCGGATGGGTTTCCGGTCGAATATTATAAAATGTACGCAGACCTGCTGGGCCCCCTGCTTGTTAGGACCTTTAACGAGGCAAGGGAGGGAGGGAGGGGGGGGGGGCTTCCGTTCCCCCTTCTCTCACCCTCAGCAGTTATGACGCCGGTGTCATGGTTTTTTTTAGAGCAGAAGTGAACCGCGCCCACGGGAACTCGGCCCATCGGAGATGGAGAATCGGGAGGCCCCGGAGAATACCGGGCCGGGCCCACTAATGATATGCAAACGGCTTTTTACTGTACGTGCATTCCGGACCACATTGACGCCGTTGTCGAGATGATAGAAAATTGCGATTTGGCGTCAAATCGGCACCTGCCGTGTTTTTGGCGTCAGAAGCCATTTTCCGCCCAATGGCCTTTCCCGATTTCGGCATTGGCCGATGGAGAATCCCACCCATTATGTTTGAGCCCAGGTCCTTTGTCTTATTGTGTGAACAGGAGTTAAACAGAGTTGCCACAACCAAGGGAATTGTCAGGTGGTTACTATTGATACAAGCGTCAAGTAAAATATATCTGCTAATATTCCTAGAATTGGAATAAAACATTGATTATAAAACTGAAATAATGCAAATTTAGGTATCTGCAGTAACTATAAAAGCCTGCAGTTTTAGCACGCTGTCTCAATAGAAGCGGAGGCTGCATTGTAGGTGGTTAATCACTAACTTGTCAATGAGGATTTGCCAGAAGCCACTTTGAGCTACAGGGACCCAGTTAATTGGACCTGTGTAGTAATTTGAATCAATTCCTCCAAAAATAATTTCGCTTCCATATTGCCCACCAAGCCTGTAATACAAAAGAGAACTTTTTTATTAAAAAGCTCAGAGGAAAGGAAATAATCTCATTAACATTTGTCACAATAGAAGTTCAGCAGTTGGTGATGTGGCTGCCTATCTCAATCATCTTTCTTTCAAAATCCGCCACTAAAAGTCATCGATTGCAATATTGCCACATGTACTCCTGCTAACTCCTCCCATCAAATAAGACGTTACCCGTTCAAATTTATCAATAATGGATTATAAATAGATTTTCCAGAATTTAAGGCGGGCTCAGATGGATTCTAATTTCAATCCCAAATTGGGCAGATAGGGCCAAAGAAGATATTATGAGTGCGATTTAACACCCAAAACACAGAATGCCAATTTGGGCAGGTGTAGCGGGGTGTTTATTGGGACCTGCTGCCCCGAGAACAACCCCGGTCTCGGTGAGGAATGCCCCACCGATCTGCAATTGCCTCAATTCCCGCACTGCCGACCTGTGCTGAGCTGTGTCAGTGCCAAAAGATATTGGGGCGCCATTTTTAAATACCACCCTGATCTTTTGACCCCCCCCCCCCCCCTCGAACTCCCCACCGCGGCCTCCGGACCTTCCTCCAAACACCCCAACTTACTTCGTAGAGCTGCCCCTCACCCCACCCCTTAAGGGCAGGTGGGCTCCCAGGCCCAATCCCTGGCACGGCGCACTGGTGCCTTGGCACTGCCATCATGGGAACCTGGCAGTGCCCCATCCAGCCTGGCAGCGCAACCCAGGCACACTGGTACTGCCATGGTGCCTGTGTGACACTACAAGGGTGCCTGTGTGACACTGCCAGGGTGCCTGGGTGGCACTGCCAGGGCGCTGGGTGGCATTGCCATGCAGACTGGGTGGCACTGCTGATGTGCTGGACTGGCAGTCCCAAGATGCCCAGGGTTCAGCGGGCGCACCAGGGTACTACCCTCCCCAGAGCCCAACCACCTGGGGACCTTCGATGGCCTGGGTGACCCCACCCCAGGTGCCATTACGCTTGGTCCATGTTTGTGTGGACCAGTGTTAGACGGCGCCATGGTGGGGTCTCCCAGACGCGGAGTGCTCGTTCCTGGGCCTCGGGAGAATCGGAGCCGACAGTTTTAATAGCTCACTAAAATACGTAACTCTGTTCCCACCCTTACCAGGCATCCTGAGCATCAAATATCTCCCGAGAGGCCTCGCAACGAGTCGGGCACGACGAGGACATTTGATCACGCACTCAAAATTCGAAAACAAAGATTATTGAAGGAAAACACTTGCATTAATATCGTGCTTTACATAGTAACCCAAGAGTTTCTCAACTTATTGTTATGGTGGGCAGTTATGTACTTGTTTCAAAGATAAATTTAAAAACCTTGAATTAATTTAAAAAGTAAACTAAAGATCGATACGGCTGCAATCTAGCAGACAGATTTGTCGATCAGAATGTGTTTATCTTTTGAGAGGGCGGAAGACAATCAATTTAATTATGGCTCACTGTGCTCTCATTTTGGAGATAACAAAGTTGTTCAACAACTTACTGTAAGAATGTAAACTCCACCCTGGCCAGAAAAAGAGCTAACGGCACGGGTGGAAGAAACTTTTGGATCATTAATTGGGATGGCCACTTTCTTTATTTGGAACATAATTTGCCAGTTTGATACGACTGCCATCGATGACGGCCTGCCAAACGTATCGAAGGGCAGAGGAAGCTGCCGAGAGACAGAATCAATCAGAAACATCCTGAGAGAGACACCTTGTGACCGATTCAGAGCAGCTGACAGTGACTGGCAGCTTCAGTTAGAGATAGGAGTTGTCGGACTGCTATAATTAACCAGCCTACTGTGGGAAACCACTGTGTACACCTGTATTAGGGGATGTAAGGTAGGACCTTGTACTACAGGTTCTCCGGTAGCCCCTGCCGGCTGGCTCCACCCACTAGGAGGTGGGAGGGGGCTGTTTAGCACACTGGGCTAAATCGCTGGCTTTGAAAGCAGACCAAGCAGGTCAGCAGCACGGTTCGATTCCCATAACAGCCTCCCCGAACAGCCGCCGTAATGTGGCGACTAGGGGCTTTTCACAGTAACTTCATTTGAAGCCTACTCATGACAATAAGCAATTTTCATTTCATTTCATAAATATGCGTGTCCTCCATTGATCTGCCATTTCGCCAGCTGCAGCAGGAGGCCACGCATCTGACTGCAATAAAGCCACAATTGTACCCAATCTGAGTCCATCTGCAATTGATCGTGCATCAATTTATTGCAGTCAGATTTTCAACAACATGGATATCAGAATCAAACTAGATCGTCTGCCGCTGGATCTGCACTGGCCTAAAGCCAGAAAGGACTTTAATCACTGGCTAGCTTGTTTTGAGGCTTACATCAATGCAGCGACCCCCACGCCGACGGATGCTCAGAAGATACAGGTCTTGTATTCAAGGTTGAGTTCAAGCGTGTTCCCACTGATCCAGGACGCCCCGGGTTACGCGGAAGCCATGGCACTCCTAAAAGAAAACTACGCGCGGAAAGCGAACACGATCTTCGCCAGGCACGTACTCGCCACTCGCTCTCAACTCCCTGGTGAGTCCATCGAAGACTTCTGCCGGGCCCTAATCCCACTCGTCCGGGACTGTGACTGCCAGGCCGTCACAGCCACCGAACATTCTAATCTCCTCATGCGCGATGCATTCGTAACGGGGATTGCGTCGGACTCCATCTGACAACGACTGCTGGAAGGGGCCACGCCCGACCTAGCAGAGACAAAAGCTTTAGCACTCTCAATGACGGTCGCATTCCGTAATATTCAGGCCTACCTCCCTCGGCGCACAGCCCACCCCTCCTATCCCTCCTGGACCCCGCAAACAACTCCCCCAGCTGGGGCCATGCCTAGCCAATACACCTGCGCCGCACGCCAGTCCGCGCAACCCGGGGGTCCCCGCTGCTACATCTGCGGCCAACAGAAGCACCCATGCCAACGCTGCCAGCCCACGCCGCCACTTGCAAGTCCTGTAGCACAAAGGGCCACTTCGCAGCAGTGTGCCAGGCCTGCGCAGTCACCGCTATTGCCCCCTTCCAAACGCACAGTGGGCGCCGCCATCTTCTCCTCCCGGGGCCACGTGTGGCTAGTGGGCGCCGCCATCTCCTCCCCCTCAGTCCACATGTGGCCCATGGGCGTTGTCCAGCGCCACAAACGTGCGTCCCATGGGTGCCGCAATCTTGTCCCACCCCCGCAATGTGCGCCCCATGGGCGACGCCGTTCTGTTCCCCACAGGACCTCCGGACACCGCCATCTTGTCTTCTCCACGGGGCTGGAGACGCCAACTACATCCCGCGATCTGGGACGCCGACGCTCGGCCTCCGAAACCTCCGACGACCACCCGCAGCTCACTTCCATGATGCTGGACCAGTCTCATCCACACAACATGGTCACCGCTTCGACAACGGTGAAAATCAACGGCCACGTGACCTCTTGCCTGCTGGAGTCCGGGAGCACCGAAAGCTTCATACACCCGGACATAGTGAACCTCGCGGTTCACCCCGCCAATCAATGGATCTCCCTGGCCTCCGGATCCCACTCTGTCCCGATCCGAGGATTCTGTACGGTCACTGTCACAGTCCAGGGCGTAGAATTCAGCGGTTTCCGTCTCTACGTCCTCCCCAACCTCTTGCTGCACTATTGCTGGGCCTGGATTTCCAGTGCAATCTCCAGAGCCTCACCCTCAGATATGGCGGGCCCCTACCTCCACTCACTGTTTGCAGCCTAGCGACCCTCAAGGTTGACCCCCCCCCCCCCCCTTTGCCAATCTAACTTCGGATTGCAAACCCGTTGCCACCAGGACAGTACAGCGCCCAGGGCAAGGGCTTCATCAGGTCCGAGGTCCAGCGGCTCACAGCTCCAGGACCGGTCCTGCTCCGTAGGCACGTCCGACTCCACAAGGCGGACCCCTTGGTGGACAGGGTACACTTGCTCCATGCCGACCCCCTGTATGTCTACGTGGAGTTCCCCGACGGCCGCCAAGATACTGTCTCCCTCAGAGACCTGGCACTGTCAGGTTCCAACCAAACACACTTCCCCACCCAGGCGCCACCCTCCCTTTCACCGGCGCTACCAACATTAACCCCACCAGTTCCATCCCTCCTTCCCCTGCCCACGCAAGAGGACGAAGAATATTCCGGCACGCTCCCGGGGTCATCCGACTACTGGCCAGCACCAACACTGCCAGCACCAACGTCAGTGACACCAGCACCGCCAGCACCGACATCGCCGCCACCGTTACGTCGCTCCCAGCGAATTGTCAAAGCACCGGATCGACTGAACCTCTGACGGGCACTGGACCGTCAAAATGGACATTTTTTGCCTTCCCCACTCATTTTATAAGACACTGTGCATAACATTGTATATAGGTCCACACCACCCCCGCCGGACTCATTTTTAACAGGGGGTGAATGTGGTGAACCACTGTGTACACCTGTATTAGGGGATGTAAGGTAGGACCTGTACTACAGGTTCGCCGGTAGCCCCTGCTGGCTGGCTCCACCCACTAGGAGCTGTATAAATATGTGTGTCCTCCATTGATCAGCCATTTTGCCAGCTGCAGTAGGAGGCCACGCATCTGACTGCAATAAAGCCACAGTTGTACCCAATCTGAGTCTTTGTGCAATTGATCGTGCATCACCTACCAAGGGCCATCCCACAATATTGTAAAAGCAAAACAAGGGGACCACTCTCTATCTTTATCCTGTGCTAGCTAGAGTTCAGTCACTCTGTGCAAAAATATTCATCATGGGCAAAGAACAATGAACAAAGAAAAGTGCAGCACAGGAACAGGCCCTTCGGCCCTCCAAGCCTGCAGCGACCATGCTGCCCGTCTGAACTAACACTTTCTACACTTCCAGGGTCCATATCACTCTATTCCCATCCTATTCATGTATTTGTCAAGATGCCCCTATCGTCCCTGCTTCCACCACCTCCTCGGGCAGCGAGTTCCAGGCACCCACTACCCTCTGTGTAAAAAAATAAATTTCCTTTGCACATCTCCTGTACACTTTGCCCTTCGCACCTCAAACCTATGTCTTTCAGCAATTGACTCTTCCACCCTGGGAAAACATTTCTGACTATCAACTCTGTCCATCCCCCTCATAATTTTGTAGACTTGTCTCAGGTCGCCCCTCAACCTCTGTTGTTCCAGTGAGAACAAACCGAGTCTATCCAACCGCTCCTCATAGCTAATGCCCTCCATACCAGACAACATCCTGGTAAACCTCTTCTGCACCCTCTCTAAAGCCTCCACATCCTTCTGGTAATGTGGCGACCAGAATTGAACACTATAGTCCAAGTGTGACCTAACTAAGGTTCTATAAAGCTGCAGCCGACTTGCCAATTTTTATACTCAATGCTCCGGCCAATGAAGGTAAGCATGTCGTATGCCTTCTTGACTACCTTATCCATGTGCGTTGCCACTTTCAGTGACCTGTGGACCTATATGCCTAGATGCCTCTGCTGTCAATACTCTTAAGGGTTCTGCCATTGATTGTCTAGTTCCCACCAGTATTAGACCTTCCAAAATGCATTACCTCACATTTGTCCGGATTAAACTCCATCTGCCATCTCTCCGCCCAAGAATCCAATCAATCTATATCCTGCTGTATCCTCTGATAGTCCTCATCGCTATCCGTAATTCCACCAACCTTTGTGTCGTCCGCAAAACTTCCTAATCAGACCAGTTACATTTTCCTTCAAATCAATTTCCTCTAACTTTGAGGAAACACTGCAAAACTGTCCATGATTCAACTAATGCATCTGAAGTGTGTATATAATGTTGCGGCACAGATAAATGTGACAGACAGTTTGTACAGCGGAGTCCCAACCTATAAGCCGAGGGACAGGGTAGAAAGATACCACCCGCTAGGCAAATAGGCAGAGTGTCAGCCCAATGTCTAAGCAGAAGGACTCTACCATTGACAACGTGGTAAGCCCTTATTGCTGCAGAGTGTCTTCAACACTAAGATGCTTCCCCGGTGCCACCCTGAAATATTGACTTGCACTGTGCACTTAAGATCTGCATTAGGCTTGAACCTATGACACAGAGGCAAGAGTGTGGACAACTGAGGCAAAATGGCTTTTTTAGAGGAGGAAAGCAAAAAAACAGATGGTTCATTCAGGGCAATAAGGCGCAGTGAGAAATACGCAAAAGAGCTTTACCTTGTTATGTACACAGAGAAGAGGGGCTCATCCAACAGGTTCTGAGCTTGCAGGTTATCAAATACAGGTGTGGCACTTGAGGCTGTAGGAGATGGAAAGCCCAAGCCCAGAATTCCATCAAACTTAGCAAAACCTAATAACTTGCCAGATTCGGTCAAACTTAAACCAAATTCTTGACCGGAGATAACAAGATCTTCAATCTATAAAAATGACAAATCAATGATTTTAATTTTAAGACGTCAGCTTGCAGTTCAAAACATTCTCTGCCCCATCATCATAACACATCCTCTAACGCATTGGCTTGGGTGTATTTAACGGAGGCGACAGAGGTCTTGTCCGCCATATGGAGAAGCCTCTTTTACCACATGCCAGTCAGGCACATAACTGGACAATGGAGAGCAGTCCCTGGACCCCAGAAATACTACCCACCAAAAACTGCTGGCCAATCAGAGGCAGGCAGCACTTTTGACTGGTGGCGCATCTAGGGAGGCGGTGACTGTTACTGGTACGACACCCAATCAAGGCCCAGGATCATTGCCGGACCCCAGGCCACAGGTTAACAATGGTAGGAGGGGAGTCGGGAGGGGGGGGGGGGGGGGGGTTGGGAGAATGGGGTGGGGAGGAGGGAAACTAGAAGTAAGGGTAGGGTGTTAGTTTCAGTGCACACAACTGCCCCTTCCCACCCCATTCCCACACCCCAACCCACATGCCACTGCACCCCCGCCCCATCTCCTCCTCCCCACACCTTTGCCAGGCATTGAGTGCCTCGAAGCAAAGTGGCCAACACCCCTAGTCTAGACCCTGTAAGCAACACCGACAGGGTTCGCGTTTTGTGCTCTGCGCATCGCGGGTCCACACCTGCTGCTAAGTTACTACTTGTGAGGGAGGGATGACGCTCTCAAATGACAGGCCCTCCCACCATGGGACTTAACAAGGGCGGAGGGAGGGGTGTGACGTGGTTCCCAGACAGCACTCTCCTGCCTGGTTAGATTCCCCACCACCAGACTCGGCACACCCATCATGTTTGACTCTTAAGGCCTTTGTATCTTTGATTTGAACCTAGAAACACCGAAAGTAACATTACTGGTAAGAACGTTGATCTACTCAATGATGGGTAGAATTTACTTACCGTGACAGTGTCGTTTCCCATTATTCCAGTTACACTGCCTGTGCCATACTGGATAGACACATATTCACTGGATGAATCAAATGTTGAGGACCTGCTTGGGTTGAATCTGCGATGTGATACTGCAAAGAAGCAGTCCTTCTATTAAACTGATGAAAAGGTTCCAACATTTGGCCTAATCCTGGATCAAACACATGTGCCGAATGCCTTAATAGAGGAGAAGAAACTTCTTTTTGCAACCCCAAGCGTTCTTCCCAATTTTCTTTCGCCTTATCCATGTATTAATGATTCCCTTTTCCTTGGAGGAAGAACCTGGGAACGTGATAAGGGCCAGGAATCTTCATGGTTGTAAAATGTTTTGGTGTGTTTGCGCGTGTGTTGGGTTCAATGTTGAACTGCTTATGTACTTTCACACATATGGGCCAGAATTTTCACGTGCAGCCGTAGGCCTCACCCAAAAGCATATGATATAATTCCCACAGGAAGTGGTTCATTACCACAGGAAGTAGTTGCTGCTAAATCATTGAATATATTCAAGAGGGGGCAGCACGGTGGCGCAGTGGTACTACTTCAGTCTCACGTCGCCGAGGTCCCAGGTTCGATCCCGGCTCTGGGTCACTGTCCGTGTGGAGTTTGCACATTCTCCCCGTGTCTGCGTGGGTTTCGCCCCCACAACCCAAAGATGTGCAGGGTAGGTGGATTGAACACGCTAAATTGCCCCTTAATTGGAAAAATGAATTGGGTACTCTAAATTTATTTTTTTTTAAATATATTCAAGAGGCGGCTGGATATAGCACTTTGGGCGAATGGGATCAAAGGCTGTGGGGAGAAAGCAGGATTAGGCTATTGAGTTGGATGATCAGCCATGATTGTGATGAATAGCAGAACAGGCTCGAAGGGCCAAAAGGCCTCCTGCTGCCCCTATCTTTTATGGATCTATGAGAGGTTGTCAGGTGCACGTTCTGACATCATCACGTGCAGGTGCAATGTTTCTCTCAGTGGGCACGCACACGTTGGAAGTGTGTCTGCTGACAGTCAAGTGGGCAACTCAGGCGCCCATTGGCCAGGCGACGTTTACATTTTAGCTTCACGGGGCAGAGGAACTGTCCGGGCTGAAATAAAATATAAAAGGTGTCTGGGGACTGAGGTTTGTGCTTGAATGTGTTTCCTGGACACCCTGCCTGTATGGCTTTCCCATCACATGTATTTTCCACAGATCAGCTGCTCCCTGAGGCAGCTCCTCAGTGACTGTCCCCCTGAGGGAGATCATGAGGAGCGTCCGCTCCCTTCCCGGCCTCCCCAGCATGCGTCAAAGTACTGACCGTGGCCGGGGGGCACGTTTTGTGGCCCGCTGAAAGTGCACGCTCGACAGGCAAAGCATTCGAGCTCTGAAGAATTTCAACTAGTCACAGCATTTAAGGGGAATGTGCCTCCACTGTAGAATTGTAACTTTATTCAGTCTACTTATGAAGTTTAATGATCATTAAGCATCAGCAACACCCTTCTTTCTGCTTTTTAATCTGCTTTGTTCCATCAAAGTCTGAAATCCCCATTATTTTTGCCTGGAACCATCCTACACAAGAGACAGGGTTGTGTATGTCACATTATACACCTGGACAGATCTCTTTCTGACCAGGTTAAAAATTAGAAGAATGTCAAGAAAACACAGAGAATCGTTGCTCTTTCCAGCTTTCATTTGTACTGAAATAATGAAGGCAGCATATTTAATGTGATAACATTCTGCCCATAATGGTAAAACGTTTGTCATGGGCAGCACGGTGAGCTCAGTATTTTACATACGGTGTTTAAAGCGTGGGAAGGAATTGGGGGAATGGGGAGGGGGGGTAGTCAATCTTTGGGGGCTGCCCATTGCCAATTGCAGTGCAGCCCTCGATAGACTAAACACCCACCCCCTCCTGTCCACTAGTACAGCTCGGACATCCCACTCTACCCTCATCAATCAGCCCCGCAGGACGGTAGCACAGTGGTTAGCACCGTTGCCTCACAGCGCCAGGGTCCCGGGTTCGATTCCCGGCTTGGGTCACTGTCTGTGCGGAGTTCGCACGTTCTCCCCGTGCCTGCGTGGGTTTCCACCGGGTGCTCCACTTTCCTCCCACAAGTCCCGAAAGACGTGCTTGTTAGGTGAATTGGATATTCTGAATTATCCCTCTGTGTACCCGAACAGGCGCCGGAATGTAGCTGTTCACAGTAACTTCATTGCAGTGTTAATGTAAGCCTACTTGTGACAATAATAAAGATTATTATTATTATTATGGCCGCGGGGCTGGGCATTGTGAAGCATGTCAGCTTCAAGCCAAAATCAAAGCTCTGTAAACTTCTCTCCCTACCCAGGGAAAAGCAAGTGGAAGTTTAGGGTTTCACAGAGCACATTATCCAGCTGTGACTGATCTAGAAATATTACCCTCTTCCAATCCTACTTATGGCTGCCCTTAATAATAAGAAGAATCAGGAGGAGAAGCATGTTTAACAGCAGGGTAATATTTACTTACTGCATGGTCTTTGGGAACAGTAAACTGATGGGACCCAAAGGTTGGATGAACCAGTGTCAAAGATGACGGTGAAGGTCTGTGGTGGGCTCCCAATGGTGATTATTCCGAAGTATGACACCTGCCAGTAAGAACAAAGAGACCAAAATACATCAACTGAAAATATACCATCAGTGTAATATGTGTTATTCGGTTCATATTCTGCTACGCCCATCAGAAAAACGTAAATCTCCCTGTCGCTCCTTCTCAAACGACATGGAACAGAAACAGAAGTGTGCAGTTGGTCAAACTGCAAAAACGATGATGGTCAGAATTCAATCAAGCCTTCAATCAAGCAGGTATGATAGTGGGAAGGTGGGGACAATCAGGCAGAGGAGGCAGCATGTAATCAGTGGTTAGCACTGTCGCTTCACAGCTCCAGGGTCCCAGGTTCGATTCCCGGCTTGGGTCACTGTGTCTGTGGAGTCTGCACGTTCTCCCCGTGTCTGCGTGGGTTTCCTCCGGGTGCTCCGGTTTCCTCCCACAAGTCCCGAAAGACGTGGTGTGAGGTGAATTGGACATTCTGAATCCTCTCTCTGTGTACCCGAACAGGCGCCGGAATGTGGCGACTAGGGGCTTTTCACAGTAACTTTATTGCAGTGTTAATGTAAGCCTACTTGTACATAGAATAGAACAGTACAGCACAGAACAGGCCCTTCGGCCCTCGATGTTGTGCCGAGCCATGATCACCCTACTCAAACCCACGTAACCACCCTATACCCGTAACCCAATAACCCTCCCCTTAACCTTACTTTATTAGGACACTACGGGCAATTTAGCATGGCCAATCCACCTAACCCGCACATCTTTGGACTGTGGGAGGAAACCGGAGCACCCGGAGGAAACCCACGCACACACGGAGAGGACGTGCAGACTCCGCACAGACAGTGACCCAGCCGGGAATCGAACCTGGGACCCTGGAGCTGTGAAGCATTTATGCTAACCACCATGCTACCGTGCTGCCCACCAATTGTGATAATTGGTGATAATCACACTTTATTGTGATAATAAAGATTATTATTACGTTATTATAAGGTTCCCATATCAGATTCTGGGCATCAGGAAAACTGCCCTTGATTAAGTTCGGGGCAGCCTGATGCAGGTACCCTGCCCACTGATGGGGCAATGCCAATCAGGCTGATGAAGGAGCCATTTGGCACCAATTATTCCTGAGCCCACTTGAATTCTGGGTGGTTTAGGAATTAATTGACACTAACATGGCTCGCCAATGCTTCCCAAATACTATTCAGGCAAACACTGTCAGGTTTACCTGCATCCTCATTGGAAGGGGTACCAGTTGTCCCGACCCCTCATGAAAACCTCTGTCAAATCCCCTAACTTTGTCTTCTTCAAACGCTGTAACTGAAGTTCCTTACCCCTGGGACATTCTCATAAATCTTTTCCGTACTCTCTCAAAGAACATCACTTCCCTCCTAGAATGTGGTGTTCAGAATTGCACACAAAACTCCAGTTGATGCTGAATCAATCTTTTGTAAAGATCCGTCATCCCTCCCACGCCTTATCCTCTACGCCAGTGTTTTTCAAACTTTTTTCCAGGGACCCATTTTTACCAACCAGCCAACCTTCGGGAGCCAACCCGGCCCACCTTTGCAACCCATGCCAGCCGACCTTCGTGACCCACGCTGGCCGACCTTCGCCACCCACGCTGGTTGACTTCGCGACCCACGCCGGCTGACCTTTGCGACCCACCATTTTCTCTTACCTTGTTCGTCGTTGCAGACAAAAATGGAGGAAATGGTTTTGGGTCCCTTTGGCCCTTTGATCCCTTTGTCCCCCCCCCGATCTTGAACAAAAAAGGCTGCGACCATGTAAAAAAAAATGTGGCCGCACTGCGCATGCATGCCCGATCATCAGTGCGCATGCGCAGTGCGACCAAATTTTAAAAATCTGTTCCTGACCATTTTGAAGGCCGCTCGCAGCCGGCATTATTAAAAGCCGGCTGTTCCGGCCGTTGTGCGCGGATTTGCACGATTGGGAGCGCCACGACTGACGGCTCCGCGACTCTCCCGTCACACGCCCGCCACCCACCCGCGGGTTGCGCCTCTGAGTTCGACAATGCCTGCTCTACGCCTCTATTTATAAAGTCCAGGGTCCTAAATGCCCTTTTAACCAGTTTCTCAACCTGCCCTCTCACCTCCAACAATCTTTGCAAATATAAACCCGGACCCCTCTGCTCCTGAACCCCTTGTGGAATTGTACTCTTTATTTTATATTGCCTCTCCTTGGCCTTTTGACCAAATAGCATCACTTTGCACCTCTCTGCGATAAATTTGATCTGCTACCTGTTCACCTGATACACCAACCTTACTATGTCCCCTTGATGTCTATCAGTATTTCTCTAATGTTCTTACAAGAACTAGGAGCAGGAGTCTGCAATTCACCCCCCCCCCCCCCCCCCCCCCCCCGGAGCCTGCTCCTCCATTCAATATGATCATGGCTGATCTCCTCTCAGTCTCAACTCCACTTGCCTGCCTGTTCTCCATAACCCTCTAACCCATTACTAATTAAAAATCTGTCTATCTCCTCCTTAAATTTACTCCCGGCATCCACTGCACTCTGGGGGAGCGAATTCCACAGATTCAGGACCCTTTGAGATAAGTAGTTTCTCCTAATCTCTCTTTCAAATCTGCTATCCCTTATCCTAAAACGATGACCTCTTATTCGAGATTGTTCCACAAGAGGGAGCATCCGCTCTATGTCTACTTTGTCAATAACCTTGGATCATCTTGGAAACTTCAATTAGATTTCCTCTCATTCTTCTGAACTCGAGAGAGTATCGGCCTAAACCGCTCAATCTCTCATAAAACAAACCCCTCATCTCTGTAATCAATGCAGTGAACCTCCTCTTAATTGCCTCTAATACAACTAAAATTGTGCCCTGCCACACCTCAAGTCTAGGTCATTGATCTGGATTAGGGAAAGCCATGGAGCTAAAGCCGACTCCTCCATATACTTTCCTTCAGTCTGGGGAACAGCCATTCAGCAGTATCTTACTTCCCAGCCGGCCAGGGCTATGCCCATGCTGCGCCTTTCCTTTTTATTCCATGGGGTTTAAATTTGCTGATCACGCAAACTGCACCATGCTCATTACCCTGATCACCCCACACTGTTGGCTCATCAAATAACTCAGCTTAATTTAACATGGTTTATTCTTGGCTAACAAGTCAATTCCGGCTTTCCACAATTTATCAATATTTATCTAAATGACTCCCATCTACAACCTAAGCGAAAAGAGCTGAATCCCATCCATTGACACTTGCTGTGTAAATTATAATAAGTCTACCGCATATAGTCTACAACTGCAGTTCATCGGAGATGAGGAGGAATTTCTTCAGCCAGAGGGTGGTGAATCTGTGGAACTCTTTGCCGCAGAAGGCTGTGGAGGCCAAACACTGAGTGTCTTGAAGACAGAGATAGATAGGTTCTTGATTAATAAGGGGATCAGGGGTTATGAGGAGAAGGCAGGAGAATCGAGATGAGAAAAATATCAGCCATGATTTGAATAGCGGAGCAGACTAGATGGGCAGAGTGGCCTAATTCTGCTCCTATGTCTCATAGTCTTATCTGCGACTAAAGTATAACACCTGACTAGAGTCTGAGAACACACACAAACAGATTCAAAAACAGCTTCTTCCCGCTGTCACCAGACTCCTACACGACCCTCTTACGGACTGATCTGATTAATACTACACTCCTGTATGCTTCACCCGGTGCCGGTGTCTATGTATTTACATTGTGTACATTATGTTGCCTCATTATGTATTTTTTTCATGTGCTAAATGATCTGTTTCAGCTGCTCGCAGAAAAATACTTTTCACTGTACCTCGGTACACATGACAATAAACAAATCCAATCCAGCCCCAAAGAGAAGCTAAATTACAACTGTAGCGTAACGTAAATTAAGAGGTAATTTTCTCTTTTGTTTAGAAAGCTCACAGTTTACATACATCTATGTAGTTAATCATCGGTTCTGCAGTAACCAGGGATTGTGTCAAAAAAGGTCCCCGAAATTTTGAAATGGGATCGTATTTATTAGCGGTCAGGAAGTCTTGCAGCAAGCCTTTCTCCCGAAGAATTTCACGGGCAGATCTACCCTTAAACAAGGGCACCCTGCAAAGAAATAAAGCAAGTTACACATTTAATTAACTTGTTACTATTGCCTGATGACAAATTATTTTTTCCCTCTCTTGCCCTATGATGGTTTCCTACCTGGTGAAACATTGAGAGAGCTGAATGCAAGCGAGGGTGATGATCAGCCACTTCATCTTGCCAGTTGGGTTGGTTCAGAGAGTGTTCAGAACCTAAAGATGTGAGGTCTGAGCTGCAGCATTTATAGCCATTCTGACCAAACCATTCCATTGTCACGAGGACTCAGATACGATCAATCAGAAAGGACATATCAATGCAGTCATGATTTTTTGATCTAAAACTCAACCTCTTTAATTAAGGACAATCTTCAACTTAAGTGGTAACCGATTGGGAACATTAGATTATAACAAAACACATTAAGTGTTGCACAATTAAAGCCTATGTCTGGTGACCCAACCAAAAATGTATCTGCAAATTGGGCTAAAAACCGTCGTATCAGAACTGCAAAATAGCAATGTCTACCAGTGCGTGAAAAGGTAGGTTAACTGGTTCACTGCTGGAGATAACCTTTAAATAGTTAGCCACTGTGGAGATTGAAGCCCATCCGATGATGAATTTCCTGGAGGGCCCTACCTTCTTGAATGAAATGAAAATGAGAATTGTTTATTGTCACAAGTAGGCTTCAAATGAAGTTCCTGTGAAAAGCCCCTAGTCGCCATATTCTGGCGCCTGTGCGGGGAGGCTGGTACGGGAATTGAACCATGCTGCTGGCCTGCCTTGGTCTGCTTGGCCAGCAATTTAGCCCTGTGCTAAACCAGCCCCTTATGCTCTAAATGAGGAGGCTCAATTGACATCACCAGCTGCAACAGTGATGCTCTGCTCACTTCGAAAAGTCATTTGAGGACTTCTGGTGATGGTGATGGGCTGAGCGGTTGTACATCAGGTGGCTCTCCTTCCAACCACAACTAAAAAAGACACTCTTAGACGAATTTGGTCCAAAAAACAACCCCAACGAAGGAACAGGATCCATGGAGGGAAGGATGCCGGCGAATGGGAGCGCTAGAGGTCGATGAGAGGGCAGAAGTGGCGGAAAGAGCCACGGGCAACAGGCGGATGAACCGGTGGGCCCACAAAGTGAGGAGGCCCCGGCCGCCCGAGAGTGTGGTAGGCCATCGACCCGAGCATCAGCCTCCCCCTCCCCACCAGGAGATGGATGGAGGACCTTCCTCAAGAAGGAGCTAGCCACCACGAAGGAGGCGATTAGAATCGCAATCCAGGTGGCAGTGAAGGTGGTGGTGACGGAGGCGATGACCTCCCTACAACGAACAATCGACAGACTGGGAAAGAAAGTGAAGGCACAGGAGGTGACGATCCAGGACCTCGAGAGAGAGCGTCGGCAGAGCAGAGTGACAGGATCGATGCTCTGGAGGCAGAGGTGAAAAGGTTGGTGGCGGCCCGGGAGCTTGAAGGGGAAGGCCAAGGATCAGGAAAACAGGTCCCGACGGCATAACGTACGGATCGTGGGCCTGTCGGAAGGCATCGAGGGCAGAGACCCCACGGACTACATCGCCCAATTGCTGGGAAACCTAGTTTCCCCGACCCACCAGAACTCGACAGGGCACAAAGGTTGCTCAGCCCAAAGCCCAAGGTGAGGGAGCAGCGAAGAGTGACCGAATTCAATCAGGCATAATCGCCGCTTTACAGGAGTGGGGTGCGATTCGGCATGTTATTCCCGAGACTCTGGATCACACACCAGAGTAAAGAGTGCTGTTTCAACACCCCAGCAGAAGCAAATGACTTCGTACGGGCTAACGACCTGGACAAAGAACAGGCGCGGCAGCGATGAAGACGGGTCGGAGGAGGATCACTGAAATAGACAGAATCAGAGACTCATGGATATTGTTATGTGTTGGTCCGGGACTGTGCTGCCTCGTTCTGACAAGAAAGACCGGTCACAGGAGAGAGCGAGGGCAGGGAAAGCAGGTGCGGGGCAGATAGGGAAAACAGGCAGCAGGCGGACACAGGCAAAGGGCTGGAGCAGCCCTGGGAGGGGAGAGACCGTACGAGCCGGGAGGGATAGCACGGGAAGACGGGCAGTAAGGGGGACTGCGGCGTGCCTCACAGCATAGAGGGAACGCCTGGCCTCCATGAGGGAGGGGGAGGTGTGGGGGGGAGGAACAGGGACAGGGAGGGGGAACACAGGGAGGGGAGACGCAAGGAGGGAGATACGAGGGGGCCGGGGGGGGGAACAAAGAATACATAGGAAATAGGATGGGGAAAAGAGTTGTCACTCGGACTGGCTTTATCAGGCAGGGAGCAAGCCAAGGAAACAAGATGACACCGCGAGCAGCCACTTTTGAGGGCCCCTAAATAATGGGAAACCCCAAAGTGCAGGGGCACACTATATGGCGCACACATAGTTGGCGGCCATGTTGGGTGTCCCCTGGACAAAGGGAAATGCCAGAGCACAGGGGCCCGACCTCACGGTGAGAACGGTGACCCTGGCCATTTTGGACGGCCCCCTAACAAAGGGAAACCCCGGAGTGCAGGGGCGCATCCACCAGGTAAGTATTGATCCCGCAGGAATGGGGGGACAGAAGCCCCCCGTCAGGATGGTCACCTGGAATGTAAGGGGACTCAGCGGCCCGGTGAAAGGTTCCAGCGTCTTTGCCCACTTACGAAACCTGAAGGCCAACATGGTCTACCTGTAGGAGACACACCTGAGGGAAAAGGACAGACTGTGGGTAAGGAAGGGCTGGGTGGGACAGACATACCATTCATGCTACGGGATGAGTGTTAGGGGAGTAACCATACTGATTAGCAAGAGGGCAAGGTTCACGGAGACAGGGATGGTTATGGACCCAGGGGGACGGTACGTCATGGTTAGCGGTGTCCTGGAAGAGGCAAAACTGGTCGTTTTGGTAAATGTGTACGCGCCCAACTAGGACACACAGAATTCATAAAGAAGACAATGACGGAAATCCCTGACCTTGACACACCCCGACTGATTATGGGGGGAAACTTCAACCGCGTACAGGACCCACTGCCCGACCGATCAAACCCCAGAACGGTGAAAAAGACAAGCGTGGCTAGGGAGCTGGGAACATTCATGGGGGTTCCTGCACCCGGGTGAGAGGGAATTCTCGTTCTACTCACCAGTCCATAAAGTGGACTTCATTGCAGTGGGGAAATCAGTAAGAGCGGAATGCACCGCAATTGTAATCTCTGACCATGCTCCACACTACATGGATGTGAGGTTGTAGGCGGGCCGCGCCCAGGGCCCATATGGAGGCTGCACACGGGCCTCCTGGCCGACAAGGCCTTCTGCCAGGAAACATCACAGGCCATAGGTGAGTACATCACTAATAACCAGAATGGGAAAGTCTTCACCTTCTTGAAGACCGTGATCAGTGGAGAAAGTATAGCCTATAAGGCTCACAGAGACAGGGAAGAGAGAGGACGACCAGGCAACAATCGATCAATACTATCCTGGAGGTCAATAGGAAGTACTCCGAGGCCCCGACCGTAGAGCTGCTGGCGAAGCTACAAATGGAATTTAACCTGCTATCCGCTGGGAAAGCAATGTTCCAACTCCACCAGACACGGGGAGACCTTCTACCAACGTGGAGACAAGGCTGGCCGCCTATTGGCTCACCAGCTGAGAAAGCCAGGCAGCCATGAGGGAAATAGCGCAGATATAAAACAGCGGAGGCAAACTGGTAATCGAGCCAAAAGAGGTCAACCGGGCATTTGAGACCTTCTATCGAGGGCTGTACACCGCCAAACCCCCTGATGGGGGCACGGGGATGAACCAGTTCTTAGATGCACTGGAACTACCAGTAATGGGGGGGAGAACAGGCAGGGGGAACTGGAAGCACCAATAGACCTGGGAGAAATCATGGAGAGTATCAGCTCCATGCAGGCGGGGAAGGCACCGGGACCCGAATGGTTCCCAGTGGACTTCTACAAAAAATTCACACCAGCCCTGCCCCACACCTAAGGGACATGTTGGCAGACTTGCTAACGAGGGCCACCCTGTCTCCCACCCTAACACAGGCCACGATATCGCTGATACCCAGAAAAGATAAAGACCTGACGAAATGCGGATCGTACAGACCCATTTCGCTGCTTAATTTAGATGCGAAGATGCTCGTGAAGGTTCTGGCCAAGAGACTGGAGAACTGCATGCCAGAGGTGGTCGCAGTGGACCAGATGGGCTTTGTCAAGGGTAGGTAGCTAACTGCGACCATCAGGTGAATGGTGAATGTAATAATGAACCCTGAATCTCCTCCTGCATGCCCGGTCCGTGAGACCCTGGTACGACCGGTACACACCGGGCCGGTACACACGGGGCCTCATTGGGCGTATTCATCGCGGGAGCCTAATTCAGCTGCATACACTCCTCCTCCGGTTCGTTCAGGCAGATCCTGGATCCTGGATCTCTGGCTGACTTGTACCTTGCGCTCCCGTTGGCCCGTGCGGCCACATGCTCTGCAACATCCTGGCTCTCTCTCTATCGACACCGGGGAGGTATCCCAGTGAGACGACTCGGCCTTTGGCCAACGGACCTGGACCCTATGGTACTAGGGTGGGGTATTGGGGGGGGAGGGGGGCTCGCCGGGAGGGGGAAGGTCCAAGGGTGTTTACCTCCATCCCCTGGACCTCCTGCTCTCCTCTCTCAGCACTTTAGCGAAATATGCACAGCCTGCTGGAGGTTTAGAGACAGTTCGGCTGGCTACTTGCTTTGAGTCACCATGCTACTTACACCACAGGCCAAATGGTCGCGCAGTGCTGATGTTTTTATTTGCTTTTTTCTTACTTTCCTCTTCTGGTTTAACCAGTATACTTCTTGTAGTTTTGCCATTAGCTGCAGTTCCTGAAGTTGAGTTCCTGACTGTTTCTTTATTCTCTGCCCTGCTGCTTGCTTTTGGCAATGTATTGACTTCCCCTGAGGCCGCCGCCCCCTCTCCCCCCATTTGTGACCACCCTATTTATCCTATCTGGTTCCAGATTGGTTCATGTGGATAGTGTCCCAGCGGTACAGACCCCTCCTGTCCCAATACTGACGCCACTGCCCCATGAAATGGAACCCCTCTTTCCCACACCACTCCTTTAGTGTTTACTTCCCTAATTTTCTCATCCCTCTGCCAATTTGCCCGTGGCTCGGATAATAATTACCCGAATAACAGAATAATCCTGTTGCTTCCGACACCGTCCCACCGCTTGTCGACGATAAAAACCTTTCTTTCAGCGATTTTTCTGCCTCAGTCCTCATGGCCGGTTTTGTCTTCTGTTATGTACCTTTGCTGCCGGATAGAGAAAAGGAGGTGTTCTTACAAAACATGATGAAAGGTTTATGAAGAGGCATTGCTCACGCAATCAAAGATGGTGAACTGCCCAAAGCCTGCGCAAAAAACTCTGCTGACGTTACTGCACATCACGGAATCCATAACCAGCAGGAATATATTCCCTGGAACACAGGAACATAGGACCAGGAATAGGCCATTCAGCCCATTGAGCCTTATCCACCATTCAACACCCAGCAGAGGGCAGCAGAGCAGAGCTACTGATCAGCTGTTCTGGGGGAATTTGCATACGTGCAGTGCGGTCAGCCTAAGTTGAAGGGGAACCGGCGAAGGAGACCCAAGGAGTTTGAGTGAAGACAAGCATCCAGCAGAGGGCAGCAGAGCAGAGCTACTGATCAGCTGTTCTGGGGGAATTTGCATACGTTCAGTGCAGTTAGCCTAAGTTGAAGGTGGTTTGTGGAGGGGCTGTTGGCAAGTGACAGTTAAACCCAAAACACTTTGTGAGTGTTTCCCACCCTACCTCCTCCTCTAACCAACCCCCCCCCCCCCACCCCACGGTGGTTGGGAAGCGGGAGCAGGGGCCTGTCGTGAAGGTGAGTGAGTGCCTTTAAATTTGCTTAACTTTCAGCGGGAGCAGGGTTTGAAGTAATATCAGGTAAGCTCTTCCTTTCTTTTTCTTTTTCTTGTTTTTTTTTAATCTAGAGGTGATGTCAGGGAAGGCAGAACAATGCTCCTCCTGCAGAATGTTTGAGGTGAGGGACGCCGTCAGTGTCCCTGCTGATTTCATCTGTGGGAAGTGCACCCAACTCCAGCTCCTCAAAAACCGTGTTAGGGACCTGGAGCTTGAGCTGGATGAACTTCGGATCATTCGGGAGGCAGAGGGGGTCATAGATAGGAGCTTCAGGGAAGTAGTTACACCAAAGACTGGAGATAGATGGGTAACTGTAAGAGGGACTGGGAAGAAGCAGTCAGTGCAGGGACCCCCTGCGGTCATTCCCCTGAGTAACAAGTATACCGTTTTGGATACTTGTCGGGGGGACGACTTACCAGGGGTAAGCCATGGGGTACGGGCCTCTGGCACGGAGTCTGTCCCTGTTGCTCAGAAGGGAAGGGGGGAAAGGAGTAGAACATTAGTAATTGGGGACTCAATAGTCAGGGGCACAGATAGGAGATTTTGTGGGAGCGAGAGAGACTCACGTTTGGTATGTTGCCTCCCAGGTGCAAGGGTAAGTGATGTCTCGGATCGTGTTTTCTGGGTCCTTAAGGGGGAGGGGGAGCAGCCCCAAGTCGTAGTCCACATTGGCACTAATGACATAGGTAGGAAAGGGGACAAGGATGTCAGGCAGGCCTTTAGGGAGCTAGGATGGAAGCTCAGAGCGAGAACAAACAGAGTTGTTATCTCTGGGTTGTTGCCCGTGCCACGTGATATTGATATGAGGAATAGGGAGAGAGAGCAATTAAACACGTGGCTACAGGGATGGTGCAGGCGGGAGGGATTCAGATTTCTGGATAACTGGGGCTCTTTCTGGGGAAGGTGGGACCTCTATAGACAGGATGGTCTACATCTGAACCTGAGGGGCACCAATATCCTGGGGGGGGAGATTTGTTAGTGCTCTTTGGGGGGGTTTAAACTAATTTAGCAGGGGCATGGGAACCTGGATTGTAGTTTTGGGGTATGGGAGATTGAGAGTATAGAGGTCAGGAGCACAGATTTGACTTCGCAGGAGGGTGCCAGTGTTCAGGTAGGTGGTTTGAAGTGTGTCTACTTCAATGCCAGGAGTATACGAAATAAGGTAGGGGAACTGGCAGCATGGGTTGGTACCTGGGACTTCGACGTTGTGGCCATTTCAGAGACATGGATAGAGCAGGGACAGGAATGGTTGTTGCAGGTTCCGGGGTTTAGGTGTTTTAGTAAGCTCAGAGAAGGGGGCAAAAGAGGGGGAGGTGTGGCGCTGCTAGTCAAGGACAGTATTACGGTGGCGGAAAGGATGCTAGATGGGGACTCTTCTTCTGAGGTAGTATGGGCTGAGGTTAGAAACAGGAAAGGAGAGGTCACCCTGTTGGGAGTTTTCTATAGGCCACCTAATAGTTCTAGGGATGTAGAGGAAAGGATGGCGAAGATGATTCTGGAAAAGAGCGAAAGTAACAGGGTAGTTGTTATGGGAGACTTTAACTTTCCAAATATTGACTGGAAAAGATATAGTTCGAGTACATTAGATGGGTCGTTCTTTGTACAATGTGTGCAGGAGGGTTTCCTGACACAATATGTTGACAGGCCAACAAGAGGCGAGGCCACATTGGATTTGGTTTTGGGTAATGAACCAGGCCAGGTGTTAGATCTGGAGGTAGGTGAGCACTTTGGAAACAGTGACCACAATTCGGTGACCTTTACGTTAGTGATGGAAAGGGATAAGTATACCCCGCAGGGCAAGAGTTATAGCTGGGGGAAGGGCAATTATGATGCCATTAGACATGACTTAGGATGTGTTGGGTGGAGAAGTAGGCTGCAAGGGTTGGGCACACTGGATATGTGGAGCTTGTTCAAGGAACAGCTATTGCATGTTCTTGATAAGTACGTACCAGTCAGGCAGGGAGGAAGGGGTCGAGCGAGGGAACCGTGGTTTACCAAAGAAGTGGAATCTCTTGTTAAGAGGAAGAAGGAGGCCTATGTGAAGATGAGGCATGAAGTTTCAGTTGGGGCGCTTGATAGTTACAAGGAAGCGAGGAAGGATCTAAAGAGACAGCTGAGACGAGCAAGGAGGGGACATGAGAAGTCTTTGGCAGGTAGGATCAAGGAAAACCCAAAAGCTTTCTATAGGTATGTCAGGAATAAAAGAATGACTAGGGTAAGAGTAGGGCCAGTCAAGGACAGTGGTGGGAAGTTGTGTGTGGAGGCTGAGGAGATAAGCGAGATACTAAATGAATACTTTTCGTCAGTATTCACTCAAGAAAAAGATAATATTGTGGAGGAGAATGCTGAGACCCAGGCTATTAGAATAGATGGCATTGAGGTGCGTAGGGAAGAAGTGTTGGCAATTCTGGACAAGGTGAAAATAGATAAGTCCCCGGGGCCGGATGGGATTTATCCTAGGATTCTCTGGGAAGCCAGGGAAGAGATTGCTGAGCCTTTGGCTTTGATTTTTAGGTCATCATTGGCTACAGGAATAGTGCCAGAGGACTGGAGGATAGCAAATGTGGTCCCTTTGTTCAAGAAGGGGAGTAGAGATAACCCTGGTAACTATAGGCCGGTGAGCCTAACGTCTGTGGTGGGTAAGGTCTTGGAGAGGATTATAAAAGATACGATTTATAATCATCTAGATAGGAATAATATGATTAGGGATAGTCAGCATGGTTTTGTGAAGGGTAGGTCATGCCTCACAAACCTTATCGAGTTCTTTGAGAAGGTGACTGAACAGGTAGACGAGGGTAGAGCAGTTGATGTGGTGTATATGGATTTCAGTAAAGCGTTTGATAAGGTTCCCCACGTTCGGCTATTGCAGAAAATACGGAGGCTGGGGATTGAGGGTGATTTAGAGATGTGGATCAGAAATTGGCTAGTTGAAAGAAGACAGAGAGTGGTAGTTGATGGGAAATGTTCAGAATGGAGTTCAGTTACGAGTGGCGTACCACAAGGATCTGTTCTGGGGCCGTTGCTGTTTGTCATTTTTATAAATGACCTAGAGGAGGGCGCAGAAGGATGGGTGAGTAAATTTGCAGACGACACTAAAGTCGGTGGAGTTGTAGACAGTGCGGAAGGATGTTGCAGGTTACAGAGGGACATAGATAAGCTGCAGAGCTGGGCTGAGAGGTGGCAAATGGAGTTTAATGTGGAGAAGTGTGAGGTGATTCACTTTGGAAAGAATAACAGGAATGCGGAATATTTGGCTAATGGTAAAATTCTTGGTAGTGTGGATGAGCAGAGGGATCTCGGTGTCCATGTACATAGATCCCTGAAAGTTGCCACCCAGGTTGATAGGGTTGTGAAGAAGGCCTATGGTGTGTTGGCCTTTATTGGTAGAGGGATTGAGTTCCGGAGCCATGAGGTCATGTTGCAGTTGTACAAAACTCTAGTACGGCCGCATTTGGAGTATTGCGTACAGTTCTGGTCGCCTCATTATAGGAAGGACGTGGAAGCTTTGGAACGGGTGCAGAGGAGATTTACCAGGATGTTGCCTGGTATGGAGGGAAAATCTTATGAGGAAAGGCTGATGGACTTGAGGTTGTTTTCGTCAGAGAGAAGAAAGTTAAGAGGTGACTTAATAGAGGCATACAAAATGATCAGAGGGTTAGATAGGGTGGACAGCGAGAGCCTTCTCCCGCGGATGGAGGTGGCTAGCACGAGGGGACATAGCCTTAAATTGAGGGGTAATAGATATAGGACAGAGGTCAGAGGTGGGTTTTTTACGCAAAGAGTGGTGAGGCCGTGGAATGCCCTACCTGCAACAGTAGTGAACTTGCCAACATTGAGGGCATTAAAAAATTTATTGGATAAGCATATGGATGATAAGGGCATAGTGTAGGTTAGATGGCCTTTAGTTTTTTTTCCATGTCGGTGCAACATCGAGGGCCGAAGGGCCTGTACTGCGCTGTATCGTTCTATGTTCTATGTTCAACATGATCATGGACGATTGCACACTTCACCGCCTTTTACCCACATTATTCCCCCAAACACTACCTTATTGGAAATCGGAAATCCATCAATCTCTACCTTAAACGTGACTGAATTTCCACAGCCCTCTGTGGTAGAGAATTCCAAACAATCACAAACCTCTTGGCTGGGTTTGCCGGTCCCCCAGCTGCTTGCCTCTCGGCAACGGGAGGCAGCGTGCCATTCGCTGGCGGCGAGATTCTCTGTTCCCGCCGCTGTCAGTGGGAATTCCTACTGAAACCACGCCACGCCACCGGGAAACCCGGCGGGGTGCGCTGCCAACGGGACCAGAGAATATCACCGCCAGCGAATGGCCGGAGAATTCTGACCATTGTGTAAAGCCGTTTCTCCTCATCTCAATATTAAGTGTCTCCCCACACTTGCTTTGAAATTGTGCCCCCTAGTTCGAGACCCTGGCTTTAGAGGAGGCAGTGGTACTGTCACTGAACTAGTCGCCTCGGGATCCAAGTTCAAATCCCACTTTGGCAGATGATCAAACTTGAATTCAATAAAAATCTGGAATCACTCCTTTAAATATTCTGCAGGTTTCAATGAGGTCACCTCACATTCTTCAAAAGTCCCCGTTTTCCCACTTTCTCTTCACAAGATGGTCCCAGCATCCCCGGGGCAAGCCTGGTAAATCTTCATAGCGCTCTCTCTCTATGGCAATAATATATTTTCTGAGGTAAGGGGACCGAAACTGCACCCAGTGCTCCAGGAGCGGCTAAACCAAACTCCTATACAATTGAAGCAAGACCTCGACACACCTGTGCTCAAATCCTCTTGCGATAAAGACTAAGATTCCACCAGCCTTCCTATTAGCTTGCTGCCCCGGCATGTTAACTTATGGACAAGAACACCCAGGTAAGACTCTGCATATCTGAACCTTCTACCAAAGTGAATTACTTCACACTTTTTCCACATTTAATTCCATCTGCTATGTTCCTGCCCGCTCACTAAGTCTATGTAATCCTTATCAGTTTCGGCTGTGGCAAGTGAATAGGTGTGATATAACATATTGTCCCTCTTTGCCTGCTGACCCTTGTTATAGAAACCATCCACTTGGTTTACGATCGGTCATCTGGTATTGTTCTGTTGCCAAGAAGTTCCAGAAGGTTTTAATTTTCCATTCAGGGGCAATGATTGCTATGACACATGACTGTCAAACATCACCCCTTCTGAAATGTATAATGATTAACTTATTATTTCTTGCTTCAATGCATATTTATGATGTGCACTGAACCAACAAGGACAGAGACATAGTTCAGAAAAGCACATGTGAGGAGAAGATGTTCTTACCAAAGCTGTTGGTCATTTATGGGTCCTGCATTTTGCCAACTTTGTTTTCCCCGCGTTGGGTTATTACACTCTCTGTGAGACAGTGGTGCAAAATGTAGTGAGACAACAGATGAATGAAACATTGCATCAGATTTAATATTTTCCACCATTCACGCAATAACCTTTAATTCTTTTAGGTTGAGATAACCTCTTTCAGTCCTGCAAGCAATCTCCTGTGCAATTATCACGTGGTGTGTTATCCTTGAAATGTTCTTGCTATGCCTGGATCAAGACTTTGGAGTCTTGTGCACGTCAATGTTTTTCTGTACCATCCAGTTCCTGGTTGTGCTCAGGGATCTGTTTTCAGCAGTGATTGTGACTAGATTGACATTAACGCAAGTTGAAATTCCCAAACAGTTGTTCTCCATTTACTACCGACTGTCATTTCCAAGGAGCTACTGTTGAAAGCTGGTGTCCCTTGTGTAGGGCCGATGGGCATACAAGATGCTATCAACAGTTCACTCTCTTCAAATGAACAATTTCAGAAAACTCCCCCTAAAAGGACATAACTGCAGCCCTTCAAGAACTGTTGCCTCGTGCAATCTTGCAACATGTGTCCAACCAACCTCGAGATCCAACTCGCTGTGTAGAAGCTCTGAGAGTCTGTCCCAAGGGGAGATGCACCATGAGACAACGTGGTGCTAAAATCAAAAGATCAATTATCTACTCCACAATTCTGGCTGTAGATCCTATTTAAGGCTGGGTCCCAAAGTCCCGGGAGTTGCTGGATATCTTGTTACTCCCTGATTCTAACGAAACCTGGTCATGACGAGGAAAACAGGATCCCGTATAATTTTTTATTAATGAACTGACATGGTAAAGGTCTCACAAATGGAAATGAATGTGGGAATTTGTCAGAACTTTTCTTCAAGAATATTCATAATGTTTAAAATATTTGTTTCAATGGATTTAACATGGGCTGTAAAACATTAACCGCCAACAAATGAAGTTATTTGAGAATTTTGTATTGAAGCTCATTAATGACGCCGGCAGCTTTGCACCAAATTTCATTGTGGAACATTTCTCCAGTCCACCCCGTCAGTTCTTTTGCCACAGTGGTTAGCACTGCTGCCTCACAGCTCCAGGGACCCGGGTTCAATTCCGGCCTCGGGTGACTGTGTGGCGTGGGTTTCCTCTGGGTGCTCCGTTTTCCTCCCACAGTCCAAAGATACATACATAGATACAAACATAAAAGATAGGAGCAGGAGGAAGCCTTTGGCCCTTCGAGCCTGCTCCGCCATTCATCACGATCATGGCTGATCATCCAACTCAATAGCCTAATCCTGCTTTCTCCCCATAGCCTTTGATCCCATTCTCCCCAAGTGCCTATATCCAGCCGCCTCTTGAATATATTCAAAGTTTTAGCATTGGAACAATTCCTGTTCCAGCCTCCCCGAACAGACGCCGGAATGTGGCGACTAGGGACTTTTCACAGTAACTTCATTTGAAGCCTACTTGTGACAATAAGTGATTTTCATTTCATTTCCTGTGGTAATGAATTCCACAGGCTCACCACTCTTTGTGTGAAGAAGTGTCTCCTTATCTCTGTCCAAAATGGTTTACCCTGAATCGTCAGGCTGTGACGTCTGGTTCTGGGCACAACTATCATTGGTAACATTGTCTATGCATCTACCCTGTCTAGTCCTGTTCGAATTGTATAAGTCTCTATGGGATCCCCACTCATTCTTCTGAACTCCAGCGAGAACAATCCCAACCTAGTCAATCTCTCCTCATATGACAGTCCCGCCATCCCTGGAATCAGTCTGGTAAACCTTCACTGCTCTCCCTCGAGAGCAAGAACATCCTTCCTCAGAGAAGGAGACCAAAACTGCACACAATACTCCAGGTGTGGCCTCACCAAGGCCCTGTACAATTGCAGCAACACATCCCTGCTTCTGTACTCGAAACCTCTTGCAAGGAAGGCCAACATACCATTAACCCTCTTTACCGCCTGCTGCACCTGCATGCTTACCTTCAGCGAATGGTGCACAAGGACACCCAGGTCCCGCTGCACACTCCCCTCTCCCAATTTACAGCCATTCAGGTAGTAATCTGCCTTCCTCTTTTTGCTTCCAAAATGAATAACCTCACACTTATCCAAATTATACTGCATCTGCCATTGGTTTTCCCACTCACCCAACCTGCCCAGATCTTGCTGTAGGATCCCTGCATCCTCGTCACAATTCACCCTCCCACCTAATTCGGTATCACCTGCAAACTTTGAGATGTTACATTTTGTTCCCTCATCCAAATCATTAATATATATTGTGAATAGCTGGGGTCCCAGCACCGATCCCTGTGGTACCCCACTGGTTACTGCCTGCCAATTTGAGAAGGACCCATTAATCCCGACTCTTTGTTTCCTCTCTGCCAACCAGTTTTCTATCCACCTCAATACATTTCCCCCAATCCCATGCCCTTTAATGTTGCACAATAATCTCTTATGCGGGACTTTGCCAAACGCCTTCTGAAAGTCCAAATATACCACATCGACTGGCTCCCCCTTGTTGACATTACTGGTTATATCTTCAAAGAATTCTACCAGATTTGTCAAGCATGATTTTCCCTTCATAAATCCATGCTGACTCTGGCTGATCCTGCCGCTGCTTTCTAAATGTTGGATAATGGATTCAAGCATTTTCCCCACTACCGATGTTAGGCTTACTGGCCTATAATTCCCTGCTTTCTCTCTACCTACCTTTTTGAATATCGGAGTGACGTGAGCTACCCTCCAATCTGCAGGGACAGTTCCAGAGTCTATAGAATCCCAGAAGATGACCACCAATGCATCCACTATTTCCAGAGCCACCTCCTTAAGCACTCTGGGATGCAGATTCTCAAGCCCTGGGGATTTAATCTGCCTTCAATCCCATCAGTTTTCCCAGCACCATTTCTCTACCAATGTTGATCTCCCTCAATTCTTCCCTCTCACTAAACCTTTCCTTCTCCAACATTTCTGGGATCTGATTTGTGTCCTCATTTGTGAAGACAGAACGAAAGTATGTATTCAATTGCTCAGCCATTTGTTTGTCCCTTATTATGCATTCCCCTGTTTCTGTCTGCAGTGGGCCATTTCTCTTTACCAATCTCTTTCTTTTCACATATCTGTAGAAACTCTTAGGGCGCGATTCTCCGCTGCCCACGACAGGTCGGAGAATAGCGGGAGGGCCTCCCGACAATTTTCACGCCCTCCCGCTATTCTCCACCCCCCCCCCCCCCCCCCCACGGTCGCCCCACGACACGAATCGCTGCTCGCCGTTTTTTACGGCGAACAGCGATTCTCCCCAGGCTGATGGACCGAGTTCCCAGGCCTTTACGGCCGTTTTCACGAACGCAATCACACCTGCTCTCACCGTTCGTGAAAACGGCCGCAAAGTGCTGTCCCGGACAACCATGGCACCGATTGGCACGGCCGCACCAAGGCCATGCCAAGGGTGGCATGGGCCTGAGATCGGTGGGCACCGATCGCGGGCAGCGGGTCCGATACCCGCGCACTATTTGTTCTTCCGCCGCCCCGCAGGATCAGTCCGCTGGGCGGCTGAGGGGCATAACGGCCCACGCATGCGCGGGTTTGACGCGTCTGCGTGATGACGTCATCCGCGCATGCGCGGGTTGGAGCCGTCCAACCCGCGCATGCGCGGCTGACGTCATCGTGCGCGTCAGCCGGCGTGACGCTTGGCACGCGGACTTAGCGACTGTCGCTAAGCCCGCGATGCCGTGCTTCACGGGGCCCCGCTGCTAGCCCCGCCCGGGGGGGAGAATCGCGTCCTGGGAGGGGGCGCGGAGGCTGCCATGAAACACGGCCAGTTTCACGGCAGCCTTTATGACTCGCCGCACTTGCGGAGAATCGCACCCACAGTATCAGTCTTTATGTTCTCTGAAATTTTCCTTTCGTACTGTACTTTCCCCTTCTTAATCAAGCCCTTCGTCCTTCTTTGCTGAATTATAAACTGCTCCCAATCCTCAGACCTATAATTTTTCTTGGCCAATCTGTATGCTTCTTCCTTGGATCGGATACTATTTCTAATTTCCTGTGTAAGCCACGGATTGGCCCTCTTACCCCCTTTGCTTTTGTGCCAGACAGGAATGAACAGTTGCTGTAGTTCCTCCATGCGTTCCTTGAATGTTTGCCATTGTCTGTCCACTATAACTCTCCCCAATCTATCAAGGCCAACTCATGCCTCATTTCCTCATAGTTCTCTTTATTAAGATTCAGCACCCTAGTCTCCGAATCAACTACTTCACTCTCCATCTTGATAAAAAATTCTATCATGTTATGATCGCTCATCCCCAAGGGGTCTCGTACAGCCAGATTGGCAATAGTTCCCTTCTCATTACACAGTGCCCAGTCTAAGATGGCCTGCTCTCCTAGTTGGTTCCTCCACATATTGGTCAAGAAAACCATCCCGTATACACTCCAAGAATTCCTCCTCTACGGCATTGTGGCTAATTTGATTTGCCCAATCTATGTGAAGATTAAAATCACCCATGATCCCCGATATTCCCTTATTACATGCATCACTAATTTCTTGTTTAATGCCATTCCCAACCTCACCACTGTAGTTTGGGGGTCTATATATGACACCCACTAATGTTTTTTGCCCCTTGGTATTTCTCAACTCTACCCATACAGATTCCACATTGTCAGAGCTAATATCCTTTCTCACTATTGTGTTAATATCCTCTTTAACCAGTAGTGCCACGCCACCACCTTTTCTTTTATGCCTGTCCTTCCTAAATACTGAGAACCCTGGGATATTCAGTTCCCATCCCTGTTCACCCTGCAGCCATGTCTCCGTAATCCAAATTATATCATACCCATTTATATCTATCTGTGCGATTAGTTCATCCACTTTATTGCAAATGCTCCGTGCATTAAGGCACAGAGACTTTACGTTTGTCTTTTTCACAATGTTTGTCTTGCTCCCAATATTTTTCTCTCCTCCCCTGTTTGAATTTTGTCCTTGATGTCTCCACCTATCACTTTTCTTATTCACTTTTCTACCTTTTGCTTTTGTCCTTGCTCCCTCTTTCTCTGACTCCTTGCCTAGGTTCCCACCCCCCTGGCATTTTAGTTTAAATATGTTAGGTGGATTGGCCATGATAAACGTGCTCCTTGGTGTCCAAAAAGGTTAGGTAAGGTTACTGGGTTACGGGGTAGGGTGGAGGCATGGGCTTAAGTAGGGTGCTCTTTCCAAGGGCCAGTGCAGATCTGATGGGCCGAATGGCCTCCTTCTACACTGTAAATTCTATGATTCTATGTAACTTGGGAATACCGTGAATGGTCAGAAGTATATTTTTCTGTTCAAATCAATTACAGCATTTGATTTGAAAATTACAATTCTTGTTAAGCAAATCATTATAGTATTCAAATGGTATTCATATTTAATCACTAAATTAAAGCTAAATTCTCCGTTTATGAAGGAAAAAATCCAACAAATACTTGCCTTTCCAATTTACATTGAGCTTTGCTATTTTCTGGTTTGATTTTCTGAAGAAATAGTTAACTTGCGCGAGGCAAAGAGGTAACTTCCATTTAAACACATATTTTACAATCACCAATTATCACAGAATTCGGCACACTTTGAAACTTTAGTCACCATTATAATTCAGGGACACTAAGAAGCTAGTTTTTACACAGCTGACATACAGCAATGAAATACATGACCACGTCTGGCGCAGGCTGGCCTCTCTGTCGGCCACTACTCTCTTCTCGGGCAACCCCTCGATCTCCAGCACCTGTTCCTCATAGGAAGCGAAAACTCGAATCTCCGGGACTCTGAACTCCGTCTTTGCCCTTTCCCTCTTATTATGGGCTATCTTCTCTTGCGGGGACAAAGAGATGGCATTTTGAGCTGCAGGCTTGATGGTTTTGAGGTATATGGCAGGTGGCATGTGTTGGCACCACACCTGAAAATGACGAGGTTGTGCTGGTGGGTGCTAGGGGTTCTGAGGAGGGGTCAGCCAGTGGATTAGTAAGGGGGGTGGGGGGGGGGGGGGGGGGGTAACTGTGGGAAATTGAGGAGTGGCAGGTGGGATTGATGCCAGGAGAGAGGTGGTAATTTACCCTTGCATCTCGTTGGAGGTTATTCATCTTCTTCTGGCATTGGACGGCGGACCTCTTGGTCAAGCTGTCCGCACTCATTGCAGCTACCACTGCCCCCCAGGTGGCATTGATGAACCTGCTGCTGGACCCCCTCGGGGGAACATCCACTGTATGGGGAAGCCTGGCCAGGTCGGTATCCCCAAAGTGAGGAGCAGGTCTCCGCACTGCCGTCCTTATTCCTCAACGGGGAGTGAGTGCAGAGGGAGCGTCTAAAAGAAGCGCCCCCTTGTTAGCGGTGAGCAGCTGAGGGATGAGTCTTGAGAATCAGACGGCGAGGAAGCGGCATGGCGACATTCACGTGGGGAACCATTTTTGGTATGAAGTGCAGGTGAATGCAGGCCGTGATCTCGCCAATCTTGCCAATCTGAAACACCCTACCAAACTCACACAAAATGGCACTTTTTACAATTTTTGGCTGAATCACGCCCTCAGTTCCTTAAAGGGATACTACTTCAAAATAAACAGAATCTCAAACAAAGCATAAAACATCAAAACAAAATGGGATTAAAGGGATTAATAATGCAACCCCACGTTGCCCATTGGGCATGGAAGACCTCAATGGTGCCGGCAGACACCGCAATGTGTGACCTTATGGAAATCTTCAATTGGGCACACTGTTCAGGCAAATACAACTTCATTGTAGATTATTGATTTTGTTCAGTTAACTAATGGAAGATAAGCATTGTTAAGCATTAGTGACATCTTTCTCTGTGGTTTTCAATCTGCTACCGCTTCGAGGTCTGAATCGTTGCCTGTAACCATCCTACACAACTTTGAGGACGATGCACGTCTTGACACCATAGATTTCTTTCCCACCAATTAAAAACTGAAAGAATTTTGGGCGGAGAAGCAAGCTAGAATAAAAGCAGAAGATGCCGGAAAGATTTCTGGGTCTGTCATAAGGACTCAAACCTTTAACTCAGTTTCTTTCACCACCTCCGCTGCCAGGCCCGCTGGGTTTTTGCAGAATTTTCTTTAAGTTCAGATTTCCAGCATCTGCAGTATTTTGCTTTCAAGCAAAATAGAATCCCTGTTCTTTACAAACTCCAATTTGAATAATATAGATTTTCAAACAGCTCTCACGTTATAACTAGGATTGACACCAGGTTGGATGTGCACTTTATTTAACAATAATCAAAGTGATTGGAGACTACCATCATCAAGATATTTCATTCCAGAGTCACTTTGGGCCTTAGCGACAGATTGGCGCTGTGCCCGTCTTGTGGTGCAGTGTGCAGCGTTGGCAGTCAGAAGGTCTGGGTTCAATTCACACCCCAGGAGTTGATAGCCAAGGAGGGGGTATTGGTAGTATGACCAAACACGCTGATTATCAGCAGATCCTTCCAATACATATTAGTGTTCATCACTACAGACAGAGATCCCGGTCAGCAATGTGATGGGACTGTATCATAGCACCATGTCAGAACATGTATATAAAAGTGCATGTTGCTGCAGTAACTCAATGATCTATAACACACTGTCAAAGATATAATGTTAGCGATAGTTTTACCCTAATTGTAAAAGTTACAGTGTGAACCCACCCGAAGACTCACCCACCTCCAGAGGGAGACAAAGACCACAGCTAAAAACTTCAAGCAATCAGAACTCTGTAAATTCCTCTCCAAACCTGGAGATCTCGCAGTGAAATTTTCGGGGTTGATCTGATCTCTCACAGAGCACATTATCCAGCTGTTACTGGCCCAGAAATATCACTCTCTTCCTGTTCTAGTTACACAATTCCCCTTCACAATAAGAATAATCAGGAGGAGAAGCGTGTTTAACAGCAGGGTAATATTTACTGACCACATGATTGTTCAGAACAGTAAATTAATGGGGACTCATAGATTGGATGAGCCAGTGTCAAAGATGACAATGAAACTCTGTGGTGGGTTCCCAATGCTGATTCTTCCATAGTGTGACACCTGTCAGCAAAAACAAAAAGACAAAAATACATCAACTGGAAATGTATCAGTGCATCATGTGTTATTAGGTTTAGATTCCTCAAGATCCATCGGAGAATATAAATATCGCTAACACCCCCTTGTCAAATCACATGCATTTAAATGTAAGGGAGATAATGGGCACGATTTGATTGAAATCAGGATATCAGCAGAGTGGGCATCATGTGGGGGGGGGGGGGGGGCTGGTAAGGGAGAATTGGGGGGGGGGGGGGGGGGGGGGTAGTACCCGCAGAGTATCCACGTCATATTTCAGGCATCGGGAAAACTTTCCCTGATTAATTTAGAGGCGGGAAGGACCTGACTCGGGAATCCATCCCACTATCTACGGCTTCCTAAGGAACCACATTATCCCTGAGCCCATTGTAATTCAGTCAGGGCTCAGGGACTTAACAGGACTTGCGTGGGTCTCCCGTGCCTTTTGAAAGTGCCCAGCGCATCCTATCAGTTTTGCCTCAGCTCTGAGGTCCAGCCCGAGGACTGGCATTGGATCGCTGGACATAAATGAGATGGAGGAGGCCATCAGAATGGGCAGGGTGGAAGGGAGATCAGAGGCAAGAGCAGAGGGGTAGCTTTCAGCAGCCTCCTCCTTCCCAATGCCTGGTCCATCGACCGGTCATTGAGTGCCTGTGACCAAGGTACCCGCCCCCCCACAAATCCTGCATTTCCTATTTTTATTTCAGATTTCCAGCATCCACAGTATTTTGCTTTTATTTTATAAAGTAGCACATTTTAATAGGAAGAATAGAAAGGTCACTCATTGTAGCATGAAGAATCCACCTAACCGGCACATCTTTGTACTGTGGGAGGAAAGGGGACAACCCGGAGGAAACCCACGCAGGTACGGGGAGAACATGCAAAATCCACATCGTCACCCAAAGTCGGAATAACACAAAGTGCTAACCCCTGTGCCATCATTCCGCCCATGCTCCAGAGGTTTAAAGGGAAATTGTGCTTATTGACAAAAAAACCATAGGGGATTGGCTGGTATCTCCAATCACATTCCATTAAGGCAAATGTACAGATGTAGCAAAGTTTTCAATCTCAGTTTTCCTCCTCATTCTTCTGATATAAACCATCTACTTAGGGTGCAATTTATGACATTATATTATTCCATCACTCTAGCCGAGCCTTTTTCCCATTTAGCAGTTCCTTTTTCCCATTTAGGAGGAATAATTGCCCTTATTCACGACTGTCAACTGTTTCTTTGCTTCATTACCTGTGGTTCCATTATGGGGTGGAAATTATTTAACTGTTTCTTGCTCAAAGGCATTGAGTGTAATTTAACTGACCCAACAAGGGAAGAGAAATGCTTCAGATCAAGTCTTGGCTGCTGAACCTTTTCTACCAGAGGTAACCAATAAAAATAGAAAATTCTGGAAACGCTAAACGGGTCAGGCAGCATCAAACACAATTAATATGCAGGCCGGTGTTACCTAAATGTCCCTTTTTTAACTCGGGCAATTTGTATATCCTACACTTTGCCAACTGTGTTCTCCTAACCCCCCCCCCCCCCCCCCCCCCCCCCCCCCCACACACACACACACACACACACACACACACCCCAAGTTAGGTTCTGGATATTCTGTGAGGTGGTTGTGCAAAATCTAGTTTGACAGCAGGTGAAAGGACCAATTAATCAGATTTAGACACCACAAAGATTTGGTGTGACATAAAGAACTTTAATTCTTCAAGTGAAGATTTCTTCTTTATGACCTCCATTGAATCTCTGTTGCAATAACCATTGATAGATTTTCATTGAAATGTTTTTGTTATCTACCAGACGCTCTGGTAGCTGTGTGCAACTTTAATGGGCTGAAGTGGACGCCATATTCCCTGCTTCCTGCGCTCCTCCGCATCCCGACAGTTAAATATCCAGTCGGGATCTCACCTAACAAAAAGTCAGTTGCACCATCGCCATTTTACGCTGGAAGCAGCACTAATTGCCTAAGGTCAAGACCTCTGCTCCCATCTGGGAAAGAGGTTACTCCTTAGAGAAATGCTAGCCAATCAGATTGATCAGTGACTCTGTAGTCCCAGCAGTGCCAGATTCAAACGGTGACCACTACTAGGACTACTGTCTCTAATTAAAGAGTTGTGCAACCACTTACCTGGTTACAGATAAAGAGCTAATGGAATAGCTTTTGATTGCTGGAAATTCCCTGGAGTGCAGATAATGGGCTCGATTCTCCGACCCCACGCCGGGTGGGAGAATCGCTGGAGAGCCGGGCGAATCACGCCACACCGCCCTGGCACCCACACGTGATTCTCCCACACCCCCCCCCCAAAACGGCGTGTCGCGTTTTGCGACAGGCCGCTCGGAGAACAGCCGCTCCGGTCAAGCGGCGATTCTCCGGCCCGGATGGGCCGAGCAGCCTGCCGAATCTGACCGGTTCACACCGGTGCCAACCACACCTGGTCGCTGCCAGCGTGAACAGCGCGCAACCGCCGCGTGTAGGGCCTGTGGGGGGCAGAGGGAGAATCGAACACCAGGGGGGTGCTCAGGAGGGGTCTGGCCCGCAATCAGTGCCCACCGATCGTCGGGCCGGCGTCTCTGAAAGACGCATTCTTTTCCCTCCACCGCCCCGCAAGATCAATCCTCCATGTCTTGCGGGACAGCGGAGGGGAAGACAGCAACCGCGCATGTGCGGATTGGCGCCGGCCAACCTGTGCATGCGCGAGTGACGTCATTCAGGCGCCGCCGGCTGCGTCATTCAAATTGGCGCTGCTTTGACGCAAGCGTCAAGGCCCGGCGCGTGAGATTGACGCGCCGCCGCTCCTAGCCCCCAAGGGGGGGGGGGAGAATAGGGGGCGAGGAGCGGCCTCCAACGCCAGAGTGAAACACTCCAGTTTTCACTCCAGCGTCGGCACTTTGTCTCCCTTTGGGAGAATTTCGCCCCATGTATGAGAGGGTGATGTTTAGTCCTACCTAAGCAAATAATGGAACTTAGTGGGGGGGGGGGGGGGGATACAGGTGATGAAATTAATGGGAGGAGCCAGGTCTGTCTGTAGTTTTACAGCCTGTTACAGTTGAACATCAGTTTTTCCAAATGCTGTTAGATAGAGCAGAAGTGTACTGATTCTGCTCTTGAAACAAACTCTCCCCAAAGGTCTGCAAAGTAACCTGTTTATTAACTTTATTTATAAGTGGCATTTGAACAGTATTGGATTGCTTAGTTGAAATTAGTGGTTGGTGTAGGTAGTAAGTTTTGTTTTTTTCTTTTATTTAAGAACGGTTCAACTGACAATTCATTAAAAAAAAATTATTTGATGCTAATGTAACTAATTCTATGTTTAAATTAACATTTGTTTCAATGTAAAGGATACCTATTGGTCAGAGTCGTCACTCCTGGGTGAAGTATGCATTCCTCACAATTAAAAGAAAATTGTTTGGAGTTCTCACCTGATGTCCCAACATAAGATAAATAACTGAGCTAACAGACCATTATTGTTTGGAAATGTTTTCACTCTATAGTTCCATTGCCAATCAATCCAACAAATGGCATCATAAGCTCAGTGAAACAAATAATATTGACCATATTTAGGTCTGTTTTTATTGTGATTGCTTTTAGAAAGATTGTCAAGTCTGCCTCCTCTCTCCCCAGTCAAAATCAGGGTTTAAGTTCCCTTCTTTTTGCATAGCTGAGTGAAGGGTAATTGGGAAATCTGTTGAGAAACCAGGAAGCCTTTGTGAATGGGAGCAGTCGGCAAGTATGCAACCTGTACCTTCTAATTGGCCACAACAGCAAAGGGTCCAATTTATGGTTACGTTCAGTGCCTCTTATTTAAGAGTCAGGTGAGAACCGGGTGGGATTTTCTCCTCCCCCCCATGGCGGATATCGTTGTAAGCAGGAACAGAAAGCATCATAAGGACAAAGAAATCATTCTTTCCACACAGCCTTACAAATAAAATAATATATTGGGGTTTTGGTCCAGTTTCCTCGCCAGTGTTGGAATCTGTTTTGGGATTATAATACAGAGCAGGAAGGGAGTCAGGACAATTGGACGACTTGTCATGTCTCACGTGCTGGTCACAATCATTCTGCGAGAAGGAGCATCCATGAAAAATGACAGCCATGACCCCACCCTCCTCAATTAATCTCATAACTTGGCACAACATGAAATGGTAACGAGTCCAGTGTCCTTATCTTAAGGCTAGAGGGAAGGATAGTGTTCAAGCGCACCATGCACACAACCTGATTTCAGTTATTTGCCTGCACTGTTACCAAGTTCTTTAACTACTAGTGACTGGTTAGTCATCACGGGAAGAAATAGACCTTTGGAGCCTCATGCTGACTCAGGCCTTTCTCTTATGTGTGCTGCAGGGAGAAGACCAATCAGGGAGATAGATGCTGCATTGATTTAACCACCATTATTGAATGCAGTCAGGAGAGAAGGAAAAGTAGATGACGATGGCAATACCTAGCCCGCCAAAAACAGGACATTCACCCTCCGGAGCAGGGGGCAGCAGAGGACCCATCCACATGCTGTGGTTGAGGCCCTCGGAAACATTGTTCATAGGGCCCGTGCAAGGCCCAGTGCGCACAGGATGCTATTGTCTTTCCTCCAGATATGCGAGAGACAATGTCGCCAATGCCTCCACTTGTCCAGTGATTTAGTTGCTCACATATACCACATTCTTCATGACTTGGTGCCACGGGGGACCGGGAGGGCATCTGTTGCCAGTGTGGTGAAAGTCACTGCCTCCCTGAAATTCTATGTCAGTGGCTGACTGGCTCTGAGGCTATCTCCTCGCTCTGCTTCAGTCCTGGTGTGCGCGATTAAGCTTTGTTCTGATAAATTTAGAGTACCCAATTCCTTTTTCCAATGAAGGGGCAATTTAATGTGGCCAATCCACTGACCCTGCACATCTTTGGGTTGTGGGAGCGAAACCCACGCAAACATGGGGAGAATGTGCAAACTCCACATGGACAGTGACCCAGAGCCGGGATCGAACCTAGGACCTCAGCGCCGTGAGGCTGCTGTGTTACTCACTACGCCACCGTGCCGCCCTCGCGTGATTAAGCTTTAAGTATGGTGCCCGGAGCGATGCAGTGGTGAGGTCCCAGCATGGTGAGACAATCAGAAGCAACCTGGCAGCGTACTTTTCCCACGGATGAGTATTTAATGAGCTGTGCAACGAACTATACAGCACCAACATCCACCAATACAGCTGGCAGGAAACTCGTCCTTTTCCTCTCCCACCATGTCCCTTAGAGTCCAATTTGGACAATTATCGGCAAGAGGGGACAGTGCTCACTTGCACTAAGTTTCACTAACTTTACTGGTGGAGATTTTACCAAACTGTTCACTGCCCAAAACGAAAGGATTTAAATTTACCTGCCAATTTATCACATCCTCAGGGTTTGTCAAATTGTTTCCCATCCAATTAATTGTTTTCTGAAATGCAGTCGCTGTCATCACACACACACAGATGCAGCCAGTAATCCCGCCCCAGAAAGATCCCATTAACAGCAAATTAACAAATGGACAATCTATTTTTAATGGGGATGGTTGAGGGAAGGATGTTGATCAAGACATCAGGAGAATTAAACACTCGACGTACTTTGTGATTTCATTTGTTTTTTAAATCGAACTTTGGTTGGTTGAGTCATTTGAAAAAAACTATTGGCGGAATATAATCAATCCTTCCTTCCTGGGCTACATTTGCTTTAACTCACCCAGACCAGTGATTAGAAAGTGAAATTAAAATGAAGAATCAATAAGAATGGAGACATATAAAAGAGGATTGGTAATTTCTCTCAAATGCAAATCACTCATCTATCGCAGTGCATCGGGAACATGGGAGAATAATTGGTGGAATGACTTTGTGAGAGGACAATTTTGATCATGAGCAATCCAGCTCTTTTCGGGGAACTTCAGAGTTGGAAATAACTTCAGATAGCTGACTAGGAATGGAGACCGTGTGGGGCAGGGGGCTGTGTCCCTGCCTCCGAGTCTGAGGCTCTGGTTTTAGTTCCCTCTCCGGGACGTGAGGTTTGAGGACGGTGCATTCATAATGTGGCCAAAACAGGTCAATTGTCAATTTGGTAAATCATTCTCACACACAGCAAAGGCAAAGTGAGAGAGATGTCTGGTCAGCCATGTGTTGGAAAGAAATTGGATCCTTTACCATCACTCGGCTCTTTCCAAGGGCCGGTGCAGACTCGATGGGCCGAATGGCCTCCTTCTGCACTGTAAATTCTATGTCTACGTCTATCACCATGCATAGCTCCAGGCTGCAGCATGCGTGTCAATGTGCATGTTGTGCCATCTTTCTGAGATGTTGCTCTCCGCCAAGAGGCCAACACCTTGTCCTTGTCAGCTTGGACCGAGCATGTTTATTTTGTGGGGACCATGAAGTGGATTCCATGTAGAATTTGAACTGGAGCAAGCAAGGAGATGGATTAGGGGCTTTCCCCATCCACTCTGCACATTGACTTTGTAATTCTGAGACAGGAATATCATTTTCTTTAACATTTCCTGCTGGATCTTGCTGTGTACAAATTGGCTCCCATGTTTCTGACATTACAAGAGTGACTTTGCCCAAATGTAAGAAATTGGCTGAGACAAAAGATGCTATAAAATGCAGCTATTTTTCTTTTTAATCTTTTTTTAAATAGGGAACAATCTGCCACCTATGTACCTTATGCTTGAAACATGTTCCAGGTTTCTATAATCGTCGTACATTCCAAGAGCTAAATGTGACCAGCTTATGGAACAAGTTCAGACCACAAGAACTCAATGTTATCTCACTTTACAAATATACACATGGCCTTCTTATCAGTTCTTACTCTTTGACACCTACAATGTCTAATCACCAAAATATTAGCTGGTGATTATTAAATATAATGTGCAATCTGTGTGCCCTTACATCAGGACTTAGTTACGATGATCTTGTGATATTTTTAACGATCTATATTATTTGACTTTTGAACAATGACAGAGGTCGATGCAGAACAGTATAAAATGGGCCTGAATGTTCACAAATGTCACAGACACCTGGACAGGTACCTGACAAGATGAAGTGGCTGCTGATTACTCTTGCTTGCCTCCAGCTCTCTGAATGCTTGATCAGGTAGGAAAATGGGCAGTTTGAATGAAAGGGCAGGTATGCACCATGCAACTGCCCGAAATCTCCAACTCTCGCCAAGAGCCGGGGACATTGGTGGAGGGTCACAGAATGTAGGGAGAGTTGCCCACTGGAAGTTGAAACTGAGGTGGGTCAGCGTGTGAAGATTCCACAGAGTCCCGAAGCGCACCCTCGGTCATACGTTCTGTCTGTGACCATCCGGAGAACAGGAGATTTGGGCCTTTCATTTCACCTGTACCTATGCAGCCAAATTTCCATTCTTATGTATTGTTACTTTCTCTTGCATTTTCTATTAAATGTTTTGTGCAATTTTATTTCAGATTTCCAGCATCTGCAGGATTTTGCTTTTGTACTAGGATCAGTCGTTGATGGTTTTTGGTTCCATTTCCTTTTCATCATTTCCGGATTAAATATTTCCCCATTATCCTCATGTTCTCTTAAATAATCCAACGTATCTTTATCAACCTACCTTTCATTTATTGATTGTTTACCTGCTCCTGACAATCTCCATCCAAGGCTGTTGCAGAGAAAAGTATAGGTGAGATCCTATTTAAATATGCAGATTGAACTCCAATCACATCATCGGTCGTCAAATAGGTCATTTTATCTTGAAGTCTGAATGAGTGAGAGGTGGTCACATGTCAGTGGTCAGATCCAGACCTGCCATGAACTGGAGCAAGAGGCAGAGGCCCAGAAAGGTAGAGTCTTGCCTGTTAACTGTCCACATGATCCAGAAGCAAGTTTGCTCTTCCAATTCCTACCGAGAGTCCTTGACCCCCTCTTGCCCTGGGCTTTCCCGAAACCCTTCTCCAGATTTTGAACACCACATGACTGATTGTCCCCCCAGCAACCCCCCCTCCTCCAACCCCCCCCCCCCCCCCACTCTCCCCCCCCCCCCCCCCCCCCCCCCCCCGGGCCTCGACATACTCCCCAGCTTCCCCTAGTCCAATGCTCTGATTCCTCCCCAATGTAACAATTTGATCTTGGTGGAACCATTCCAGCTAGCGTGCTGTTTTGAAGCAAGTGACTCTGATATTCCTAACCATTGTTACAATGCTACTTTACATTTATTGCTTTAATGAAAAAGCCGATAGCGCAGGCTGTTCAGAATATTGCTTCAGCTCCTACTATGTGTCTTGTTGATCTTCGCAGGGTCCCCTTGAGGAAAGGGAAATCTGCCCGCCAAGTTCTTAAAGATCGTGGACTTCTCGAGGAATTTCTGAAGAATCACCCACGCAATCCATATGCCAAATATGGTAGGCTCTTCAACACCCAGTCCATGGGTACAGAGCCACTTTCAAACTCCATGGACGTAAGTAATCCTGAATATTTAGGTCGAGACAAAAAGAACAAATTGAAGAAAAGAACTCGGGATAACTGCACCAATCCCAGTGGGAGTCAGGATCATGCAGGAAATTACATGTGATGACATCATATGACATAAGATCCTGAGGGGTCTGCACAGGGTTGGTGTGGAGAGGATGTTTCCTCTTGTAGGAGAATCTAGCACCAAGGGGCCACTGTTTAAAAATGGGGGGTCACCCATTTATGGCAGAGAGGAGGAGAAATGTTTCCTCTCCCAGGGTTGTGAGTCTTTGAAACTCTTTTCCTGCAAAGAGGGTGGAAGCAGAATCATTGAATATTCTGCGGCAGCGGTAGATAGATTCTTGACTAACAAGTGGGGGGGGGGGGAATGTTAACGGGGGACGGCGGGAATCCGGAGTTGAGGCTGCAATCAGATTAGACATGATCTCATTGAATGACGGAGCAGGCTCGAGGGGCTGAATGGCCTTGTCCTGCTCCTAATTCATATGTAATCAAAGGAACCATAGACATTTAATGTTGCAAAGCCTGTGAAATACTCCACATTTGGAGTATTGTGAGCAGTTTTAGGCCTGTATCTAAGGAAGGATGTGCTGGCCTTGGAAAGGGTCCAGAGGATGTTCACAAGAATGATCCCTGGAATGAAGAACTTGTCATTTGAGGAACGGTTGAGGACTCTGGGTCTGTACTCGTTGGGGTTTAGAAGGATGAGGGGATCTTATTGAAACTTACAGGATACTGCGAGGCCTGGGTAGAGTGGACGTGGAGAGGATGTTTCCACTTGTAGGAAAAACTAGAACCTGAGGACACAGCATCAGACTAAAGGGATGATCCTTTAAAACAGAGATGAGGAGGAATTTCTTCAGCCAGAGGGTGGTGAATCTGTGTAACTCTTTGCCGCAGAAGGCTGTGGAGGTCAAATCACTGAGTGTCTTTAAGACAGAGATAGATAGGTTCTTGATTAATAAGGGGATCAGGGGTTATGGGGAGAAGACAAGAGAATAGGGATAAGAAAATATCAGCCGTGATTGAATGGCGGAGCAGATTCAAAAGGACTAGTGGCTTAATTCTGCTCCTATGTCTAATGGTCTTGTGGTCTTATGATGGACTTGCAGTTTTACAAAGACAGCAACTGCCTGAATTTGGCAATGTGGCCAAAGCAATAGGTATCATTGGTCTATCTTGCAAAATAATGCTGGGCTCAAACACAGAACAAACCCCCCCCCCCCTCCATTCTTCATTGCACGATGCTTGTTCCTGTGATGGGGATTATCAGGTGCAGCATACAGAGCAAATTCAGGCTGATTCCAGTATCGGCACATACTGGTTCTTCCAACCTAATTTGTTCCTATGAACTTCACCTGGACAGTTCAATAGACTTAAGCATGGGAACAGGAAAATGTCCCGTTCTGGCCACAAGTACTGAAATGCAACTGTGCAACTTTCAATAAGCTCTAACTTATCTTGTTTCATCCATCAAACTATCCCTACAGATGTCTTATTACGGAGCAATCAGCATTGGAACCCCACCACAAAGCTTTACCGTCATCTTTGACACTGGCTCATCCAACCTTTGGGTCACATCAGTTTACTGTTCCAGCCCGGCATGTGGTACGTATTCATAAACATCTTCCCAAGGCTCATTTCGCATTTTATCCTATTATGAGCAATTTGGCTATTGATTCAGACATATTTAGTGGGTCCCGATCATCTGAAAATTCAGCGAATTGATTCAATTTTCAGGGTTTTCCAGCCCATTCCACCCGCAGTGTCTTCCGGTCCCGTCAATTGCAAGAGGAAAAATACATTTAAAAAGTGACCGCCAGAAAAGAAAATGTCAGTATTTTGGCTATTTGAACAGAGCTGGGAGCTACAGAGATCTCTGCCAGAGGCCAGAGCAGAGGACAGCAGAAAGAGGGGTCAATATAGGTGTAGTTGGATGACAGGCAGCTCGGAGCAATTGCAGATGATCTGCGGTGGATGAGCGAGTACAGTGATAGACAGATGCTGGTGACATACCGCAACAACAGAACTCCTGGTAGGAGCAGCAAGACAGCGACGATTCAGTGTGTTGGTCGATATTTAACCCTTAACGAACACCACCAAAACAGATTATCAGACCATAATCACTTTGTTTTGGTGGGAGCCTGTCTGTGTACATGCTGGCTGCTGTGTTACACTACAACACGCTACACCTCATTGGGTGTCAAGCACTTTGGCATGTCCTGCGGTTGTGACAGACATTATGCAATTTCACATTGATGGTACAAAGGTGTCCTACATGAAATTAACTTGGGTAATCCGAATTGTTTCTTAGTAATCATGAACGCACAGGACAATGCTGCCCAAGTATGAAATTAACTGGCAAATTCACACAGAGTAACTATATGGTGATTGAGGGAATGAAAAATGGTACAATGGTGTATTACAGCAGAGGCCTTTTCCTCGACATCCAACCCGTGCTGCACTTAACCCTGTCTGCTTTCGCGAATAATGCTGGTTGCTGACATGTAAAGTGGTTCATTCGGCAGCACCAACATCCCACACTTAAATGGGTGTAAAATTCAACAGAAACAAATAGGACTACAAACAAAGAATTAGAAAGAATATTTTTGGTAGGATCTGTGCTAGTCGGGGAATAAAATAAACAAAGCATTCAACGCTATACCATTTTTACAGAAAACCACAGCAAATTCGCACCAAGTCGGTCTTCAACTTATCGGGCAACAGGCCAACCATTGTCTGTTCAGTACGGTTATGGCAGCATGACTGGAGTCCTGGGCTACGACACAGTCACTGTGAGTATATTGTAACTTTTACTAATAGTGTCAATACAAAACACTGTCACAATTCTGATATGGTCCATTCAGGCATGAGTTCACTGAATATTAATACCGTCCGCTGTCAGATCCAGGTCTTCAAAATGACCAGAAATCTGGACCAGAAATCTCAATTACCCAGTGTATAGAAGGTCAGTCAGTAAGGCACTGACCAAGCAGGAAGCCGGTAGGGGTCTACCAGGAAGTGTATATATCAGTTGTGTAAATAAAAGTTTGTTCTTATTTCAACTCTGTGCAGAATCCCCGTGTCCTTATTAAACCAGCCAAATAAATACTGTGGCTGCAAAAGCAGATCAGAGGCAGGGAATTCTGCAACTAGTAACTTCGCTCCTGACTCTTCAAAAGTCTGTCCACCGTTTGCAAGACTAAAGTCAGGAATATATTGGAATATTCTTCAATTGTCTGGATGAGTGCAGCTTCAACATTCAGTAAGTTGAAGCCTGCTTTATCAGCACCCCATTCACCACCTTAAATGCCCCCCCCCCCCCCCAAACAGGGGCAGCAGTGTGCACCATATATAAGATGCACCTCAGCAATTCACCAAGGCTCCTTCAACAGCAACTTCTGAACCATCAGCCTCTCCCCCCCCCCCCTTCCCCAGAAGGCAAAGGGAAGCAGGTTCCCCTGCAAGTCACAGGCCGTCCTCACCTGACCTACATCGCTGTTCCTTCAATGTAGCTGGCTAAAAATACTGAAACTCCTTCCCTAACTGCGCTGTGTATGTACCTGCACAACACAGACTGCAGGGCTTCAAGAAGGTGCCTCAAAACCAACTTCTCAAGGGCAATTAGGGATGGGCAATAAATGCAGGCCTTGCCAGCAGCCCGACAATAAAACGGAAAGTTCATTTGGGTTCAGCAGCAACGTATCCTGGAAAAAAAGAGCCAAAAATCAGAGACCCAACATTTTCAACATTGCTGAAATTGCAGATTAGACAATGGTAATGAAGGTGGTGGTCAACAAAGTTGAACATGATAAGTTGCAGGAGGATTTCGAGTGGTCGACTTTGATTCTCTCCGCTCCTTCACACCGGCGAGATCCCCCGTTCCCGCTGCGGCGAATGGTGTTTCGTCTGAGCGCCAAATTCCCCGTCCTCGCTGGCAGCCGATAAGCCTGCCTGTTACCAGCATTGTCCTAGACATTCTGATATCCTCAACATTCAAGTGACTGAAAGCTAAATAAGAAGGGAAAATTCAGGGAATGAGAGAAATCCAGCCAGAAATATAATTTTGATAGCAGGAGTTTACATAAATATTTTGTAATGAAAACAGTCAACAAATTGAGCATTGCCCCTTTGGAAAGAGATTTCGAAGAATTAACGATGGAAAGTAAGGACACGCTGATGAATGAAACATATATTTTGCATCATTCTTCACGAAAGAGAATACAAGTAATATCCCAGAAAAAGCGGTAAATCAGCAATTGGCAGGGATGGGGGAACGTCAAAAAAGAACAATGAAGTGATACTTGGCAAACTGTTGGAACTGCAGGTTGGCAAGTGCCCGAGACCTGGTGGATTTCATCCTCAGGTCTGGAAAGAAGTGCTCAGTGGGAGAGTTGATGTGTTGGTTTTCATTTTCCAAAATTCATTCGATTGAGGGAAGGTCCAATTAGATTAAAAATCAACTAATGTAACCCCTTTATACAAAAAGGGAGAGAGACAGAAAGCAGGAAATTATAGGCCAGTTGGCTTAGAATCTGTCACAGGGAAAATGTCAGATGCTATTATTAAAGATGTTCTATCAGGGCACGTTGATAAATTCATCAGACAGAGTCAATATGGTTTCATGAAGGGGAAGTCATGTCTAACCATTTTTATTGGATTGCTATGGATAAAGGGGAAACAGTGGATGTACTGTACTGTGAATTTCAGAAGGCATTTGAAAGGGTGTCACATTTCCTGGCGGAAAATAAGAGCTCATGGTAACATATTGGCATAGATAGAAGGTTGGCCACCTAACAGAAGACAGAGAGTAAGCATAAATGGGCCATTTTCTGTCCAGCAAGATAGAACGAGTGGCGTGCGGGATTTAACGGAACAGAAATAGAGTACCGTGACGTGCGTGTTTAGCGGGATATTTACCAGCGCTTGTAGCACAGAGAACAACCCCTTATTACATAAGAACATAAGAACATAAGAACGAGGAGCAGGAGTAGGCCATCTGGCCCCTCGAGCCTGCTCCGCCATTCAATTAGATCATGGCTGATCTTTTGTGGACTGAGCTCCACTTTCCGGCCCAAACACCATAACCCTTAATCCCTTTATTCTTCAAAAAGCTATCTATCTTTACCTTAAAAACATGTAATGAAGGAGCCTCAACTGCTTCACTGGGCAAGGAATTCCATAGATTCACAACCCTTTGGGTGAAGAAGTTCCTCCTAAACTCAGTCCTAAATCTACTTCCCCTTATTTTGAGGCTATGTCCCCTAGTTCTGCTGTCACCCGCCAGTGGAAACAACCTGCCCGCATCTATCCTATCTATTCCCTTCATAATTTTAAATGTTTCTATAAGATCCCCCCTCATCCTTCTAAATTCCAACGAGTACAGTCCCAGTCTACTCAACCTCTCCTCATAATCCAACCCCTTCAGGTCTGGGATTAACCTAGTGAATCTCCTCTGCACACCCTCCAGTGCCAGTACGCCCTTTCTCAGGTAAGGAGACCAAAACTGAACACAATACTCCAGGTGTGGCCTCACTAACACCTTATACAATTGCAGCATAACCTCCCTAGTCTTAAACTCCATCCCTCTAGCAATGAAGGACAACATTCCATTTGCCTTATTGAACGGGACTCTGTTCTTTTTTCGAGCCTCAGCGACGTAAGTCCCACCGGGCTACACCTAACTTCATTTCCTGCACTGAGGAGGTTGTCAGTGCAGGAAGAGATCGGGGCGCCATTTTTAAATGCCGCTCCGATCTCTCAACCTTCCCAACTCGACTCCCGGACTTACCGCTTGGGCATTCCTTGAGCTGCCTTCACCCTATCTCAGAAGGGCAGGGCACTCCCGGGCCCAATTCCCGGCACAGGCAAGATGCCACCTAGGCACCTTGGCATTGCCAGCTGTGGAAAATATTTTTCTCTGAGGGTTGTGAGTGCTTCCTGAAAAGGTAGCAGAGTTTTTGAATGTTTGTAAGGCAGAGGTAGATAGATCCTTGATTCTCCTAGTAGGCACGTCATGTCCACCCTGGATCCCATGTAGGGTACACACGCACTGTTTGTTACACAGGCAATGATACGGTTCCTGTGAGGTTAGGATTGTTCAGACACAAGTGTTTATATTCCATCCCTGCATCAATAAAAGTCAGAATTATACTTTGTTGCTTTGTAATGTATCAGCCTGAGGAACAGCAACAGTTTCATCCTGTTGGGCTATCTCATAATTGTTGCATTCATTAAGTTAAAGTCATGCCTGACCCGGACAACAATGGGCGGAATTCAGAGTTCCTGGGACTAAGTGTTGAAGCCGGGCTGGATTTGTGGACTTCCATGACAGCAAAACTGGCGCCGCACCTGGACCGATTCAGCGACTGTTCAGGGGCTAGCACCAGCGCCGTGTGGAGCACAATCGATTCCAATGGAAAATGGTACGGGATTCGCCGAGTCTGTGATTGACATTCAGGAGGCTGCAAGCTGTGGCTGCGTATACGCATTACACTCTCCACGCACACTCATCCCAGTCAACAAGATGCCACTGGTTGGGCTGGAGTGCACTCATCCCATTGGTGGGTCGGCTTGGGCTAGAGGGCGCTGAAGGGTTGGCCTGGGGAGGCACCCATAAGACCCGTGTTCACAGCGGGCAGTCAGCGGCATGAGCAGCTGCAAGGCTGCCCTGCAGGCTGCGGCAATGGTGTTCCGTGCCCATCCACTCCCACCCCAATGGGCCACCTCCTGGCCGTCCCGCACTATATCCCCCGGCCCTGTCAAAAGCTCCCCTGGCAAGTGGCACAACTGTCAGCAAACTATGGTGATGTTGGACGCTTCCCGTAGCCCCTCTCTCTCGCGGAGGAGCCACGGCGCCTGTTTCACAATTTATAAAAGCTCGAGGGATCCTCGCCGTCGGGAACTTTCCCCAGGTGGAGGCGGAGAATTGCGGAGGCCCCGGAGAATACCGGGTCAGGCCCGCTAATGATATGTCAACGGTGTTTACTGCATGTGCGGAGTGGAACGAATTGACTCCACTGTTGAGGCGACGGAGAATTGTGATTTGGCTTGAATCCGGCACCCACCACCATTCCGGCGCCAGAGCCGGATCTCCACCCAATCGTGTTTCCCGACTCCGGCATCAGCTGACGGAGAATCCAGCCCAATATTGTTTATTGATGATTCTCGGTTTAATAATGCCTGACAACAAGTTAGCGTTCCTCTTTCTTCTAGGTCGCATACTCAGCTGTCACACAGCAGGAATTTGGGTTAACTGAAACTGAACCTGGGAACGCATTTTCCGCTTATCAAATGGATGGGATTCTCGGATTGGCCTATCCAGACCTCGCAGCATCCGGCATCACACCTTTTTTTGATAACATGATGTCCCAGAATCTGGTGGAACAGGACCTGTTTGCTTTTTACCTGACCAGGTAGGTGTTCTGAACTTTTTTGCACTTTGATCTCAGTAACAACGGAGTGGGGCTACAATCAAATCAGCCATAGTCTTCCTGAATAGTGGTGTAGACTCGAGGGGCCAAGTGGCCCTTTCCTGCTCCTAATTCATCCGTCCACATGATGTAGCATCCTGCATAACATGGGGGATTTGCTTAGGGTGACCACAGAACCTTCTTTCTTCAAAGCGGAGAATACATAGAAAATAGATATGCTATTGTCTTTCCTTGCCCTTCTTTCATGGAATCTCTATGGTGCAGATGAGGCCATTTAGCCCATCAGGTTTGTACCAATCCTCTGAAAGAGCATCCTACCCAGGCCCACTACCCCACACTATCCGCAAAACCCCACCTAACCTTTTGGATACTACAAGGCATTTTAGCGTGGCTAATCCACCTAACCTGCACATCTTTGGACTGTGGGAGGAAACCAGAGCACCCGGAGGAAACCCACGCAGGTAAGGGAAGAATGTGCAAACTCCACACAGTCACCCAAGGTCGTAATTGAACCTGGGACCCTGGTGCTGTGAGGCAGCAGTGATAACCGTGCCACCCCCCCTTGCATTGTTCCAGTCAATCTAATGAATTGTTTTCATATCAGCCAGTCTTTCCATCTTCTGGCTAAGTTCTAAGGACATCAATTGGTTCGCTGTGGAAAAATTCAACTCCTTTAGATTTTATGAATTGAGTTACAGATGGGAAATTGGATAAAAATATCTTTCAGGGATTTTGGAAAGAATGATACCTAATTCACACCGACACAGAGAGGATCAAATGCGTTTTTTTTTTTCATTTAGCAAAACAATGACTTTGGTCTGATTTTCAATGGTTAATGACACCACATTGTACAAACCCAAAATGAAACATATCGCTGCTCAGGAATTTCTGAACTTCTGTTTTATTCATTCAATATCAGACAGGCCACTGCTGAAATTAACATTCCAGTTGAATTGTTTTACAGAGAGAATGATGAGTCCGGAAGTGAAGTTGTTTTTGGTGGAATTGATCCATACCACTACAGAGGTCAAATCAACTGGGTGCCTGTCAGTCGACAAGATTACTGGCAAATCAGTGTGGACAGGTAAATGGCCATTGTACAACTGCCATGCATTCTGCCACATTCACATTGCAGTTAACACTGCAAATCACACGTTTGATGTGGAAATATTCGAGTGACAGTAGAGTTCTGTGGAACAGCTTTCAGCAGTTAGCGAGAAACACATGAAACGAGCCAATGAAAGGACACCTTCCAAACCACGATTGGACCATTGTTTAAATCCAGAAAGTAAAGGGTCAATACATCCGAGGGCAAACCTGTTGTGAAAGTTTGCATAAGAGCACTCCCTCAGAGATCTTGGTGAATTTGCCGATTATCGAATGTTTGATTTGTTATCCATTGTCGGCGGGGTACATAAAACTAGGCAGAGTAGATATTTCCCTTGATTGGAAAGTATAGAACTAGGGGTTAAAGTCTTAGAATAAGTGGTCAGCTGTTTTGGACTGGACGAGGAAATTCTTAATTCAAAGAGCTGAGAATCTTTGGCGTTAACCCAACGTTGCACACGCTCAGTCACTGAGTATATCCAAACATAGCTTGATAAGCTTGTTGGCTATTCAGAAAATGATGGTTATGGGGATAGTACGGGAAGCTGGAATTGAGGTCAAAGGTTTGCTGTAATTTAGTTGAATGGGTGAGCAGGTTCAAACAGTGGCAATGCCTTCTGCTCATATTTTATGTTCTGATATTATTATAAGGAGGTGGGACAGGTAAGCAAATGATTGGTCAGAGAGGTAGATTTTAATGAGCAGGTTAAAGGAGGAGAGAGAAGTAGAGAGGCTGAGAGATTTCGGGAGAGAATGGGTTCAGTTAAGTATAACTGCTTTTCCTCTTTCAGCATCACAGTCAATGGACAGGCTGTGGCCTGTAATGGAGGCTGTCAGGCCATCGTTGACACAGGGACTTCTCTGCTCACTGGCCCCAGTTCAGATATCAGCTCTATCCAGCAAGCCATCGGCGCCACTGAAGGTTACTATGGCGAGGTAAGCTTCTATGGAACATCACAGATTTTAAAATCAACCTCAGGAGTTGCTGCTGGTGCCCTTCTCATTTTGTCACATTTAGAAGTTGATGCTTTACTTATTTCAGAGTTCAGATATTTTATATAAAGCTTTTACATAAGAACTAGGAGCAGGAGTAGGCCATCTGGCCCTTCGAGCCTGCTCCGCCATTCAATGAGATCATGGCTGATCTTTTGTGGACTCAGCTCCACTTTCCGGCCCAAACCCTTTATTCCTTTTAATGAAGGAGCCTCAACTACTAAATCTAAATGCAGCAAACAGTAATAGGCATTGTCATTCTCTTCCATTATTTGTATCACAGACCACTCTTTAGAAGCACAATAATGTACAAGGGCGGGGTGGGAGAATGGGTAATGAGATGAATTTGTCTCCTGTCTTGCACATTTCACATTTAAGTTTGAACCTCACCTACAATAAAGGGACAAAAGAAATTCAAGCCTTTGCTGTAAGGACCTGATGTGAAAGGAGTTGGGGCTGTCTTGATCAAATTCCTTCACGGCATGGCATCTCAGCAGAAACCACACTCCTAATTTACCAACAATTGGCAATCTCGCTCCAAGGAACAGGAGAGGTTGGCACCCTGGATCTCCCGCTGGCATCCGGGCACCTTAGCACTGCTACCCTGACTGTGCCACCTGGACACCCTGGCAGTGCCACGATGGCTGACGAGCCCCAGCTGGGCCAGCCTCCGCCCGCTCACCATGGGAACTCGTATTCTACGAAGCCCAAGGGGAGATCAATCAGCCACTTACCCGGTCGTCCTGGTGAGGGTTATCACAATGGCATACACGGTTTCTATATGGTGGCAGTGGGTAGTATTCCATTATCAATTTTACCAGCTACACAGGTATTTCTTGCAGTATCTCTGAGAACACTTTGCTCACGATCATTGTTCAATACTTCACCTCTTTCACAGTACACCATCAACTGCAACAGTTTGGGCAGTATGCCAAACGTAGTCTTCACGATCAATGGAATCGACTATCCCCTTACTCCATCTCAATACGCAATCCAGGTATGTTTTGGTTGACTTTGAACGATTTGGCTGTGTTCTCTGACTTCAGCATCCAATAAAATTGCTGGTCAGTTAATTTCAGGAGAAATTAAGGAATAAATCAATGAAGATGTACAAAATGGTAGGATTAAATAAATATACTATTGTTAGTGAGGAAATTAATTTTCATATTAATTGATAATGCAAGGCAGGGAATTTTTGCATGAATTCTTTGGATGTGAGTGTCACTGTCAAGGCCGGCATTGATGGCTCTTCCTCAGTTGCTCTTGCGAAGGCAGTGATGAGATATTTTCATAAACCACTGCAGCACCTGTTGTGAAGGTATTCCCAAAGTGCGGCTGGGAAAGGAGTTTCACGATTTTGACCCAGCAACAATGAAGGAATGGGAATATGTGTCCAAGTCATGATGGCATGTGACTTGGAGGGGAAGCTGGAGGTGATAGTGGTCGCGTGCACTCCCTGCTCTCATCCTTCTCAATGATCGAGGTTTCAGGCTAGAAACGTGTGGTTGGAGAAGACCTGGCACATTGCTGTCGTGAATCTTGCCGATGGTGCACGCTGCTGCCGTGGTTCATCATTTGTGGAGGAAATGAGTGCTTAAGGGTGCTGATGGGCTATCGATCACATGGGCTGCCTTTGTCCCTGATAGTGTCAAATTATGTTGGCACAACCACACCCATAGGTGTGTAGTGCAGAACAGTGGTGGACAGATTAAGAGACTGATGGACCAAATTATTAAAATTTGTGTTGGTTCCATTACAGAGAAACTTCAGCCAAATTCATTTGAGTACTTATTCCTGTGTGAGGCACAATGGGTTTTTTTCCCACCCACCCCCTGAGTGGTGGGGGTGGGCCGCTATTGGCCGGCAGTGGACCACCTACGGTCCCAGTGCTGCCAATGGGGTTTCCCATTGTTCCCACCCTGCGCTGATGGAGAACCCGCATTGGAGAGTCACCATCGGTGGTACCAGAGGTTCCCCCTGGTGGAATGGTCGGAAAATCTCGCCCTACATGTTTCCCAAGCATCCAGCTTCAAATCACCGGTGACCAAACAAAATTCATCAAATCTTCACTTTTGTTTGAAGAACGTTGCCAATTAACGTCTTTTTCTAATCTCTTTGAAATAAATTTATTTTCTCGGCCATTGTACATCTTGACAAGTTAATTGTGTGAGGGCTCATCTGTGCTTTCAAGTGATAAACTTTAGTTTCTCCTTTAGCCTGGAAAGTTACTGGGTGATAATTGACTGGTGCAGATGGCTACAGCCGACAAAACAAAAATCAAGAGCAGGGGAAATTGTTTTTAGTTCATTAATTTGAGATAACATCATGTGATCCAAATAGAATAAAATATGGAAGCTAGTTTCATTTTTGATGACGATACTGACAAAAGAATCAGTATTTGCAATGAAAGGGCAGCACAGTGGTGTAGTGGTTAGCATTGCTGCCTACGGCGCTGAGGTCCCGGGTTCGAATCCCGGCCCTGGGTCACTGTCCGTGTGGAGTTTGCTCATTCTCCCCGTGTCTGCGTGGGTTTCACCCCCACAACCCAAAAGATGTGCAGGGTAGGTGGATTGGCCATGCTAAATTGACCCTTAATTGGAAAAAATAATTGGGTACTCTAAATTTATAATTTAAAAAAAGTATTTGCAATGAAGTCGTTCTGGGGAACTAACTCTCACTCTTTGCATTTTTTACAGTATGGCGGTAGCTGTTCAAGTGGATTTGAAGGCATGTACCTTCCAGGCTCTGGCGGAGGCCTCTGGATTCTGGGAGATGTCTTCATTGGAGCGTATTATTCCATCTTCGACAGAGGAAACAATCGTATGGGCTTTGCCCCTATTGCCTAATTTAATCTTCCAGGATTTCATTTTAAGTACATTCTGATCCCATTTTGAGGCCCTTCGTTGTCAATGATTGAAGCAGAATTCTGATAAAAACCTACAAATGCTTTGGTCCCAGGGTGCTCAAGCCCATTTAATTATGGATGGGATGCAGCAAAGAACATCCCTAAAATAAAATTAATGAGCTGAAACCTTGCAATTAAATCTGAATGAACCCTTACCGTATAGACCCACACATTTCAACAAAATGGATCAACAGAATATACTTTAAATGGATGATCTTGCAAGGTCAGCCTTGGATGTTAGTTCAGCCCATCGTGTCGGCAGCAGCACTCTGCACCATCAATTCCCTTAATGCCACACTCCCACCTTCTCTCCATGGCCCAGCATTCTTCCTTTCCAAACAACAGTCTACTCTCCTGTGGAATGCTTCAATTGAACATTCCTCCACACTCGCAGACAATGCATTCCAGAACTTCACTGCACGCGGCATGAAAAACCTTTTTCTCCCATCGCTTTTGCTTCATTTGTCAATGATTTTCAATATGTTCCCTCGTTCTCTATCCTCTCGTGAAAGGGGACAATTTTCCCCCATCTACTCTGTCCAGACCCCTCGTGATTTTGAATATGTCAGACATGACATTTCTCCGTCCGCCATGAACAGAAGTGTTCATCGTTCGTGAAGTCGACAATCAAGAACTATCACATGATTTCATGGCCGTTGCCTTCACATCTCAGCTGGCAAGTTGGTTTGTGGCGTTGCCCATCATTAAAGAATTTTCCCGGTTAATGTGGGCCGGGAAATCCACTCTGCCAGTTTCTAAACAGATTGTGACAGTTACCAGCATTTTGATTTTTCCTAAGACTGTGTCATGAGGTTTCATCTCTGGTGTACACCAGGTATTTTATTCAAATCATTTCTGGGGAATTTTTCTTTCTTTCTTAAGGAATGTAATGACAATAAACTCTGATGAATTGCAAGCATATCACTGTTGTCAGTGTCTTCATTCGCTCTGATGGTGGGCTGCACTTCACTTAATTTACAAACACATTAAGCCTCCGGCCTCCTCTGAATAATCTTCGCGAGCTGCCTGAGATTGTCCCATTTCTTTTACATATGGATGGGACTTGCCATTTGTTTTAAGCGACCACCAGGAACAACTTGATACATTACCTGCCCCGATATCAGGCGGCACATTTATTCAGACCAATTAAGGGGCAATTTAGCGTTGCCAATCCACTTGCCTTGCACATCTTTATGTTGTGGGGGTGAAACCCACGCAAACACGGAGAGAATTTGCAAACTCCACATGGCCAGTGACCCAGAGCAGGGATCGAACCTGGGACCTCAGTGCCGTGAGGCAGCTGTGCGAACCAAAGCGTCACCATGCTGTCCCTAGGGTCCCGCTGTATACTTACGACCGGTTATTATACATTTTGGACCCACTGGTTGGTATTGGGGGCTTGATGGTGGTTCTGGAGGATTTGGGTGGGTTCTCTGGGTACAAGTTGAACATGGAAAAGAGCGAGGTGTTCCCAATTGAGGTTAGAGGGTGGGAGAGGAGATTCGGAGAGCTGCTGTATAGGTAGTCGGGATGAGTTTTAGATACTTGGGCATTCACGCGGGTTTGGGCACAGTTGCACAAGTTGTCTTTGACCCAGTTGGTGGAGCAGGTGAAGGGGGACTTTAAGGGGTGGGATGTGCAGTCGCTGTCACTGGCGGGAAGGGTGCAGACAGTGAGAATGATGAGGCTGCCAAGGTTTCTGTTCGTGTTTCTGAACCTCCCAATCTTTGCCCCAAAGGCATTCTTTAGAAAGGTCCATGCGTTGATTTCTGGGTTTGTGTGGGTGCGGAAGACCCCGCGGGTCAGGAGGGGTTTTAAGGTGTGGGTGTGAGGTGGGGTGGGGGGTGGGGGGGCATTGTGAATATAATGAACTACTACAATGAAGGTCAAGTTGGTCTTGAGGGGGTCAGTTGCTCGGAGGTGGAAGCCGTTCTTTAAGGAGGATTGAGGGGTGAGTAAGGACGGAGTGAGGGAGGGAGGTAAGGGGGTGAAAATGGGGAAGGCAGGATGGAGAAGGGGGTGATGGTGGGGAGCGGGGGGGGGGGGGGGTGGGTATTGATTATTTATAATGTTGTACGATTTTTCTTCTGCTTTGATTTGTTTTTATGAAAATGCCTGAATAAAATATTTTAATATAGAGTCCATCTTCGTAACTAAGAGAATCCAGCCTACTCTGTAAACCTGTGACTTCACCTTTTTTACAAGACGATTTAGACAATAAAGAAATGCTATTAATTTCAAACAAAGACAATAAATCTTTGAAACACGCGGCAGGTCAGTTGGTATCTAGAGTGAGAATAGACAACCACACACACACACACTCAGCCACACACACACACACAGTGGTGGACTGGGTCTAAAAATATTGGTTGCCAGGAGACAAATAGGGGCCCACCCACAACTACAATGCTATCATTTAATTTTCATAATGAATAAATAAAATTTTCAAAAAATACATATGGAAAAAAGGGTACAATTAAAACTTTTGTGGAAAAAATGTGTCTTTCTTAGTAATTACAGTGTACATGTACTGTACATATTACTGGCAGTAGATACCAAATGTAAATACAGAATGTTATAATTGATTTATTTATTTATTTTTAAAAATTTTAAATAATTGGTTGATATTTTTAAATAGTTTACTGCACAATTTACACATTAACAGATAGTTCAAAAGCACAATAGAGCATTGCATGCAGTCCACTATATTAAGAGCAATCGTTTGTGTTCGCTAGATGATTGTGCGAATCTGCCAATAATTGTTTCTGCATCCAATTCATCTAACAATTCCTTTTCAATGTTTAGCAACATGAAGGATTCCAAATTCTCCTCAGACAGTGAATTTCTTAACCTTGTCTTTATGATCTTTAGCTTTGAAAATGTCCTCTCACATTGGACTTGAGTAACTGATAGTGTGCAGATGACTTTATAAAGTTCATAAAGGTTATCGTATGCCTTGTCATGAAGTCTGTTGGATGCCAGAACTTTTAGTACACACGATGGGCAAGTGCTGAAAATTTTACAATTGTTGCAACTGGAATCCATATTCTCACCATCATTAAGCAATAGCTTTAATACATCAATGTTTGAAGCAAAAGAAAACAATTCCCAATATTACTTGATCTTGTGGAAACAGCTTAATAATACCTTCCAATGCTTCATCTTCAAGGCCCTTCTCTGCAATAGTTTTAAACTTTGCTGGGTCCAAGCAGGACAAATCTTTATACAACTGTTTGTGTTGTACAAAGCGTGATTCTAGTGACTGGACAATGCGATCCATTATTAGGTTAAACACATTTACTCGAAAATCAGCTAGAGAATCTGAGGAATTTCTTTCATCATCAATAAGCTCATCTTCCATTCTTTTCTTCTTCCTCTGCCTCTTAACTGGCAATGCTGTTTCCAACGCATCAATTTCCAATGTTTGATTTTCATCCATATTCATCTGTGAAATCCTGTCATTACATTTATTTACAAATTCCAAAGCCTTGCTGTGAACGTTATCAAATGTTCTTGTCTGTTCCTTCAACTTTGTTGTAGCTGAATCTACCAAACTCCATGCAGTAAACATATCTAAACCACTTGTCTGTAGATAACTTGATAACGGGGTTGTAGTTTGAAATATATACAAGTAAGTAAATGCTGTCAATATGGTTTCAAACTTTAGAAGACTTTGAAGTTAAACATTTGCTTCATGTTTTGTTTTTGCATCAAACTTTTCTGAATCTTGTATCATTGATAAGCATGTCAATAGATTTACGAAAGTACTGGCAGCGGCATCATCAAATATAGTTGTTGCTGCATTGGATTTTCCTGACCATCTGGTCTCACCAATTAGCTTTAATCATTTCATTTTTTCTTGTCCTAGATGTCTATCCATACAGCCATTCTCTTGTATGATGCTTTCACAAAAGTTGCTATATTCTGGAGCAAATTGAAAAAAGAAACTGCATACAACATTTTGTTGTTTTAGTTATCACCAAATTCAAGACATGGGCATAGCACCATATATGAACATGTTGATCAGCCACATCAGCAATTTTACTTTGTAAACCATTATACTGGCCATGGTATCTTGCAGCGGCATCTGTGCTATCAAATAAACATTTTGGGGTTCAATTATAAGATGCTGTAATGTTTCAATCAATAGACCAAAAAGTCCCTGTCCTGTACCATCATTACTTGGCACAACTGAAAGTAGTCGCTCACGGATAATACCTTTAAGCACATACCGAATAATAATGCTAAACTGATCGATGGATGAATTATCTTGTGTTGAATCAACCTGAATAGAATAATATTTTGCTTGAGAAACTTGATGACTAATTCTTTCTTGTATTATATTCTTCATAATTTTGATTAACATGTTTATAGTTGTTTTACTCAGGTATGTAACAAGTCCACCACGGCCTTTACTTTGAGCCTTTCCTTGTTGCTCTAATCGTTTGATTCTTTGTTTAGACTTGTTTTGCACTGCAGAAACGTGAGCTGCCATAATGGGGTCATATTTTGCCATCAATTGCACTGTAGCTAAAAAATTGCCATGATTCAGAACCTCATTATCTAGAGTGTAGGCCGATTCATTTCTGTGACCTCGAAAAGGAAGTGCTTGCTTGCCTAACATCTTTATGATGTTTATTTTCCTCTCATATAAACGAGCATCAAATGGCAGATCATCAAGTGGCTGAAGTGGATGTTCAGCAAAAAACTGTTTTAGCTTTGCTCGTGATGGATATTGGAAGATTCCAGTAATTGATCTTTCATTTTCTTGTGTAGGTTCATTTACAGGATGTGCTTCAGAAACCAAGTCATTTATGCTTGAAGGAATATCTGATTCCCTGTCACTAGTTGAAGCTATGTGTTCAGATGTTGCAACTACAGGCAGTACAGATACCAGAACAAGGAAGCCAGAAGAAACATTGGGCATGGGTTGATTAGTAATGGATGCACTTGTATTTGTCTCTACATTCAAAGTAGATCTTCTCTGTTCTTGTAACTCACATGCCATTGCATCATCACCATGAGCATTGTTTCTTGCTTCTTGATTATTTGTTGTAGAACTGGATATTGATGTGGATTGTGCTTGTGGTATTATAAACTCTGTAATAGGCCTGCAACGCTTGGCTGATTCCTTCCTTTCTGCTTCTTTTTGTTCTTTGCATTTTAGTGACCCAGATTTATGCTTTTTCTTTTCCATGCTGGTAGGGGTAATATTCCTGAAATAAAAACTTAATTAAAAATAGCCCACATTGGGAAAAAATAATATTGATGATTGCAAGAATAACTTGAAGGAACGCCAGATAAACCCCTACTTGATAAAAAATATAATATAACTTATTATACTTATAATAAGTATTATACTTATTATACTTATAATATAAAAATATAATATAACTTATTATACTTATCACTTCAATAGGCTATGTTCATTAGTCAATACTACTGTGGCCTATGCAGCTTCAGAAGAGGAGACAATCCACTGTCCAGTGTTCACACCAGCAAGCAACTGAGACAACTGTTGAAACTTAGAAGTTTGGTCCGATTGTAGTAAGACATTAAGAATGGTCCCACGACCAAAGTTAACATGTCCAGTTTGATACCACTGTAGTGTTACAAGTCGCAAACCTTTGAGTTTACCGATCATGGCTTATCACTTCAATATCTTTGACCTCATGATTCACGGTCAAAGGTACCGCTTCTCCTTTTCGGTGACCTCACGACCCTATGTACTGCTTGATATCCTTTCAAGTTGCCGACAATCTCAAATCACGAACTGTAACTTTATCTTTAAATTCACACACTCTTGCTGAAAACGTGGATTTCCAACTATGTCCGACCCGGGTGAACCAGCCCCCCCTCCCTCCGCCCCCCCCCCCCCTCCCCCACTCCTTTTCACATCCGTTTACACTGCTTCGTTCCTTCATACACTGAGTGATTATTTCTTTATTTCTTTATTGTATTTTTATTTGGTATTGCTCTTTTTAAAAACAATTATATTTTATTAAGTTTGAATACATATCTCAGGAAAGAAGTTGGAGATTTATTTGTCTAATTAATTATAATTTTTAAGGGCCCTTCAGAGATTCACGGGCCCCTTCTTGGCTCTCCGGGCCCCGGACCGATGTACCGGCTGAACAAAGACTACTGCTTGATATCCTTTGAAGTTGCCGACCATCTCAAATCACGAATTGTAACTTTATCTTTAAATTCACACACTCTTGCTGAAAACATGGAATTTCCTTAATTATGCCCGACCCGGCCCCCCCTATTCCTCATCCTTCCACTACCTCCCCTGCTTCGTTCCTTTTCAGGCTCTGCTTATTTGTGTCCTGCTCTCTTTTTTTCTTATTCCTTTTTATTACTAAAACAGTTGTCTGTGTTTGTTTCTATATTGCATTTTTATTTGATACAGGGGGCCCACTTCATCAGGGGCCCACTTGCCATCGGGCAAGCTGACACCCTGGCCAGTCCGCCACTGCACACACACTGAGCCACACACACTCAGCCACACACACACTCAGCCACACACACACTCAGCCACACACACACTCAGCCACACACACTCAGCCACACACACACTCAGCCACACACACTCAGCCACACACACACTCAGCCACACACACACACTCAGCCACACACACACACACACGCACACAGCCACACACACTCAGCCACACACACACACACTCAGCCACACACACACACTCAGCCACACACACACACGCACACGCACACAGCCACACACACTCAGCCACACACACACACTCAGCCACACACACACACACTCAGCCACACACACACACTCAGCCACACACACACACACACACACGCACACAGCCACACACACTCAGCCACACACACACACGCACACAGCCACACACACTCAGCCACACACACACACACGCACACAGCCACACACACTCAGCCACACACACACACACGCACACAGCCACACACACTCAGCCACACACACACACACATTCAGCCACACATACACACACTGTGGTCTGTGCATGGGGTTCCTTTAGGCCGGTGGTCCCTGGGGGGGGTGATCCCTATTACAGGAAAAACTGGTGTCAAAAGGCCACAGATTCACCGCCTTGCAGGAGGCTAGCAGGCAGCTGTCTTGGAGCTCACAGCTCCAGCTACCAGTACGGCCTCCCCGCACTTCCCGGTCAGAAGCCGTGCATGCGCATGGCGGCGGCCTCTAACGGGCGCGCCGTGGTCCATGGCAGACTCAGACCGCAGACATGGACCACGCAAATAGTGCCCCCGATGGGAAATTGCTGAGGTCTTGACCCGGACCGCCCGCACATTAAAAGCCCACTCCCTAACAATGCCCCCCCCCCCCCCCAACCCCCCGATCGGCCCGCCTCCCGACTGTGGCGGCAATGGACTGAGTCCACGGCAGGACCATGTTAGAATTACACCATCAGGAATTCGGCTAGTCGGGGCGGAGAGTAGCGGGGTGGACCTCTGGCAATGGCCTCAGGTGCTGGATACTTTGCACGGCATACTCCCCGAATACGTGCTATTAGGGGGTTGGCGAATCGCCGAACCGTGCCGGTCCCGATTTCATGCAGGAAACTGGATTCTCCGCCCCGTCGCCGAACGCGATTTCGCCATCGGGGTGCAGAGAATACAGCCTCACACACATGTCTAATGCAAGCAGAAACTAGACAGCATCTCTTTCTCCTCCAATACCCGTATCAAAAAAAGAGATCAGAGCTATTAATGCATTTCTGATACTTTAATGTTCATTTATTAATATTCTCCATTAATCCTTTCCAATAATCATTTGCAAAGTACAACGCTACACAGCTAAACAGGTAACCTTTATCTTGTTTGGTTTAATAACAAATGTCATCTTCATCTGTACAAATAATTACTAATAATATTTTTCACCATTTGTGCTGCTACTGTATTGGCCATTGCATTTGGAGATTGTGAGGAATTCAGGCGATGTTCGTAGTTGTGATTTGGAGAGAGGAAAAGGAAGCAACTTAAACAACGTCATGGATGAATAAATTAGACAGCCTTGGCGAAACCCATTTGGTTTCCGCCTCGGTCAAAAATGGAATAGTAGACTCCAATGAAAACATCTCCAAGAATCCAGAGGTCGTCATTCATTTTCTCAAAACCGCTCACACAATAGTTCTTTCCTTTGTACGTTTTCTGCAAGTAAAGTAATAAAGAACAAATCAGCCGATTTTCCTACATTTGTTTGCTTCTAAGATTACACTTGCTTTTGCAGCATGCGGTATTACACGCAAACATATTGCATTACATACAAACATACTTATTTGACAGATAGGAAACAAAGGACTTGCCCCAAACTTCACGATGAGCAGATCACCCTGATGTTTCCTTGGAAAAAATACCAAAGCACTTTGCACAATGAATTAATTTGAAAGGAAAGAGTCTGCGGTAAGGGAAAATCCAGCAGAAAACCTTCAACTTTAAAAATTAAGTTAGCGTACCCAATTTTCTTTTCCAATTCAGGAGCAATTTAGCGTGGCCAATCCACCTACCCTGCACATCTTTGGATTGTATGCGTGAAACACACGCAGACACAGGGAGACTGTGCATACTCCACACAGGCAGTGACCCGGAGCCGGGATTGAACCCAGATCCCCAGCGCCATAGGTAGCAGTGCTAACCATTGCGCCACCACGCCCCTGTTGAAAATATTCATATCACCACGTTGCACGTTTGCCATATGGATGAATGAACAGTTCATCACAGTGGCACGTTAGCACATTGGTTAGCACTGTTGCTTCACAGCTCCATGGTCCCAGGTTCGATTCCCGGCTTGGGTCACTGTCTGTGCGGAGTCTGCACGTTTCCCCCGTGCCTGCGTGTGATTCCTCCGTGTGCTCCGGTTTCCTTCCACACTCTAAAGATGTGCAGGTTAGGTGTATTGGCCATGGTAAATTGGATTTAGCGTCCAACAAGGTTGGGTGGGGTTACCGGGTTGCGAAGAAGGGGTAGACGTGTGGTGCTCTTTCTAGGGCGGGGGGGGCGGTTCTGGCCACGATGGAAGTTGTTCTGATGCCTGTTTGAGGGCTTGTTTGTTTCCAGTGTGTGGGAAAGGAGGGTTGGGGAAGTGTTCAGGGGAGAAAGCGAGGAACAAAATGTCAAATTGTGGGGAGTGGGTTATGTTTGTTGAATGACTGTGTGTATATGTTCATATATGTTCCGGTTTAAATAAACATATATATTTTTAAGAAGCACACTGGGCTGGATTCTCCGATTCTGAGACTAAGCGCTGACGCCGGCGTGAGAACGGTGGCTTTTTATCGACCGAACAAACTCCGCAAATTGGCCACCAATCCTCCGACTGGCGGAGTGGGCTAGCAGGCACACAGCAGAGAGCCCCTGGCTCTAGTTGCGGATACAGCCGGAGAATTGCCGGGTCCGTGGCCACACATGCGCAGGGCAGTGCTCGCACCGTGCAGCACGGTGTCGGCCTGCCAAATAGTGACCCCCTTTGGCCAGGCCCGCCAGCCTTGGACCAATCCCACCATTGCCCCAGCACCCGGCAAAGCCCCCTCGGCCCGCGGATCGGCTCCCCCCGCGCCACCCCCCACCCCCCACTGTGGCTACGCTGGACTTAGTCCGCAGCTGCTACGCCGAGTTCCCGAAAATAAATGCCACACGGGACCGACGGCGTGCGGTGTACTCCTAAAGTACGCCGTTTTTGGTGGGGGCGGAGCATCGAAAAAGAGGCGTCACCTGCGATTTCGGCACCAACATCGATTCTTCGGCCGATCATCGAACACGATTTCAATGTCGGAGACCGGAGAATCCCACACACTGTTCCCGAACAGAGTCAGCTGACGTTAGGATTCACTGTAAAAACTGGGCTATGCCATTGCACTGAAATCTGTTCTAAACCCAGTAACCCGGAGATGGTGTACGGTGCTGTGGGAATTCCAGCAGCTTAAGGGTTAAAGCATACCTTGAGCACATAAGCAGAAGAAGGAATGGGATAGTCAATTCCATTGATGACGAATGTCACATCGGGCATGCTGGACACGGAATTGCAGTAAACATAATACTGTAGGATAGAGAAAGAAGAAGTTAAGAGTGGTATAATCTGAAGGGGCAGCTCACATCTATGTTTAAATTAAATGATTGACCAAACGTTAGCTCTGAGAATTTACTTAGTTTTAGCATATGTGTAAAAGATCATTATCAATGCATCTGAATCTTCTTTAATAGAAGACACTTGTGTACTTTAAGATTTGAGATGGAATTATCTCCTTCCCATGATAAAACACAATGCAAATTACCCATGCATCATTTTCTGGGCCGGCGCCAATTGCGTGCAGAATTTTCTGAATAGGTGCGGCAGATCCAACGATCAGGGAGGTTCCAGTATCAACAATGGCCTGACAACCACTTTGGCAAGCCACCATCTGGCCATTTAATTTCACACTAGGAAGTAAAAGGACATTCATAGTTAGGTGACCTGTTTTGGAAATCTAATTGACAACTGAGATTAATGTGCGCAAATGTGTGCATCATGCATCAAGATGGTTATTCCACTTGAGGTAAATATAAGACATCGCATTCGGATTGTGTTTTTGAATCTCTCAGTACGGCTGCTTTGTCTTTAGTACATTTTCAACTATTGTCTTGCAATATTTAGCTCACTGGGCTAAATCGCTGGCTTTGAAAGCAGACCAAGGCAAGCCAGCAGCAGGGTTCGATTCCCGTAACAGCCTCCCTGAACAGGCGCCGGAAAGTGGCGACTAGGGGCTTTTCACAGTAACTTCATTTGAAGCCTACTCGTGACAATAAGCGATTTTCATTTCATGTATGATGTTTCTCACTTTTCTGGTTTGCATTTGACTCTGTCTTGCTTATCTCAATCATTGTGATCTTCTCCAACACTAAAGCACATGCCGTCAGCTGTGCCTGCCAATTACTCTGCATTCTTTGTTGGTTCTATCGGGCTAGTCTCTGTCGTATTGTTTTGCTGGGAATTCTGTTTCAAAACATTCTTCATCCTCAAAAGTCTCTTCAAAACTCAATTCTTTAACTGTGCCTTTAGTTCATTCCCTCTTTCCCATCCTTCAGTGACTACCATCCGGTGGCCCTGACATCAGTCGTAACAAAGTGCTTCGAGAGCTTGATCATGAAGCGCATCTCAGAACGCCTTGATCCACTGCAATCCGCATACCGCCACAACCAGTCCACAGCAGACGCCATCTCCCTCATCCCGAGAGCATCTCGGCAACAACAACTCCTATTTATTGACTACAGCTCCGACTTCATAATCCCAACCAAGCTCATATCAAAGCTCCAAAACCTAGGACTTGGCTCCTTCCTCTGCAACTGGATCCTCGACTTTCTGACCCATAGACCACAATCAGTAAGGATAAACAACAACTCCGCCTCCACAATAGTCCTCAATATGGGGGCCCCGCAAGACTGCGTACTTAGCCCCCTGCTCTACTCCCTGTACACACACGATTACGTGGAAAAATTTGGTTCCAACTCCATCTACAAGTTTGCTGACGACATGCCTATAGTGGGCTGGATCTCGAATAACGACAAGTCAGAATACTGGAGGGAGATAGAGAACCTAGTGGAGTGGTGTAACAACAACAATCTATCCCTCAATGCCAGTAAAACTAAAGAGCTGGTCACTGACTTCAGGAAGCAAAGTACTGTACACACCCCTGTCAGCATCAATGGGGCCAAGGTGGAGATGGTTAGCAGTTTCAAATTCCTAGGGGTACACATCTCCAAAAATCTGTCCTGGTCCACCCACGTCGACGCTACCACCAAGAAAGCACAACAGCGCCTATACTTCCTCAGGAAACTAAGGAAATTTGGCATGGCCACATTAACCCTTGCCAACTTTTTCAGATGCTCCATAGAAAGCATCCTATCTGGCTCCATCACAGCCTGGTGTGGCAACTGCTCAGCCCAAGACCGCAAGTAACTTCAGAGAGTCGTGAACACAGCCCAGTCCATCACAGAAACTTGCCTTCCATCCATTAGCTCCATCTACACCTCCCGCTGCCTGGGGAAAGCGGGCGACAGAATCAAAGACCCCTCTCACCCGGCTTACTCACTCTCCCAACTTCTTCCATCAAGAGATACAGAAGTCTGAGAACATGCACAAACTCAAAAACAGCTTCTTCCCCCCTGCTACCAGACTCCTAAATGACCCTCTTATGGACTGACATGATTAATACTACACTTCTGTGTGCTTCACCCAATACCGGTGTCTATGTATTTACATTGTGGACATTGTGTTGCCCTATTCTGTATTTTCTTTTTCTTTTATTTTATTTTCATGTATTTAATGATCTGTTTGAGCTGCTCCAAAAAAACACTCTTCACTGTACCTCGGTACACAGGACAATAAACAAATCCAATCTAATCCTTCATCACTTCATCCACTGCTTAACCTTCAGAGTGCCTTTGGATGTTGCTGTGTGGCAAAACTGCACAACAAACCTGGTTGTAGTTGACTTGCATTCAAGCAGCCCCGGCATTAATTGGGGATGTTGTCTTTACAAGCAGTTGGATCAATATCTGTTGAGTGGGGAGGGGGGGTTGAGGGTGAGATAGGTATTGATCATGCTGCGTGATCGTCCAATCAGGTGGATAGGGAAGGTGTAGAGAATCATCAGGAGGTAGGGGCAGAAGTCCATGAGATCACAATGGAGCAGGGAGTACAGGCCAGTACTTGCTTTGAACCTGAATAACTCTGGATTATGCATTTCCCAGCTAATTCCTGATATTTCTCTTTGACACGCCTGTAATGTTAAACGACCCAGCAAGCACTGTGCAACATTTAGCCTCTTTTCCATTGGAAATTGTTTTGGCACAAATCACATTTTTGCAGCTGAATTCTATCGCGAACATGTAACATTTGTTAATAGGCATTTACTCACCCGTCGAGTTGGATTTGCCAGTATCCTTGTACGGTGACGGGAACCCAGTTAATTTGACCTGTGAAATGGTTTGGATCAACTCCACCAAATACAACTTCACTTCCAGACTGACCGTTTTCTCTGTAAATCAAAGGTTAAAAATGAATTAAATCTGGAAGTATGCAGGTTCAGAATTTCTGTCAGCTTCTACGATCACATCATATTAGCCTTTTGTCAAATATGTGCCTGAAAATTGTTCTTAACCTCTTGGAAAGCTTGCTGGAATGTCTGGAGAATTTGACAACTAAAGTGTAGGATGCAACTATATCCTACCACAGCACAGTGTGAATCCACAAGGTTTTAAATGTTTGCATCGTGATCTGGTCAGATTTATTTGATTTGTTGTTGTGATGGGGAATGGGGAACAGCCTGGGCAGAAAATGGAAGCGGATTCAAGAGTAAATTGCAAAAGGGAATTGGGCATATGTTGGGAAAAGGGTTATGGTGGATGGGCAGGGGAGTTAGACTAATTGGATAGTTCCCTCAAAGTGCTAGCACACGCACAATGGGCCGAATGGCCTGTTTCTGTGCTGCATAGGATTCTATTCATTAAAGTCTACATGGATGGAATCAATTCGAGAGTGGGTTCACTGCCGAGGGTGGCGGGATGGGCCGAAGAATGATAGTCAGAGCTAAGCCAGGGAAGAAAACTGGAGCAAAACAGAAGGGGATTCTTAAAGGGGGCATAAGCAATTCAAAGACATCAAATATTTTTTTCAAACTGAGCTGTGGCCTTCCAGGAGAAACGATGAGCCCAAAGGGACCACTGCTCGCCCTCACTCTGCCAACAGAGCTTTTATTGCTTCCTATTTCTGCCCCATGATGTACTGCTGCCATATCTGGATTCCCTGTTGGTGATGGTCCCGAAGCAGAACGGAGGGAAATTGGCTGGTTTCCCTGACCCCGGCCTTCCCACCATCATTTGAATACACGGAGTGACAGACAGTCAGGCAGCTAAAATCCCTGACAGATGGGGCAGGGAGCTGGAAGAAACTTTGCTGCAGTGCAGATGGGGGGGTGGAGTTCTGTCTACGGGCATCCAATTACTTAATTTCCCAATGCTGTATCGCCTATTGAATTATGCCAGAGAAAAATCCAAGTGTTGATAGAGAGAGGTTGAAGAAAAGGGCAAGTTTGGTGCAGGTTATGTTGGAAGCTCTTTATGAAGGGATTCATCAGTGAATGTTAAAAAATACTTCACCTAGTCAGGTAAAAAGAAAAGAGAGGCCGCTCCACCAGATTCTCGGACATCATGTTATCGAAAACAGTTGTGGCGCCTGATACGGCATAATTTGGATATCCCAATCCCAGAATTCCATCAAATTTAGCGTAGTAAAGGAAATTGCCAGGCTCAGTGATACTTAAACCAAATTCTTGGTGGGTGATATCAATGTTGCCAACCTAATTGAAAAAAAGACAGTTTAAATATTTACAGTAGATCGTCCTGTAAGAAGGTCAAGTTAACATATGAACACATTAGGGTATTGCCACCTTCTTGGTCTCTGCTGTTTAAAATTGACCTTGGAAGGTATAGAGCCTCAGGCTGCTCCTCACTAGGTGAATGTCTTTGGAATGTGAAGATAGGGACATAAACACTCTGTTCTGGAGGTTTCTGCTGCTATGTCTCAGTCATTGGGCACTAATGTATCGAGTGAGGTGAGGCACTGCTGTCTCTAAATGGGCAGATGTGGGCCCCACTAACCCATCCCACTGAAGAGTTTTAAAGAGTTTCCGGAACGTCGTGTCTTCCTCCAGGAGCTGAGGAAGATATGTGATGTGAGAAATAAAGGGTGAGCACGATTACTTTGAGTTGTAAAGTGAGATACATTTTTGAAAGCTGTTTCATTTGCTGTATTTGTCCAGAAGCTTTATCTTACACATTATTCTCGATACGTTTTGTTAGCGATGAAGTTACTGTAGCTGTGTTTGTTTATTTTTAACATTTCGCACTTTCCCACGAGCTGTGAGAATATGATGGGATGTGCTCAATGGGAACACATTGAAGGCCAAGAGCAGTCAAAATAACCTTTGGTACGCACCCACAAGAAGCTGTATTGTGTATAAATGTGTGTTATTGCAACTGCTCAGTGAGAAATTTTGTGACTTGAATCTTTCCCTTGCACACTGTAAATAAACGATATTCTGACTTTAACTATTTCTGGACTCCAACTGGCTTTTGTCGCACAATATATGGAGAAGATGTCAGGGGGAACGCGAACAACCTTCCAAACTCCCAGGTGGCATCCGAGTTCATGACCACATGCATCAGGCGTGCACCCATAGTTGGCAGTTGCACTGAATTCGTCAATTCTAATTACGTGCTCTTACACTAGCCTCAAAAGCTCGAGTAGGGCAACGTGACAAAGATTGTGGACTTGACAATGTTTGCAAATTAAAGAAGAAGAGAAAATTCTTTTTTAATAAATTTCGAGTACCCAATTAATTTTTTCCAATTAGTGGGAAATTTATCATGGCTAATCCACCTACCCTGCTTCTGGGGCCCAAATCCACGCAAACATGGGGGGGGGGGGGGGTGTTCAAACTCCACACGGACTGCGATTGAACCTGGGACCTCGTGCCGTGAGGCAACAGTGCTGACCACTGCGCCACCGTGCTGCCCCAGGAAACCTCTTCTTATGCTGCACCTTCAGAAATTGTTTAGATATCCCAAAATGTTTCCCAGCCAATGAGTTACTTTCAAAGTGCACCCAGTTATTGTCTGTCACTATGGTATGTGTGACCCAGCACTTAAACAAATCTGAACTGGACAGAGAGAGCCAATGTGCCTCTATTAAAGGTTAGGTATATCTGTCTAAACCTGCCAAATCTTTTGAGTAGGATTGGATTGTATTTGTTTACTGTCACGTGTACCGAGATACAGAGAAAAGTATTTTCCTGCGAGCAGCTCAACAGATCATTAAGTACATGGGAAGAAAAGAAAATACATAATAGGGCAACACAAGGTATACAATGTAACTACATAAGCACCGGCATCGATGAAGCATACAGGGGTGTAGAGTTAATCAGGTCAGTCCATAAGAGGGTTATTTAGGAGTCTGGTAACAGCTGGGAAGAAGCTGTTTTACAGTCTGTTTGCACGTGTTCTCAGACTTCTGTATTTCCTGCCCGATGAAAGAAATTGGAAGAATAAGTAAGCCGGGTGGGAGAGTCTTTGATTATGCTGCCCACTTTCCCCAGGCAGCAGGAGGTGTAAATGGAGTCAATAGATGGGAGGCAGGTTTGTGTGATGGACTGGGCGGTATTCGCAACTCTCTGAAGTTTCTTGCGGTCCTGGGCCGAGCAGTTGCTATACCAGGCTGTGATGCAGCCCGATAGGATGGTTTCTATGGTGACCATAAGGGTAGATAAAGGTAGATAATAGCGATTTTACATCAGGGGCACCTCAAAAGGCATTGGATAAGGTTCCAAACAAATGATTATTGGCAAAAGTAAGACCACTCTTTGAAGATGGACATGTGGCTTTGGTTAGAAATGGTTTGGTAGGTAGGATGCAGAGAGTGGAGATAAAGGATATGTATGTGGAAGGTGGAATGTGGTAGGGATCTGCTCTGGGACCTCAGTTTTTTGCCATATGATGACTGTTATAACCCACGCGGGTCTCACGGGGTAGGGATGATCGACTGTCCTGTGGAGCTTGTAGAATATGAGCTCCCTCGATAAGTAGACAGCGGACCCTTAGCAAGGACCATGTGTCTTTGTATAAATAGAGTCGGCCAGTCAGGCACCGACTACAGAAGGCCCAGTAGGGGACTATGTTAAATAAAATAAGCTTTGTTTCTCTCTAAAACATGGTGTGGATTCTTCATTGCCCCCTTACAAAAATGACTCAGATGAAGGAATTGATCACTGTATAAGACTGCTGATGACATAAAGTTAGGAGTGACAGTACGCAGTGCAAGTAGAAGGTCATTCTTGCAAAGGAACATAAATAGAATAAGTGAATGGCCATTCTGAGTTCAGTGTGGGCATGTTTGGCAAAAGATAAAGAATATTTCCCAAATGGTGAGGAATTAAGAATGGTAGAGGTGAGTGACTCAGGAGCCCAACAACACAAATCATTCAAAGCCAGTAGGTAGGTATGAAAATCAATCAGAAAAGCCAATGGATTGCTTGTGTATAAAAGGGGCTAAAAGGGGCTGGTTTAGCACAGGGCTAAAACAGACCAAGCAGGCCAGCAGCAAGGTTCAATTCCCGTAACAGCCTCCACGAACAGGCGCCAGATTGTGGCGACGAGGGGCTTTTCACAGTAACTTCATTTGAAGCCTACTTGTGACAAAAAGCGATTTTCATTTCATTTCATTTCATCATAACTCAAGGACGCTGAAATACAAAGGGCAGGCAGTTGTTCGTCGGTCAGATGCTCAAGGACAGTTAGGGATGGGCAATAAATGTTGACCTAACCAGCGATGCCCACATCCAACAAAAGGATAAAGAAACACAATCTATGAAGCTGAATTCAATCGGGGCAATGAGATGGGCAATCAGCTAGTTTGACTTACTCTGACAGTATCATATCCCAGTATACCAGTCATGCTGCCAGTGTCATATCGAATGGAAACAGATTTTTCGCCCATCTGAAATGTTGAGGAGTCTTGTGGAATGAACTTGGTATGATCCTCTACAAGAAAAACACATTTTATCCACTCAGTTTCAGTAGATGATTCTGTTCATTTCAATATAACAACAGGTTGACCAGGACTAATGGTACAGAGATATGGTTAAATCTCAGCACAACAGCTGACGAATTTAAATTCAACTCATTAAAAATAGATATGGAATAAAAAGCTAGCATTGGTTGTGGTGATTCCTTCTTGGTCCCTCAGGGTCAAGGATAAATGTTTGGGTGGGTGGGGTAGGGTTGGGGTGAAGATGCCTGTGTGTGGATTCGTTTAACATGGGGTGGTCGTTACAACCTCCACACGGTCCCAACAGAGCGAGAAGTTGGCCCAATGTGAGGGAAATCTGAGATGGCTGGAGACCGGGCTTTGCTATAGGACTGGGTCTAACACACACCCATCATCCTCACTCCCCGCTGCTTCTCCTCTCCCCCACGCTGCTGCCCCTGTCCCCCCGCTGCTGCTCCTCTCCCCCGCTGCTGCTCCTCTCCCCCCGCTGCTGCTCCTCTCCCCCGCTGCTGCTCCTCTCCCCGCTGCTGCTCCTCTCCCCCCGCTGCTGCTCCCCTCCCCCCGCTGCTGCTCCTCTCCCCCCGCTGCTGCTCCTCTCCCCCCGCTGCTGCTCCTCTCCCCCCGCTGCTGCTCCTCTCCCCCCGCTGCTGCTCCTCTCTCCCCGCTGCTGCTCCTCTTCCCGCTGCTGTTCCTCTCACCCCGCTGCTGCTCCTCTCCCCCCGCTGCTGCTCCTCTCTCCCCGCTGCTGCTCCTCTCTCTCCGCTGCTGCTCCTCTCCCCCCGCTGCTGCTCCTCTCCCCCCGCTGCTGCTCCTCTCCCCCCGCTGCTGCTCCTCTCTCCCCGCTGCTGCTCCCCCCCCCCGCTGCTGCTCCTCTCTCCCCGCTGCTGCTCCTCTCTCCCCGCTGCTGCTCCTCTCTCCCCGCTGCTGCTCCTCTCTCCCCGCTGCTGCTTCTCTCCCCCCATTGCAGCTCCTCTCTCCCCGCTGCTGCTCCTCTCCCCCCGCTGCTGCTCCTCTCTCTCCCCGCTGCTGCTCCTCTCTCTCCCCGCTGCTGCTCCTCTCCCCCCGCTGCTGCTCCTCTCCCCTCGCTGCTGCTCCTCTCCTCCCGCTGCTGCTCCTCTCTCTCCCCGCTGCTGCTCCTCTCTCGCCGCTGCTGCTCCTCTCCCCCACTGCTGCTCCTCTCCCCCCGCTGCTGCTCCTCTCTCCCCGCTGCTGCTCCTCTCTCCCCGCTGAATCCTGACAGTATCTCAGGAGTTCTCTGTGCTGCTCATTTGAAGTTTTCCCGCCTCTCCGATCAGCTGCTTCCCACCCAGCCAAGTGGAGATTCAGGGTTTAACAATTGCACTATCAGCTCACAATGAAGCAACTCTAAGTCAAGAAGAATAACTGTATCAGCTCAAGCTTCTGTAAACCGTTATGCGTTCAAAAAAAGCCAACATGTGCTATTGTGAGAACTTCTGCTATTATCTGGAAGTACTTACTGCAGGCATAACTGTAGCAGTAATTCGATGGAACCCAAAGGTTTGAAGAGCCAGTGTCAAAGATGACAATGAAACTCTGAGGTGGAGTCCCAATGCTGATTGTTGCATAGTACGACAGCTGTCAGGAAATTAGAAGAAAAATGTATAATTAGGAATGTGTCTGTTTCTCAGATAGTAAAGTGCAGTAGAGATTCATGCACGTCAGACCTGCTTAAATCTTTGGAGCTTTCTAAGAATAATTTAGGGAGTGCATACTAACCAACCAAAATGGGAACCAGTTTTACATCCATTTCCAACCAGCTAAAATGTTCCTGTCCTCAGAGTTTAATTAAAACAAACTCCTTTGGTTTTCAAATGTCAAACTAAGATTTTGAAAGGTGGCGCTGCCACTTTTAGCAAATATTCCACAGGTTCACGTAGTGAGGCAGCTTAAAAACTTTGTAATAAATGTGTCGGAATGGCGAGTGGCTATTGTCAGTTTCATTAGAGATTTTGAAACTGAATTAATCAGATTCATTACCTGTTCTATGATTCTGGTAATGACAAAAGAAATTGTGTATTTAAACCGAACAACTTCAGGATATCCCGAAACACTTAGCCCAGTAAAGTATCTATGAAGTGTAGTCACTGTTATGGTGTAAGAATCATGATGACAATCAGGACAGAATGGCTAGGAGGAGAGATTGGATAGGTTGGGATTATTTTCTTTCGAACAAAGAAGGCTGAGGGGGTGACTTAATTGAGATGTACAAAATTATGAGGGGAAGAGATAGAGTGGACAGGATTGATTTATTTTCCGTCGTGGAGAATTCTAGAACCAGGGGACATAGATTCAAGATAAGTGGCAGAAAGTGTAGAGGGGACACGAGGAAGAACTTTTTTACGCAGAGGGTAGTGGGAGTCTGGAATTTGCTACCCGGGTTGGCGGTGGAGGCAGAGACCCTAAACTCTTTTTAAAATTACCTGGATCTGTACCTTAAGTGCTGTAAGGTACAGGGCTATGGACCGGGTGCAGGTAGGTGGGGTTAGAAAGGGCACCTGGGTGTCCTCAGGCTGGCATGGTCAAGATGGGCCGAACGGCCTCCTTCTGTGCTGTAACTTCTCCATGAAGAGAATGAGGAGCAGAAGTCAGCAATGCAGCCCCTCGGGCCTGCTCCAACATTCAATAGAATCATGGCCGATCTCAGCTCAGCCAATCTGCGCACAGCACGATCCCACAAACAGCACTGTGATGACCAGCAGATTTTTATTAGTAACTTTGGTACAGTGATAACTGTTGGGTAGATCTCCCCTGCACTGCATCAAAAGGTGGCTTGGAATTGTTTACATCCATGTGACAGGGCAGACATGGTCCTGATTTAATGTCCATTCTAAAAGAGGGTATCACTGACAATGCAGCACTCCCTCAGGGCTGTGCTAATATATATCCATCGCGAAATGACCAACTTCAACACTTGCTGCACTTTTGGGTTTCAGGTACACATGGCAGTGTTAATAAAGGGCAGAATGCAATAAACACCACCGAGATGTGACTTTTTCAGTTCTATTCTGTAAACTGATCTTCTTTAAAAACAGTACAGATTACTTACATCCAGGTAGTTTACTAGTGAATCTGTTGAAGCGAACGACTGCCCCTTGGATGCTCCACGGAATCTTGAGTAGAGATTGTCTTTGTGTTCTTTCAGAAACTCCTCGAGTAAACCACGCTCCGCCAAGACATCGCGGACAGATTTACCCTTAAAGAGTTTCACTCTGCAAGGATCAGAGTGAAAATGGATCAACATTCAGGCAGATACGTCATTCTAAATCAAACCAAATTTCTTTTTCTACCCCTTTCAGTTTCATGTGTACAAGCTATAACCTTCTGTGTACTATGTTGTGATTGGTAAACAAAAGTAGCATTTACAATAAACAGAAAACATATGATGTATGTACATATATAAACTGATTCAAAATTGGCTGCCTTAGTGAGACTACAACATAAATAATGTGCATGCAATCTAGTCGACAAGAAGCAGCTGGTTGCAACGTCCCTGGCAGAAGGGACTGAGGGTAAAGCTAATGGAAGCTTCTTCGCCCAATTTCCTGAGCTTTCGTAGCCATTTTATTACTGGGCAGACATCTGAGTGAAACATTGGGCCCGACAGCAAATTGGCCCATTAAACACCCAGGCATTGTTACTATTGTGAACAAGTCACAAGCAGGTACAGAGAATAATCTAAAAGGCTCGTGGTGACCATTATGTCTATAGGACTACAATACATGGGGGTAGAAGTCATGTTTCGATATTCAAATCCCTCACACCCGGAGTGTTATTATAGAATTATAGAGAAATACAGCACAGAACACGCCCTTCGGCCCACGATGTTGTGCCGAACTTTTGTCCTAGGTTAATCATCGAATTTTGGATACTAAGGGCAATTTATCATGGCCAATCCACCTAACCTGCACATCTTTGGATGTAGGTTAGAGGTAGAGGTAGACAGAGTCACCACAGTCCCAGATGACCATAGGCTGCTTTCCCCTTTGAGGGGCAGAGCTGACTGGTGGAGATTTAACCTGAGGGTCACCACACCTCAGCCGAGGGGCAACGTTGAGAAGGAGGGTCTGTGATGAATGGTTACTGCACCTTTAATGTAATGATCCCTTTAAGACCGGGCTTGGAACCCTGGGGTACACCGCCTCCGGTTCCACCCCCCAGGGAGCCATATATAAGGTAATGTCCAGTGGGCAGTGTGCAGTGAACACACTTCTCGATAGCTGTCCGGTTCTCTGCTAATTAAAGCCTTTGTATTACCAACCATCTCTCTCGAGGTGTAATTGAGGGTATCTCAGGGTCCTTCATCAATCACCATAGATTTACCAGAATGACACCTGCATTCCACGTGATTAATTATGAGAGGGCCTTGCACACACCAGGGTTTCATTCCCTTAAATTTAAAAGATTAAGAAGCAATATGATCAAACCTTTCAGAATATTAAGGGGAAAAGATAGAGTAGATAGAGAGAAACCAGTTCCGTTGTTTGAGGTGTCACGGTCTAAGGGAATAGTCTACAGATTACAGCTGCTGAACCTTTCAGGACTGAAAGTTGATAAAACTTCGACACACAAAGGATGGGAGACGTTTGGAACTCTTCTCCACAACTGGCAGTGGCTGCTAGATCAATTGTATATTTTAAATCTGAGATTGTTAGAATTTTGTTGCCCAACAGTATTAAGGGAATAAGTCAAAGGCCGCTATATGGAGATCATCCACAATCTCATTGACTGGCAGAACCAGCACGAGGGGATTAATGGCCCACTCCTGTTCCTACATTCCGAATGGTCGGAGAGAGAGATACATAATTGAAGCGTTCAAACCAAACACCAAGTGTTTTGATAGCATTATTTTCTTCTGTGAGGATACATTCAACACATATCCAAACTTCAAAACCAAGGCTGCTCACAAATTCCCAGCTGACTGGGCAGCTCGGTGGCGCAGTGGTTAGCACTGCTGCATCACGGCACCTTGGACGCGGGTTCGATCCCGGCTCTGGGTCACTGTCCAAGTTGAGTTTGCACATTCACCCCCTGACTGCGTGGGTCTCATCCCCAAAACCAAGAAGATGTGCAAGGTAGGTGGATTGGACCTGTAAATTGCCCCTTAATTGGAAGAAAACAATTGGGTACTCAAAATTTATAATAGATAAAAACCTTACCTGACGATACATTCAGAGAGCTGAATGCACGCAAGTGCAATGAGCAACCACTTCATTTTTGCCTCTTCGAATAGTTGAAGGAAACCACAAGGAAATGTCAAATTCCAATGTGAATGGGTTCTGGTTGTTGCTGCTTTTATAGTCATCAGGATCAATCCATTCCGTGGTCGACAGATTTGGATCAGGTAATTAAAAGTTTTTCCATAATGGGAAACGTCAATCATGATGACCTTGTTGGAAAAACAAATATTGTTTCCAATTTAAGTAACATCAAACTTGGGAAAGTTACAATTTATCACATGATTAAATGTCAATGGCATCTATCAATGCAATTGTAACCGATAATGGAATCAAAACTCTATTTACAAACCCATGAGAAATGATTAGTGTAGTTACTTGGGGTGTTGGAGCTTGTACATTTTGCCTCAGGTACTGATAAGCAATGAATTACTGTCTGGGTGACATTGAACTTATTTGTATATGGCAGGTCAGCTGCTGTGTAAGTTGTCCATTGAGTGGGGGAAACTCACAGTGTGGAGATGGCACCAGGACGGTATAAACACGGAGCACACAATCTGTAATCAACAATCGTTTAAGATTTGGTGATTCGTGTATTGGACTAGACCACATGTAGTTCCATAACCTTTTTTCTGTTCTGTAAGGGTCAGAAATGCAATGGTTGGCTCTGAATGAGCCTGCTGTCCTTGTCACCAGAATCCTTTGTTAAGGATTGTATTGAGTGATACACGTTTTGAAAAGCCATTGATGCGATAAACAGAAGAGCCAAACACCCTGGTGGACGCTGTCTCCACCACCTGCACAATGGCTATGTTGTTTTCTCGCTACAACTTGACCTGCAGCAACTTACCAAGATTTTTCAAGGACATCTGCCAAACTGGCAATGTCTGCCACACCTTTGCTTCCTTCATCCAAATCATTGAGGTAGATTGTAAAACATTGAGGCCCCAGCATTATCCCTGTTGCATTCCACTGCTTTGCCAACCCGAAAAATATACATTTATCCCCACTCTCTGCTTCTTGTTAGCTGGCTAATTTGTAACCCTGATAATATGTTTCCTTATTGTGTGGTGTGGCCTTTGCTGTGTCACTTTATTAGATGCCTTTTGGAAATCCAAGTAAAGCACATCTACAGGTCCTCCTTTATCTACCTTGCTTGTTATTTCCTTTAAAAAACCCTCAAGTAAATTAGCTAAACATGCTTTCCATTGCATAAATCAGATTATTACTTTCTCTGTGTCCTGACATGGCCCTCTTAATAATTTTCAAGAACTTTCCCCAGGACAGACGTTAGGTTAACTGGCCTGTAGTTACCTGCTTTCTAATAATAGCAAATGGGATTATTATTTAAATGATAAAATATTAAAACATGCTGCTGCGCAGAGAGACCTGGGTGTTCTCGTGCATGAGTCGCAAAAAGTTGGTTTACAGGTGATTAAGAAGGCAAATGGAATTTTGTCCTTCATTGCTAGAGGGGTGGAGTTTAAGACTAGGGAGGTTATGCTGCAATTGTATAAGGTGCTAGTGAGGCCACACCTGGAGTATTGTGTTCAGTTTTGGTCTCCTTACCTGAGAAATGACGCACTGGCACTGGAGGGTGTGCAGAGGAGATTCACTAGGTTGATCCCAGAGCTGAAGGGGTTGGATTAGGAGAGAGGTTGAGTAGACTGGGACTGTACTCATTGGAATTTAGAAGGATGAGGGAGGATCTTATAGAAACATATAAAATTATGAAGGGAATAGATAGGATAGATGCGGGCAGGTTGTTTCCACTGGCAGGTGAAAGCAGAACTAGGAGCCATAGCCTCAAAATAAGGGGAAGTAGATTTAGGACTGAGTTTAGGAGGAACTTCTTCACCCAAAGGGTTGTGAATCTATGGAATTCCTTGCCCAGTGAAGCAATTGAGGCTCCTTCATTGAATCTTTTTAAGGTAAAGATAGATAGTTTTTTGAAGAATAAAGGGATTAAGGGGTATGGTGTTCGGGCTGGAAAGTGGAGCTGAGTCCACAAAAGATCAGCCATGATTTCATTGAATGGCGGAGCAGGCTCGAGGGGCCAGGGGGCCTACTCCTGCTCCTAGTTCTTATGTTCTTATGTTTTCTGCCTCCGTCCTTTCTTCAATAAAAGAATTACATTATTTACTTTCCAATCCACTGTTTTACAACACCCTGGGCCAGTTTGCAGGAAATTCCAGCCCTACTTGACCCAGAGTTGCAGTACGTTTTAAATTAACTTTTATTTTGAATCACCCGAGGTCTTCGGCTGCCCAGTAATTACAGTCACCAGGTTTGTAAATTTATTCACAATTAACTTTTTCATGTTAACAGTCACAATAATTAAATAAACAACAAATGCAGCTGGTTAACTACTAACTAATCTCCTACACCCCCCCCCCCTCCAGTTTTAACTCGCCCCGACCTCAACACACACACACACAAACAAACACAGAGGGGAAAGAGGGGTGCAATATAATGATGAGAGTAAAAGGATGAGTCTTTGTGTCGGATGGACGTCTCCCAGTTAGTTACTTCTTCAGTCTCAGCTTTCAGGTAAGTTATCTTTTCTTTCAGCTTGTAATGGTTTTCACTGTCGGCTCACAGGAATAGCAGGCAGACAGAGAGAGAGTGTGAGAGAGAGAGAGACGGGGAGAGAGAGCGAGAGAGAGAGAGTGTGAGAGAGAGAGAGAGAGAGAGTGTGAGAGAGAGTGTGTGAGAGAGAGAGCGAGAGAGAGAGAGAGAGACTGCTTCTTCTCTTAGGGTCTAGAAGCTGCTACCTTCAGATCGTAGTCAGCAGAGCAGAGAGAGAGAGAGAGCTGCTTCCACCTTGAGGATCTCATGGCTTCTCCTGGGTTCTCTCCAAACAGCCCTACCTGACAGGAACCAATCGCTGTCAGTTGCCGGGCAGAATACTATCCTTTGCCAATCCATTGGTCAACCAATCTAAACAAATGCCTCCACTCTCTTGGGTGCCATAAAGTCTGAGTTGTTCTGCCTGACACACAAAACGTTACAGCACAGTGTACTATTTGGACACTTTGAGCTCCTTAGTTCCTCTGCTCGACTTAGAGGTATATCTTCATTAACAATCCATGGACCAAAAATGACAAAGGCAAAATAAAAGGAATAGGAACTAAAAGAATCAACAGGAAGGGATCCTACAACTGGTATCCTTCCAAAACTAAGGAATGTTGGAAGATTATATCCAATGCATTCATTGGGCGGGATTCTCTGTCGCTTGATGCCGAAATCGAGAATGGCGATTGGTCTGAGAATGGCAGGCACAGGTTTGACGTGGTTTGTGATGATCTGCCCACTCCAAATCGCCATCATCGGGATGCGTACCACGAGCAGTCACAAGACATTTGGCGCGTCATCAGCTGCCCACCCAACATGCTCTGCCTCCAATAAGCCAGGTTCCCGACAGCACGGGCCCCGTGTGGTCCCAGCCGTCAGGAACCCGACTTACTGGCTGAGGACAGTGTCCAGCGTTCTGCCACACTTGGCCGAGATTGCTGCCGCTGGCCGGAGTGCTTCTGCTAGGGCTGGGGGGGATAGGCGTGGGGGGGGGGGGGGACCAGAAGGTGGCTTTAGGGTCAGGGTAGGCGGGTATGCATCCAGCATGGCCAGCGTCATTGTCTGCATGATCGGTGCGTGTGTGGGGGGGGGGGGGGGGGGGTAGAGGCGTGCGCTGCTGCAGGTTGTCAATCCTGCGCATACGCTGCCCGGGACCCAGCGATTCTCCGACTGCTTTCTGTGCATTCCACGGGTTTCTCAAGCAGCGCCGGTGCTAGTCCCTCACCGGTACCGGAATCGGTAAGGTTTTCGCATGGATTTTCCATCGTGAAACACCACGGATACTCCGTTACCGTCAGCACTTAGCCACAAGAACGGAGAATCACGCCCATTACTTCGACAGACAAATCTTTTAAGACCCTAGTATGGTGGCCATCTGGGGACGTGCACTTGTCAGCCTTTAGGTGTGATGTTTTTCCCAGCACCTTTGTCCTGGTGATGTCAATTGTTTTCAATTTTTCCCTCCCTTTCACCTTGTGGTAGTATGACTAGGGGTATTATGGTACCTTGGAAGTGAGCTGCTATTGGTGCAGAAGACTTGCTGCCCATTGGCCCTGGTAAGTCATGTGCCTCTCAGCCGATTGGCTGAGGAAGTCATGTGCCTCTCAGCCGATTGGCTATATCCTACAAGGCGGGATATAAGAACCCGTGCTGCCTGGCAGTCGGCCTTTCTTCTGTACGTCTGCTGCCGGTCACACATCTTGTGCATTAAAGCCTATCGTTTGGATTTCATCTTCGTCTCGTGTCCATTGATGGTGCATCAATTTAATACACAAATTTTCAAAGGATGGAGCTTCGTTTCAAGCTTCGACTCAGCCCGCACAAATGCAACAGCAACATTTAAACACTGGCTGGCGTGTTTCAATAGTTACTTGAGCACAGCCGAAAACCACCTGGCGAGGTAACAAAAACAACATCACCTCCAATTGTGCGTTGGCACCGCCGTGTACATGCTCATGGAGGACACAACAGACTATGATGCAGCCATAGACTTGCATAAGGGACATTTCATCCGGCCGGTGAACCAAGTCTACGCTCGGCACTTACTGGCCACGAGACAGAAATTCGCCGGTGAGTCTTTAGACGAATTCTACCGGGCCCTCCTTGTTCTGGGGAGAAACTGCGCCTGCCCACAAGTTTCTGCGGCCGAGCACACCGAAAGTTTAATCAGAGATGCTTTCGTTGTGGGTATGCAATCTTCCCAGATACGCCGGAGACTCTTAGAAAAATAAACTTTAAGCCTCGCCGGAGCACAGGCCCTCGCCTCCTCTCTAGATGTCGCTAATCGCAACGCCCGCACCTACGCTCCCGACCGCGTGGCGGCCCCCTGGGCAGCATGGAACGCGACCCCCCTCACCTCCACAGATTCGGACTCCCCATCCCAGGCCTGCAACGCAGGGTGCCCCAATAAACCCACGGGGCCCCGCTGCTACTTTTGCGGCCAGGCCAAGCACCCACGCCAGCGCTGCCCGGCCCGCACCGCAACCTGTAAAGGCTGCGGCAAGAAGGGCCATTTTGCGGCCGTTTGCCAGTCCAAGGCAGTCGCTGCAGTCCCGAGCAGCGACCGTGGGTCCCCCCCCACGCTCCTCAAGGGCCCTGTGCGGCCCGCGGACCTCGCTGCCCCCACGAGTGATCCCGGGCGCCGCCATTTTGGGTGCCGGACGCCACATGCGATCCCTGGATGCCGCCATTTTGGGCGCCGGACGCCACATGTGACCCCTGGGCGCCGCCATTTTGTTCACCCCCCACCACGTGCGGCCGACGGGCGCCGCCATCTTGTATCGGCACCGAGGACCCCGCAAGTGACCACTCGCTGCCGGATGACGAATCGGAGTTCCTGCCACGACTCGCCTCAGTAACATTGGATCAGTCACGGCCCCGCACGCTGTCCACGGCGACCATGAAGATTCTTCTCAACGGCCATGCGACAAGCTGCCTGCTGGACTCCGGGAGCACAGAGAGTTTCATCCACCCCGCCACGGTAAGACGCTGCACACTTCCCGTTTACCCGGTGAAACAAAGAATCGCTCTGGCCTCCGGTTCGCACTCGGTCCAGATCACGGGGTGCTGAATAGCGGTCCTCACGGTCCAGGGGAGGGAGTTTAAAAACCATAAGCTCTTCGTCCTTCCCCACCTCTGTGCAGCAGCACTCCTGGGGTTAGATTTCCAGTGCAACCTCCAGAGCTTAACATTCAAATTCGGCGGCCCTATGCCCCCCCTTACTGTCTGCAGCCTCGCATCCCTCAAGGTCGATCCCCTATCCTTGTTTGCAAACCTCACCGCGGATTGTAAACCCGTCGCCACCAGGAGCAGATGATACAATACCCAGGACCGGACCTTCATCAGGTCTGAAGTCCAAAGGCTTCTGAAGGAGGGGGTTATCGAGGCCAGCAACAGCCCCTGGTGAGCACAAGTGCTGGTGGTTAAGACCGGGGAGAAAAATCAGATGGCCATAGACTACAGTCAGACCATCAACAGGTTTACACAGCTGGACGCGTATCCTCTCCCACGTATCTCCGACCTGGTCAACAGCATCACGCAGTACAAGGTTTTTTCCACGGTGGAGCTTAAGTCCGCCTACCACCAGCTCCCCATCCGCGCGAGTGAGTGAAAGTACACTGTGTTCGAAGCGGATGGGCGATTCTACGACTTTTTAAGGGTTCCTTTCGGTGTCACGAATGGGGTCTCAGTCTTCCAAAGGGAGATGGACCGAATGGTTGACCAACACGGTTTACGGGCAACCTTCCCATATCTCAACAATGTCACCATCTGCGGCCACGACCAGCAGGACCACGACACCAACCTCCGCAAATTCCTCCGTACCGCAAAACTCCTTAACCTGACCTACAATAAGGATAATTGCGTGTTTAGCACCGACCGTCTAGCCATCCTCGGCTACGTAGTGCGTAAAGGAGTGATAGGCCCCGACCCCGAATGCATGCGCCCCCTGATGGAGCTTCCCCTCCCCCACTCCCTCAAAGCCCTCAAGCGCTGTTTGGGATTCTTTTCATATTATGCCCAGTGGGTCCCCAAAGTGCCGACAAAGCCCGCCCACTTATCCAGTCCCCCACGTTTCCCCTCTCGATAGAGGCCCGCCAGGCCTTTAGCCGCATCAAAGCAGACATTGCAAAGGCCACGATGCGTGCTATCGACGAGTCCCTCCCCTTTCAAGTCAAGAGCGACATGTCCGATGTAGCTCTGGCGGCCACCCTCAACCAAGTGGGCAGACCCGTGGCCTTCTTCTCCCGTACCCTCCACGCTTCCAAAATCCACCACTCCTCGGTCGAAAAGGAAGCACAGGCCATAGTCGAAGCTGTGTGACATTGGAGGCACTATCTGGCCGGCAGGAGGTTTACCCTCCTCACAGACCAACGGTCAGTGGCTTTCATGTTTGATAATGCACAGAGGGGCAAGATAAAGAACGATAAGATCTTACGGTGGAGGATCGAGTTGTCCACGTAAAACTACGATATCTTGTATCGCCCTGGGAAGCGAAACGAGCCTCCCAATGCCCTGTCCCGTGGCACCTGTGCCAACGCGCAAGTGGACCGCCTCCGAACCCTCCACGCGGACCTCTGCCAGCCGGGGGTCACCCGCTTTGTCCATTTCATGAAGACCCGCAACCTGCCCTACTCCATCGAGGAGGTCAGGACAGTTACCAGGGAATGCCACATCTGCGCGGAGTGCAAGCCGCACTTCTACCGCCCTGAACAAGTGCATCTTATAAAGGCTTCCCGCCCCTTTGAACGTCTCAGCATGGACTTCAAAGGTCCCCTCCCCTCCAACAACTGCAACACGTATTTCCTCAACGTGATTGACGAGTATTCCCGCTTCCCTTTCGCCATCCCCTGCCCCGACATGACCACAACCACCATTATCAAAGCCCTGCATACCATCTCCCTGTTCAGTTACCCGGCATACATCCATAGCGATCGGGGATCCTCATTTATGAGTGACGAGCTGCGTCAATTCCTGCTCAGCAGGGGCATCGCCTCCAGCAGGACGACCAGTTACAACCCCCGGGGTAACGGACAGGTAGAGAGGGAGAATGGTACGGTCTGGAAGACCATCCTCTTGGCCCTACGGTCCAGAAATCTCCCAGTCTCCCACTGGCAAGAGGTCCTCCCAGACGCCCTCCACTCCATCCGGTCACTTCTCTGTACCGCCACTAACCAAACGCCTCACGAACGTCTTCTTGTTTTTCCCAGGAAGTCTTCCTCAGGGACGCCGCTCCCGACCTGGCTGGCTACCCCCGGGCCCATTCTACTCCGGAAGCACGTGCTGGTGCACAAGTCGGACCCGTTGGTCGAAAGAGTCCAGCTACTCCATGCGAACCCGCAATACGTGGAGTATCCCGACGGCCGACAGGACACGGTCTCCCTTCGTTACCTGGCACCCGCCGGTTCTCAGCCACACCCCCCAGCACCATGACCCCCCCCTCCAACCCCAACTGCCCCCAGCACCCCCCCCCCCACCCCCGGCCCCACCGACGCCCCCACAGCCCAGCGGACAGAAATCCCCTCCCCCGGCCTGGCCCCCGCTAGCTCCAACCAGGGGTGCGGACACAGGAACAAGATCATCGCTCCCGGAGTCACGGACGACCACCGCTCCGACGTCGCCGGCACCGTTGCGCAGGTCAAGCAGGACATCGAAGGCGCCCACCCGACTGATTGAATCGATGTGACCTATTGGTGGACTTCTGCCTGCGGATGGACTATTGTGTTTTTTGTTCCTTGCCTGTTCCCCATTTTTTTTCTCCCCCCCAATTTTATACACTGTACACAGTTGCTGTTTTCTTTTGCACATTAGTTACCAGTCAGTGGGCAGCCATCAATGAAACGGTACAACCTAAACATCTCTAGTCATAATACCAGTCTCACGTGACACGATCCCTTCCTCATGTCCGTGTTTCTCCCCTCCCCCGCTTCTTTTTCAACAAGGGGTGAATGTGGTAGTATGACTAGGGGTATAACGTACCTTGGAAGTGAGCTGCTATTGGTGCAGAAGACTCACTGCCCATTGGCCCGGGTAAGTCATGTGCCTCTCAGCTGATTGGCTGAGGAAGTCATGTGCCTCTCAGCCGATTGGCTGAGGAAGTCATGTGCCTCTCAGCCGATTGGCTGAGAGGTAGGTAGCTCCGCCTACAAGGCGGGGTATAAGAACCCGTGCTTCCCGGCAGTCGGACTTTCTTCTGTACGCCTGCTGCCGGTCACACATCTTGTGCATTAAAGTTTGGATCTCATCTTCGTCTCGTGTCCATTGATGGTGCATCACACATTTTGATCAATTATCTTTGGGAAGTTTTTGAAGTCTTATACAGTAAACATGGACACAAAGGACGGAGTTCTTTGTTGTCTGACGTCGAAATCGCAAAATTGCGAAATTATAGGGCGTTGGGGGTGACGGGGCGGGGATTTGAACACAGTTATTGAGCCGAGTTTGGACCAGTTGAGCCCGATGTTGATGAAGGTGCCGGCTGTGGTGAAGCCGATGAAGGGGTTTCTGGAGCACCTGGGTGGGGGTGGTGGTGTGGGGAGGGGGGAGGGGGGGAGGTTGGGCGGGGAAGGGGGTGGACCCGTGGAGGTTTGTGAGACCAAGGGCAAAGGAATTCTCAAACTTCTCACGTGTGCACTGGGTTTGCTCCTGGGTCGACATTCTTGTGCTCGATGGGGCGTTGCAGTACGGGGTTGGTTCGCTGGGCGTATCCGGCGATCGTGGACCCCGGCTACCTGCCGCACTGGGTGGATTTGCGAGTGGACCGGGGGAGGCGTTTTGGAGGCGATGATTTGAGTCGGAGCTGCAGCTGGAGGAGGAGGAAATGCTGCAGTTCCTGGAGGGATTGGGGTTTCCCAGGGTGGGCGAGGAGTTGATACAGGGATTGGGAGCCCCAATCGGGCTGAGGGAGGTGATGGAAAGCATGGGGGTGACGCAGGCAGAGAAGGCCCCGGGTCCGGATGGGTTTCCGGTGGACTTTTATTACACATTTTGGGGGGTGATGTACCATCAATTGAACGCGAGACGAGTTGCTGTACTAAAGTATGGCTTTAATCAGCTAGATGTTAGCCCTGCGGCGACTACAGTAAATGGACGACCACCGGGAGTAATGGGTATTTATACCCCGCCCTGGAGGCGGGGTTAACTCAGCCTCTTGACCAATCGGGGAGCCGTCACATGACTGGTCTCAACCAATCGGCCGAGAGACACATGACCGATCAGGGCCAATGGTAAGCCGGTGTTCTGCACCAATGGCAGGCAGCTATGTTAATCATACCACCACATTCACCCCTTACAGAGAAAGAAGCCGGAGGGGGTGTCAATGAGAGTTGGGGGGGGGGGAGAACTGGTGGTATGAGTAGTAGCGAGGGTGTTTGGCGAACCCACAGAAATAGCATCGGGGCCCCGCGGACTTGTCGGGGCGTCCCGCGGCGCAGGCCTGAGGGGGGTCGGGAGCGGCGGATGGCGGTGGGGAAGCGTGCCAGGAGGCCCAGGGCGCCGCAGTGCGGCTGGGGACAGAGGCACGGGCGTTTAAGTCGGCGACCTCCAGGGAGGTGGAGAGAGTCCGTCCCTCAGTTAGGCTGAGGTCGTCTTTTTCCAGCATCCGCTGGCGGATAACGGCTGACTGCATCCCAGCCACGTAAGCATCTCTAATCAAAAGTTCCATGTGCTCCATGGCTGAAACTTGGAGGCAGGAGCAATTCCTCCCCAGGACAGCGAGGGCCTGGTAAAAATCGTCTAAGGACTCACCAGGGAGCTGTTGTCTGGTAGCCAGCAGATGTCGGGCGAACACTCACCGGCTTAAGAAACTGTCCTTTCACCTTATCCATGGCCGCGTCATAATCTTTTTCCTCCCCTATCATCACGTAGGCCGCCATGCCCACGCTGGAGTGGAGGATGTGAAGCTTCTGTGCCATGGTGGGGGGGCTGCTTGCGGACGCCAGGTAACCATCGAAACACGCCAGCCAATATTTTTTTTTTGGAATAATTTTTATTCAAGTTTTCAACAACAAATTTTTATCACAACAGAGAAAAACAGTAACCCCTCCCCTCCAATACAAAAACAATAAATTAACAAGAAAAAGAAATAAGCGTAAAACCATGCGAACAAACCCCCATAACAAACCCGTAGCCCCCCCCCCCGGCTACATTCCCCCGATTCCCGTCCATTTTCCCCTGATTCTTGGCCACCCGACTATTCTTCCTCTTGTTCGTTGGCCACAAACAGGTCCCGGAACAGTTGCATGAATGGCTCCCACGTTCTGTGGAAACCGTCGTCTGACCCTCGGATGGCGAATTTGATTTTCTCCATTTGGAGAGATTCCGAGAGGTCGGACAGCCAGTCTGCAGCTCTGGGCGGTGCTGCTGACCGCCAGCCAAACAGGATTCTACGGCGGGCGATCAGGGGGGCAAAGGCAAGGGCATCTGCCCTCCTTCCCAGGAATAGAACTGGCTGGTCTGAAACCCCGAAGACCACCACTATCGGGCATGGCTCCACCCTCACCCCCACCACTTTGGACATAGCCTCGAAGAAGGCTGTCCAGTACTCCACAAGTCTGGGGCAAGACCTCTTTGGCACCGTTCACATCTGTCCTCCACCTCCGGCAAGAACCTACTCATACGGTTTCTTGTTAAGTGGGCTCTATGTACCACTTTTAGTTGCATCAGGCTGAGCCTTGCGCACGTGGAGGTGGAGTTGACCCTATGCAGTGCTTCGCTCCAGAGTCCCCACCCTATCTCAATCCCCAGGTCATCCTCCCATTTCATTCTTGTTACGTCCAGTACGGTGTCGGCCCTTTCTACCAGTCGGCCATACATGTCGCTACAGTTCCCTTTCTCTAGGATACTTGCGTCCAGTAGGTCTTCCAGTAGTGTCTGTCGTGGCGGTCGTGGGTACGTCCTTGTCTCCTTTCGTAAGAAGTTTTTGAGCTGCAGGTACCGTAGCTCGTTCCCCCCGGTTAGTCTAAATTTCTCTGTCAGTTCGTCCAGTTTTGCGATTCTGTCATCCGTGTATAGGTCCCTGACTGTCAGTGTCCCCCCGTCCTGTCTCCACCTTTTGAAGGTGGCGTCGGTCAGTGCTGGTGTGAACCTATGGTTGTTGCAGATGTGAGCCTTGTCCGACATTTTGGTCAGGCCAAATTGCTGCCGCAGTTGGTTCCAGGATTGGAGGGTGGCTGTCACCACTGGGCTGCTGGAGTGTTGTTTGGGTGGGGATGGGAGTGCTGCCGTGGCGAGGGCCCGGAGGGAGGTCCCCATGCAGGAGGCCTCCTCCGCACGTACCCACTCGGCTTCTGGCTCCTGGATCCATCCCCTTACTCGCTCGGCTGTTGCCGCCCAGTGGTAGAATTGTTGGTTCGGGAGGGCTAGCCCCCCCCCCTGGATTTTGTTTTTTGTAGGACCTTCTTTGGGATCCTAGCATTTTTACCCCCCCATACGAACGGAATGAAAGTTTGTCCAGCGCTTTGAAAAAGGCCTTGGGGATGTAGATCGGAATGGCTCTAAACAGGAAGAGGAACCTGGGCAGTACGTTCATTTTGATCGTCTGGACTCTCCCCGCGAGGGAGAGCGGGAGTGTGTTCCATCTTTGCAGGTCCTTTTTTACTTCTTCCATCAGGCTGGTGAGGTTCCATTTGTGGATCCCTTTCCAGTCATGGGCTATTTGGATCCCCAGGTAGCGGAATTTGTGTCGGGCTTGTTTGAACGGCAGCCCCTTTAGTGCTGCCCCCCCCCCCCCTTGCGGGTGTACTGGGAAGATCTCACTTTTGCTCATGTTGAGTTTGTAGCCCGAGAAGGCTCCAAACTCTTTCAGGAGCGCGATGATTCCGTCCATGCTGCTTTGTGGGTCCGAGATGTAGAGGAGCAGATCATCTGCATAGAGTGAGACTCTGTGCTCTCTGCCTCCCCTTCGGATCCCCCTCCAATTTTTTGCTGCCCTGAGCGCGATTGCTAGCGATTCGATTGCTAGTGCGAACAGCAGCGGGGACAGTGGGCATCCTTGTCTGGTGTCCCTGTGCAGCTGGAAGTATTGGGAGTTGGTATTGTTGGTCCGTACGCTTGCCATGGGAGCGTTGTATAGGAGCTTTACCCAAGTGGTGAACCCTGTTCCAAACCCGAACCGCTCCAGTACCTCTATGAGGTATTTCCATTCGACTCTGTCGAAGGCCTTTTCTGCATCCAGGGAGATAATCATCTCTTGTGTTCTCTCCCCGGAGGGGGTCATTATCACGTTCAGTAGGCGCCTGATGTTCGAGGTAAGCTGTCTACCTTTGATGAAGCCCGTCTGGTCCTCTGTGACCACCTCAGGTACACAGTCTTCTAGCCTTTTGGCTAGGATTTTGGCCAGTATTTTGGCGTCTGCGTTCAGTAGAGATATGGGTCTGTATGACCCACATTCCGTTGAGTCTTTGTCTTTCTTAGGTATCAGCGAGATTGAGGCCTGTGCTAACGTGGGTGGCAGTGTGCCCCTAGCTAGCGAGTCTGTGAACATCTCCCGCAGGTGCGGGGGGGTGGGGGGGGGGGGGGGGGGGGGGGGGGGGGGGGAATGGGTATTGGTTATTTATAATCTTGTACGATTTTTCTTCTGCTTTGATTTGTTTTTATGAAAATGCCTGAATAAAATATTTTAATAACGGAGTCCATCTTCGTAACTAAGAGAATCCAGCCTACTCTGTAAACCCGTGACTTCACCTTTTTTACAAGACGATTTAGACAATAAAGAAATGCTATTAATTTCAAACAAAGACAATAAATCTTAGAAACAAGCGGCAGATCAGTCAGTATCTAGAGAGAGAAAAGACAGCCAGACACACACTCAGCCACACACACACACTCAGCCACACACACACTCAGCCATACACACACACACTCAGCCACACACACACTCAGCCACACACACACACACTCAGCCACACACACTCACACTCAGCCACACACACTCACACTCAGCCACACACACTCACACTCAGCCACACACACTCACACTCAGCCACACACACACACACACACTCAGCCACACACACTCAGCCACACACTCACACTCAGCCACACACACACACACTCAGCCACACACACACACACACACTCAGCCACACACACACAGACTCTGCCACACACACACACTCAGCCACACACACACACACTCAGCCACACACACACACACTCACACACTCAGCCACACACACACTCAGCCACACACTCAGCCACACACACACTCAGCCACACACTCAGCCACACACACACACTCAGCCACACACACTCACACTCAGCCACACACACTCACACTCAGCCACACACACTCACACTCAGCCACACACACTCACACTCAGCCACACACACTCACACTCAGCCACACACACTCACACTCAGCCACACACACTCACACTCAGCCACACACACTCACACTCAGCCACACACACACACACTCAGCCACACACACACACACGCACACAGCCACACACACTCAGCCACACACACAGGCACACAGCCACACACACACAGGCACACAGCCACACACACACAGGCACACAGCCACACACACACTGTGGTCTGTGCATGGGGTTCCTTTAGGCCGGTGGTCCCTGGGGGGGGTGATCCCTATTACAGGAAAAACTGGTGTCAAAAGGCCACAGATTCACCGCCTTGCAGGAGGCTAGCAGGCAGCTGTCTTGGAGCTCACAGCTCCAGCTACCAGTACGGCCTCCCCGCACTTCCCAGTCAGAGGCCGTGCATGCACATGGCGGCGGCCTCTAACGGGCACGCCGTGGTCCATGGCAGACTCAGACCGCAGACATGGACCACGCAAATAGTGCCCCCGATCGGAAATTGCTGAGGTCTTGACCCGGACCGCCCGCACATTAAAAGCCCACTCCCGAACAATGCCCCCCCTGCCGTCCAATCGGCCCGCCTCCCGACTGTGGCGGCAATGGACTGAGTCCACGGCAGGACCATGTTAGAATTACACCATCAGGAATTCGGCTAGTCGGGGCGGAGAGTAGCGGGGTGGACCTCTGGCAATGGCCTCAGGTGCTGGATACTTTGCACGGCATACTCCCCGAATACGTGCTATTAGGGGGTCGGCGAATCGCCGAACCGTGCCAGTCCCGATTTCATGCAGGAAACTGGATTCTCCGCCCCGTCGCCGAACGCGATTTCGCCATCGGGGTGCAGAGAATACAGCCTCAGACACATGTCTAATGCAAGCAGGAACTAGACAGCATCTCTTTCTCCTCCAATACCCATATCAAAAAAAGAGATCAGAGCTATTAATGCATTTCTGATACTTTAATGTTCATTTTTTAATATTCTCCATTAATCCTTTCCAATAATCATTTGCAAAGTACATCGGTACGCAGCTAAACAGGTAACCTTTATCTTGTTTGGTTTAATAACAAATGTCATCTTCATCTGTACAAATAATTACTAATAATATTTTTCACCATTTGTGCTGCTACTGTGTTGGCCAGTGCATTTGGAGATTGTGAGGAATTCAGGCGATGTTCGTAGTTGTGATTTGGAGAGAGGAAAAGGAAGCAACTTAAACAACGTCATGGAGGAATAAATTAGGCAGCCTTGGCGAAACCCACTTGGTTGTTTCCTCGGTCAAAAATGGAATAGTAGACTCCAATGAAGACATCTCCAAGAATCCAGACGTCGTCGTTCCTGTTCTCAAATCCGCTCCCACAATATTGTTTTCCATTCAAAGTTCTCTGCAAGTAAAGTAATAAAGAACAAATCAGCCGATTTTCCTATATTTGTTTGCTTCTAAGATTACACTTGCTTTTGCAGCATGCGGTATTACACGCAAACATATTGCATTACATACAAACATACTTAATTGACAGATAGGAAACAAAGTACTTGCCCCAAACTTCACGATGAGCAGAACACCCTGATGTTTCCTTGGGAAAAAGACCAAAGCGCTTTGCGCAATTAATTACTTTGAAGGGAAAGAGTCTGCAGTAAGGGAAAATCCAGCAGAAAACCTTCAACTTTAAAAATTAATTTAGAATACCCAATTTTATTTTCCAATTAAGGAGCGATTTAGTGTGGCCAATCCACCTACCCTGCACATCTTTGGATTGTGTGGGTGAAACCCACGCAGATACAGGGAGACTGTGCAAACTCCACACAGGCAGTGACCCGGAGCCGGGATTAACCCGGATCTCAGCGCCATAGGTAGCAGTGCTAACCACTGCGCCACCATGCCCCTGTTGAAAATATTCACATCACCACATGGATGAATGAACATTTCATCACAGTGGCACAGTAGCACATTGGTTAGCGCTGTTGCTTCACAGCTCCATGGCCCCAGGTTCGATTGGATTGGATTTAGCGTCCAACAATGTTGGGTAGGGTTACCGGGTTGCGGGTAAGGGGTAGACGTGTGGTGCTCTTTCTAGATGCTGGTGCAGACTAGATGGGCTGCATGGTCTCCTTTGGCACTGTAAATTCCATGATTTCTATGGTCATTTTGTTGCCGGTGCTGCTTCAAGGAGTGACAGGGGTCAGGACACAATTTGGGGAAGAACAAGAGGATATTCTCATTCTCAGGGTAGATGTGTTAGTAGCTGGTGGAAAGGTTCAGTCAGAACTCCCCTCCGTTATGGTGGGAGAACAAACCAGCCTGAACTCCCCTTCATGGTTACCATGCTGCAGTGTGTCCGGAGACATATTCTATTGGATTGGAGGACGGTGCAGCCACTGGGGATGTTGACGTGGCTGGGAGACGCAGCAGAATTCCTTGTATTAGAAAAGATTATGTTCTTCCTGAGGGGCTGGGAGGGGGTGCGGGGGAGGGGGGGGGGGGTTCTGGCCACGATGGAAGTTGTTCTGATGCCTGTTTGAGGGCTTGTTTGTTTCCAGTGTGTGGGAAAGGAGGGTTGGGGAAGTGTTCAGGGGAGAAAGCGAGGAACAAAATGTCAAATTGTGGGGAGTGGGTTATGTTTGTTGAATGACTGTGTGTATATGTTCATATATGTTCTGGTTTAAATAAAAATATATTTTTAAGAAGCACACTGGGCTGGGTTCTCCGATTCTGAGACTAAGCGCTGACCCCGGCGTGAGAACGGTGGCTTTTTACCGACCGAACAAACGCCGCAAATTGGCCACCAATCCTCCGACTGGCGGAGTGGGCTAGCAGGCACATAGCATCGAGCCCCTGGCTCTAGTTGCGGATACAGCCGGAGAATTGCCGGGTCCGTGGCCACACATGCGCAGGGCAGTGCTCGCACCGTGCAGCACGGTGTCGGCCTGCCAAATAGTGACCCCCCTTTGGCCAGGCCCGCCAGCCTTGGGCCAATCCCACCATTGCCCCAGCACCCGGCAAAACCCCCTCGGCCCGCGGATCGGCTCCCCCCGCGCCACCCCCCACCCCCAACTGTGGCTACGCTGGACTTAGTCCGCAGCTGCTACGCCGAGTTCCCGAAAATAAATGCCACACGGGACCGACGGCGTGCGGTGTACTCCTAAAGTACGCCGTTTCTGGTGGGGGCGAAGCATCGGAAAAGAGGCGTCACCTGCGATTTCGGCCCCAACATCGATTCTGCGGCCGATCATCGAACACGATTTCAGTGTCGGAGACCGGAGAATCCCACACACTGTTCCCGAACATTACACAGAGTCAGCTGGCATCAGGGTTCACTGTAAAAACTGGGCTATGCCATTGCACTGAAATCTGTTCTAAACCCAGTAACCCGGAGATGGTGTACGGTGCTGTGGGAATTCCAGCAGCTTAAGGGTTAAAGCATACCTTGAGCACATAAGCAGAAGAAGGAATGGGATAGTCAATTCCATTGATGACGAATGTCACATCGGGCATGCTGGACACGGAATTGCAGTAAACGTAATACTGTAGGACAGAGAAAGAAGAAGTCAAGAGTGGTATAATCTGAAGGGGCAGCTCACATCTATGTTTAAATTGAATTATTGACCAATTCTGATAATTTACTTAATTTTAGCATAATTGTGAAATATCGTTATCAATGCATCTGAACCTCCTTTAATATAAGAAACTTCTGTACTTTAAGATTTGAGATGAAATTATCTCCTTCCCATGATAAAATACAATGCAAATTACCCAATAATTATTTTCTGGGCCGGCGTCAATCGCGCGCAGAATTTTCTGAATAGGTGCGGTAGGTCCATAGATCAGCGAGGTTCCAGTATCAACAATGGCCTGACAACCACTTTGGCAAGCCACCATCTGGCCATTTAATTTCACACTAGGAAGTAAAAGGACATTCATAGTTAGGTGACCTGTTTTGGAAATCTAATTGACAACTGAGATTAATGTGCGCAAATGTGTGCATCGTGCATCAAGATGTTTATTATACTTGCGGTAAATATAAGACATAGCATTCGGATTGTATTTTTGAATCGCTCAGTATGGCTACTCTATTTTTCGTACACTTTCAACTATTGTCTTGCAATGTTTTTCCAGATCCATGTATCTTGATTCTCACTTTTCTGGTTTGCATTTGACTGTCTGTCATCCAGTGTATTGGCTTCAAAACCTCCCTCTTTCCGTTCATATTCCTCAACCGGCTTGCTTACCTCAATCATTGTGATCTTCTCCAACACTAAAGCACATGCCGTCAGCTGTGCCTGCCAATTACTCTGCATTCTTTGTTGGTTCTATCGGGCTTGTCTCTGTCGTATTGTTTTGCTGGGAATTCTGTTCCCTCACGGTAGCATGGTGGTTAGCATCAATGCTTCACAGCTCCAGGGTCCCAGGTTCGATTCCCGGCTGGGTCACTGTCTGTGTGGAGTCTGCACGTCCTCCCCGTGTGTGTGTGGGTTTCCTCTGGGTGCTCCGGTTTCCTCCCACAATCCAAAAGATGTGCGGGTTAGGTGGATTGGCCATGCTAAATTGCCTGTAGTGTAAGGTTAATGGGGGGATTGTTGGGCAACGGGTATCGGGTGGCGTGTCGCGTCTTTTCGTCCGACGTCATTTCGTCCAACGACACTTCGTCCACGTCTTTTGGTCCAACGTCTTTTTGTCCGCCCGTCTTTTGGTCCAACGTCACTTCGTCCAATTAACCAATTACAAATCAACTCCGTATAAAAGCATTTAATTGATAGAAAGCAGGCACAATACAGCAAGTGAATTTAATTGCTAAAATGCAAGTAATTGATGAAATGCAAGTAAAATGCAAGCTGAAAAATGCAGTTAAAAAGTTAAAAAATCTAAAAATGCATTTAAAAATATCTAAAAGTTTACTAAGGATGAATTCCCGAAATTACTTAAGAAATCAATTTTCGCTGTAGGAACATATTCAACGACCAATCTTTTGAGGCGTTCAGTTATTTTCTTGTATCGCGTACATGACGTCGACTGATCTCCCCGAAGAATTTGAGCCTTTTTGCCTATTATTAGCCCTTCCCTGAACTTTGCCATTTCTGGATGGGCGAATTCGGGATTAGGAAAGAGACCGATAATATCTATCCTTTAACGAGGCTCGTTAAAGGGGAGAGAAAGATAATAACTATCCTTTAACGAGGCTCGTTAAAGGAAAGAGGCTGGTAATAAAGATCCTTTATTGTATATTATGTGCATTTGAGAAGATTTCTATTTACAAAAGTTAAAGTGGAGTGGAGTGCTACTAAGCAAGTTTGGCCATGCTAAATTACTATGCTACTAAAAAAGTCTTTGACAAAAAAAATCATCCGACAAAAACACGTAAAAAGTCAAAAAAATTCTTTGACAAAAAAAATCATTCGACAAAAACACTCAAAAAGTCACAAAAATTCTTTGACCAAGAAAATCATCCGACAAAAACACGTAAAAAGTCACAAAAATTCTTTCACGAAAAAAATCACCGGAAAAAAATGACGTTGGACCAAAAGACGGGCGGACAAAAAGACGTTGGACCAAAAGACGTGGACGAAGTGTCGTTGGACGAAATGACGTCGGACGAAAAGACATAGCACCATCGGGTGGATACGTGGGTTTAAGTAGGGTGATCAGGCCCTTCGGCACAACATTGAGGGCCGAAGGGCCTGTTCTGTGCTGTACTGTTCTAATATCTAATATTCTAAAAAAACATTCTTCATCCTCAAAAGTCTCTTCAAAACTCAATTCTTTAACTGTGCATTTAGTTCATTCCCTCTTTCCCATCCTTCAGTGACTACCATCCGGTGGCCCTGACATCAGTCGTAATAACTCTGGATTATGCATTTCCCAGCTAATTCCTGATATTACTCTTTGACACGCCTGTAATGTTAAACTACCCAGCAAGCACTGCAACATTTAACCTCTTTCCATTGGAAATTATTTTGGCACAAATCAGGGGCGGAATTCTTCGCAAAGGCCGACGCTGTTGTGAAACTCGGAGTATTTCACAACGGCGTCGGAGGCCACTCCTCGTGCACACCGATCGCGGGCCAGTCTCCTCCCGAGCACGGCCGTGGTGCTCGATCCCCTCTCCGACCCCCACAGGCCCCAAACTTACCATTCGCACGATCTTCACGCCGGCAGCGACCAGGTGGGTTCGCTGCCGGCGTGTACAGGTCGGGAACGGCAGGCCGCTCGGCCCATCCGGGCCGGAGAATCGGGGGTCGCCGTGAAAAACGGCTACCTGCGATTCTCCGAGCGGCATGCCGCAAAACGCGACACGCCATTTTGGGGGGAGGGGGGTGGGAGCATCACGGGGGGTGCCAGAGCGGTGCTCCCGCGATTCTCCCACCCGGCCTGGGGAGCGAGGAATCGCGCCCCACATCTTTGCAGCTGAATTCTATCGCGAACATGTAACATTTATTAATAGGCATTTACTCACCCGTCGAGTTGGATTTGCCAGTATCCTTGTACGGTGACGGGAACCCAGTTAATTTGACCTGTGTAATGGTTTGGATCAACTCCACCAAATGTAACTTCACTTCCAGACTGACCATTCTCTCTGTAAATCAAAGGTTAAAAATGAATTAAATCTGGAAGTATGCAGGTTCAGAATTTCTGTCAGCTTCTACGATCACATCATATTAGCCTTTTGTCAAATATGTGCCTGAAAATAGTTGTTAACCTCTTGGAAAGCTTGCTGGAATGTCTGGAGAATTTGATAACTTAAGTGTAGGATGCAACTATATCCTACCACAGCACAGTGTGAATCCACAAGGTTTTAAATGTTTGCATCGTGATCTGGTCAGATTTATTTGATTTGTTGTTGTGATGGGGAATGGGGAACAGCCTGGGCAGAAAATGGAAGCGGATTCAAGAGTAAATTGCAAAAGGGAATTGGGCATATGTTGGGAAAAGGATTATTGTGGATGGGCAGGGGAGTCAGACTAATTGGATAGTTCCTTCAAAGCGCTAGCACACGCACAATGGGCCGAATGGCATCTTTCTGTGCTGCATAGGATTCTATTAACCAGCACGGTAGCATTGTGGATAGCACAATCGCTTCACAGCTCCAGGGTCCCAGGTTCGATTCCGGCTTGGGTCACTGTCTGTGCGGAGTCTGCACATCCTCCCCGTGTGTGTGTGGGTTTCCTCCGGGTGCTCCGGTTTCCTCCCACAGTCACAAAGATGTGCAGGTTAGGTGGATTGGCCATGATAAATTGCCCCTAGTGTCTAAAATTGCCCTTAGTGTTGGGTGGGGTGACTGGGTTATGGGGATAGGGTGGAGGTGTGGACCTTGGGTAGGGTGCTCTTTCCAAGAGCCGGTGCAGACTCGATGGGCCGAATGGCCTCCTTCTGCACTGTAAATTCTATAATTCTATTCATTAAAGTTTACAGGGCTGGGTGGTGGGATGGGCCGAAGAATGATAGTCAGAGCAAAGCCAGAGAGGGAAACTGGAGCAGAACAAAAGGGGATTCTTAAAGGGGGCATAAGCAATTCAAAGACATCAAATATTTTTTTCCAAGTGAGTCTTTCCATGAGCTGTGGCCCTCCAGGAGAAACGATGAGCCCTAAGGGACGTAGTGATGACCAATGCTCGCCCTCACACTGCCAACAGAGCTTTTATTGCTTCCTATTTCTGCCCCATGATGTACTGCTGCCATATCTGGATTCCCTGTTGGTGATGGTCCCGAAGCAGAACGGAGGGAAATTGGCTGGTTTCCCTGACCCTGGCCTTCCCACCACCATTTGAATACACGGAGTGACAGACAGTCAGGCAGCTAAAACCCCTGACAGATGGGGCAGGGAGCTGGAGGAAACTTTGCTGCAGGGCAGATGGGGGGGTGGAGTTCTATCTACGGGCATCCCATCCCTACATTACTCAATTTCCCAATGCTGTATCGCCTATTGAATTATGCCAGAGAAAAATCCAGGTGTTGATAAAGAGGGGTTGAAGAAAAGGGTAAGTTTGGTGCAGGTTATGTTGGAAGCTCTTTATGAAGGGATTCATCAGTGAATGTTAAAAAATACTTCACCTGGTCAGGTAAAAAGCAAACAGAGGCTGCTCCAACAGATTCTTGGACATCATGTTATCGAAAACAGTTGTGGCGCCTGATACGGCATAATTTGGATATCCCAATCCCAGAATTCCATCAAATTTAGCGTAATAAAAGTAACTGCCAGGCTCAGTCATACTTATTGCAAATTCTTGTTGGGTGATATCAATGTTGCCGACCTAATTGAAAAGAAGACAGTTTAAATATTTACAGTCGGTCGTCCTGTAAGAAGGTCAAGTTAACATATGAACACATTAGGGTATTGCCACCTTCTTGGTCTCTGTTTAAAATTGCCCTTGGAAGGTATAGAGCCTCAGGCTGCTCCTCACTAGGTGAATGTCTTCGGAATGTGAAGATAGGGACATAAACACTCTGTTCTGGAGGTTTCTGCTGCAATGTCTCAGTCATTGGGCACTAATGTATCGAGTGAGGTGAGGCACTGCTGTCTCTAAATGGGCAGATGTGGGCCCCACTAACCCATCCCACTGAAGAGTTTTAAAGAGTTTCCGGAACATCGTGTCTTCCTCCAGGAGCTGAGGAAGATATGTGATGTGAGAAATAAAGGGTAAGCACGATTACTTTGAGTTGTAAAGTGAGATACATTTTTGAAAGCTGTTTCATTTGCTGTATTTGTCCAGAAGCTTTATCTTACACATTATTCTCGATACGTTTTGTTAGCGATGAAGTTACTGTAGCTGTTTTTGTTTATTTTTAACATTTCGCACTTTCCCACGAGCTGTGAGAATATGATGGGATGTGCTCAATGGGAACACATTGAAGGCCAAGAGCAGTCAAAATAACCTTTGGTACGCACCCACAAGAAGCTGTATTGTGTATAAATGTGTGTTATTGCAACTGCTCAGTGAGACATTTTGTGACTTGAATCTTTCCCTTGCACACTGTAAATAAACGATATTCTGACTTTAACTATTTCTGGACTCCAACTGGCTTTTGTCGCACAATATATGGAGAAGATGTCAGGGGGAACGCGGACAACCTTCCAAACTCCCAGGTGGCATCCGAGTTCATGACCACATGGGTCAGGTGTGCACCCATAGTTGGCAGTTGCACTGAACTCGTCAATTCTAATTACGTGCTCTTACACTAGCCTCAAAAGCTCGAGTAGGGCAACATGACAAAGATTGTGGACTTGACAATGTTTGCAAATTAAAGAAGAGAAAATTCTTTATTAATAAATTTCGAGTACCCAATTAATTTTTTCCAATTAGGGGGCAATTTATCATGGCTAATCCACCTACACTGCACACCTTTGCTTCTGGGGGCGAAACCCACGCAAACATGGGGGGAATGTTCAAACTCCACACGGACAGTGACCCAGGTCCGCAATCGAACCTGGGACCTCGTGCCGTGAGGCAACAGTGCTGACCACTGCGCCACCGTGCTGCTCCAGGAAACCTCTTCTTATGCTGCACCTTCAGAAATTGTTTAGATATCCCAAAATGTTTCCCAGCCAATGAGTTACTTTTGAAGTGCACCCAGTTATTGTCTGTCACTATGGTGTGTGTGATGCAGCACTTAAACAAATATGAACTGGACAGAGAGAGCCAATGTGCCTCTATTAAAGGTTAGGCATGTCTGTCCAAACCTGCCAAATCTTTTGAGTAGGATTGGATTGGATTTGTTTATTGTCACGTGTACTGAGGTACAGTGAAAAGTATTTTCCTGCGAGCAGCTCAACAGATCATTAAGTACATGGGAAGAAAAGGAAATTTAAGAAAATACATAATAGGGCAACACAAGGTATACAATGTAACTACATAAGCATCGCTTCGGATGAAGCATGCAGGATGTAGAGTTAATGAGGTCAGTCCATAAGAGGGTTATTTAGGAGTCTGGTAACAGTGGGGAAGAAGCTGTTTTACAGTCTGTTTGCACATGTTCTCAGAATTTTGCATCTCCTGGCCGATTGAAGAAGTTGGAAGAGTAAGTAAGCCGGGTGGGAGAGTCTTTGATTATGCTGCCCGCTTTCCCCAGGCAGCGGGAGGTGTAGATGGAGTCAATGGATGGGAGGCAGGTTTGTGTGATGGACTGGGCGGTATTCGCGACTCTCTGAAGTTTCTTGCGGTCCTGGGCCGAGCAGTTGCTATACCAGGCTGTGATGCAGCCCGATAGGATGGTTTCTATGGTGACCATAAGGGTAGATAAAGGTAGATAATAGCGATTTTACATCAGGGGCACCTCAAAAGGCATTGGATAAGGTTCCAAACAAATGATTATTGGAAAAAGTAAGACCACTCTTTGAAGATGGACATGTGGCTTTGGTTAGAAATGGTTTGGTAGGTAGGATGCAGAGAGTGGAGATAAAGGATATGTATGTGGAAGGTGGAATGTGGTAGGGATCTGCTCTGGGACCTCAGTTTTTTGCCATATTTTTTGATGACTGTTATAACCCACGCGTGTCTCACGGGGTAGGGATGATCGACTATCCCGTGGAGCTTGTACAATATGAGCTCCCTCGATAAGGGGACAGCGGACCCTTAACAAGGACCATGTGTCTTTGTATAAATAGAGTCGGCCAGTCAGGCACCGACTACAGAAGGCCCAGTAGGGACTATGTTAAATAAAATAAGTTTTGTTTCTCTCTAAAACGCGGTGTGGATTCTTCATTGCCCCCTTACAAAAATGACTCAGATGAAGGAATTGATCACTGTATAAGATTGCTGATGACATAAAGTTAGGAGTAACAGTACACAGTGCAGGTAGAAGGTCATTCTTGCAAAGGAACATAAATAGAATAAGTGAATGGCCATTCTGAGTTCAGTGTGGGCATGTGTGAAGTCATGCACTTTGGCAAAGATATTTCCCAAATGGTGAGGAATTAAAAATGGTAGAGGAGAGTGACTCAGGAGCCCAACAACACAAATCATTCAAAGCCAGTAGGTAGGTACAAAAATCAATCAGAAAAGCCAATGGATTGCTAGTGTATAAAAGGGGCTAAAAGGGGCTGGTTTAGCACAGGGCTAAAGAGCTGGCTTTTAAAGCAGACCAAGCAGGCCAGCAGCATGGTTCAATTTCTGTACCAGCCTCCACGAACAGGCGCCAGATTGTGGCGACGAGGGGCTTTTCACAGTAAATTCATTTGAAGCCTACTTGTGACAAAAAGCGATTTTAATTTCACTTCATTTCATTATAACTCAAGGACGCTGAAATACAAAGGGCAGGAAGTTGTTCTTCGGTCAGGTGCTCAAGGGCAATTAGGGATGGGCAATAAATGTTGACCTAACCGGCGATGCCCACATCCAACGAAAGGATAAAAAATCAATCTGTGAAGCTGAATTCAATCGGGGCAATGAGCCCCGCAGAGATGGGTAATCAACTAGTTTGACTTACATTGACAGTATCATATGACAGTATACCAGTCATGCTGCCACCGCCATATTGAATGGAAACAGATTTTGCGCCCATCCGAAATGTTGAGGAGGCTTCTGGAATGAACTTGGCATGATTCCCTACGAGAAAAGCACATTTTATCCACTCAGTGTTAGTAGTGATGAGACCATTAATTCACGAGATATGTGCTTTAAGATATGAACAGTGGTTTTAATCTACTTACAACAGAGCCAGCCTGTAACACGATGAACCCTGGATGAACTGGTCGGCTGGCTCTGGGCATCGATCTTTATACAGCAGTCCAGGGGGAGGAGCCGTAGGCGGAGCCAAGGGTGGAGCCCTGTACAAACTCGTATGCATTCCCAGTGCTGCTCCCCCTAGTGGTCAGGCAACACAACTGCGCTTACAATAATATGGTATCATATATATTACAGTGTGAATTACATTCACCACATTCACCCCCTACAAACAAATCAAGTCCGGTGGGGGTGGTGGTTCACAAATTGAGTCTGTCCGGTGGTCGAGTCGTCCGCTGCGATCTGCGGAGCACCGGGGTTGCAGCCTCTTGTGGTGGCTGGATGGGTGTTGTGGGTTGGAGTACGATGGCGGACTCCGGGGGGGTAATTGCGTCCGAGCTCCATACCCGTCTGGTTCGACTGGGGACTGGGGGCACTGGGAGCTAGCCGGTGCGGGTACGCGAAACAATTGTAGCGAGCTAGTGGGCTCAGGAGCGCGAGGGGGTGGCTGGGTGGGGTGTAGAGTGAGGGGTACCTCTGCAGTGATAGTGGGGGTGCTGGATCCTGCAGGTGCTAGGTCCCGGAGGGATACGGTGTCCTGACGGCCATCAGGGAACTCTACGAAGGCGTACTGGGGGTTGGAGTGAAGCAGGCGCACCTTCTCTACAAGGGGGTCAGTTTTGTGCGCCCTGACGTGCTTCCTGAGGAGTACAGGGCCCGGTGTCTTCAGCCATGCCGGGAGAGAGACCCCCGCGGTAGTGCCCCTGGAAAAACTAAAGAGCCGCTCGTGAGTGGTCTGGTTGGTCGCGGTGCATAAGAGGGACCTAATAGCGTGGAGCGCGTCTGGGAGGACATCCTGCCACTGGGAGACTTGGAGCTTTCTAGACCGGAGGGTCAGTAGGACGGTCTTCCAGACCGTCGCATTCTCCCTCTCCACCTGCCCGTTCCCCCTGGGGTTGTAGCTGGTAGTCCTGCTCGAGGCAATGCCCTTGTCGTGCAAGTACTGACGCAGCTCGTCGCTCATGAAGGACGAACCCCGGTCGCTGTGTACGTGGTTGGGGAAACTAAACAGGGTGAAGATACTATGCAGGGCCCTAATGACTGTGTGGGAGGTCATATTGGGGCACGGGTTAGCAAAGGGGAAGCGGGAGAACTCGTCTATAACGTTTAGGAAGTAAACGTTCCTGTTAGTTGAGGGGAGTGGCCCTTTGAAATCAATCGCGAGGCGTTCAAAGGGCCTAGAAGCTTTGACCAGGTGGGCCCTGTCTGGTCTATAGAAGTGCGGTTTGCACTCCGCACAGATCGGGCAGTCTCTGGTGATGGCTTTTACCTCCTCAGTGGAGAAAGGCAGATTTCGGGCTTTGATGTAATGGGCGAGCCAGGTGACCCCCGGGTGGCAGAGGTCGTTGTGGATGGCTTTCAGGCGGTTGTTTTGCGCGCTGGAGCACGTGCCGTGGGACAGGGCATCTGGGGGCTCGTTGAGCTTCCCCGGTCGATACTTAATATCGTAGCTATAGGTGGAGAGTTCGATCCTCCACCCCAGATTTTTATCATTTTTAATTTTGCCCCTTTGCGAGTTGTCAAACATGAAGGCAACCGATCTTTGGTCGGTGATGAGGGTGAACCTCCTATCTGCGAGGTAGTGCCTCCAGTGACGAACAGCCTCCACAATGGCTTGTGCTTCCTTTTCGACTGCCGAGTGTCGGAGTTCCGAAGCGGAGAGGGTACGGGAGAAGAATGCGACTGGTGTCCCTGCCTGATTTAATGTGGCTGCAAGAGCTACCTCTGAGGCGTCGCTCTCAACCTGAAAGGGGGTGGATTCATCCACCGCCCGCATGACCGCTTTGGCGATGTCCTCCTTGATGCAGCTGAAGGCCTGGCGCGCCTGAGCAGACAGGGGAAACAGTGTGGCCTTGAAGAGTGGGCGGGCTTTGTCCACATATTGAGGGACCCACTGGGTGTAGTAGGAAAAGAATCCCAAGCACCGGTTGAGGGCCTTGGGACAATGAGGGAGAGGGAGTTCTAAGAGGGGGCGCATACGATCCGGGTCGGGACCCAGGACTCCGTTTTCCACGACATAGCCGAGGATGGCTAGTCTGGTTGTGCGGAAAAAGCATTTCTCCTTGTTATATGTGAGATTTCGTTTCTGAGCCGTCTGGAGAAAACGGTAGAGGTTGGCGTCGTGGTCCTGCTGGTCATAGCCGCAGATGGTAACGTTATCCAAGTACGGAAACGTGGCCCGCAGCCCGTACTGGTCCACCATTCGGTCCATTGCTCGTTGGAACACCGAAACCCCATTAGTGACGCCGAAAGGGAACCCGGAGGAAATGGAAGGGGCGGCCATCGGCCTCGAATGCCGTGTAGTGGCGGTCCTCCGGGCGGATTGGGAGCTGGTGGTATGCAGACTTCAGATCCACTGTGGAAAAAATCCGATACTGGGCGATTTAGTTAACCATGTCTGCAATCCTGGGCAACGTAACGGCGCTTACAATAATATGGTATCATATATATTACAGTGTGAATTACATTCACCACAAGTAGATGATTCTGTTCATTTCAATATAACAAGTTGACCAGGACTAATGGTACAGAGATATGGTTAAATCTCACCTCAACAGCTGATGAATTTAAATTCAATTAATTAAAAATAGATATGGAATAAAAAGCTAGCATTGGTTGTGGTGATTCCTTCTTGGTCCCTCAGGGTCAAGGATGAATTTTTGGGTGGGTGGGGTAGGGTTGGGATGAAGATGCCTGTGTATGGATTTGTTTAACATGGGGTGGTCGTTACAACCTCCACACGGTCCCAACAGAGCGAGAAGTTGGCCCAATGGGAGGGAAATCTGAGATGACTGGAGACCGGGCTTTGCTATAGGACTGGGTCTAACACACACCCATCATCCTCACTCCCCGTTGCTGCTCCTCTCCCCCCGCTGCTGCTCCTCTCTCCCCGCTGCTGCTCCTCTCTCCCCGCTGCTGCTCCCCTCCCCCCGCTGCTGCTCCTCTCCTCCCGCTGCTGCTCCTCTCCCCCCGCTGCTGCTCCTCTCTCCCCGCTGCTGCTCCCCTCCCCCCGCTGCTGCTCCCCTCCCCCCGCTGCTGCTCCTCTCTCCCCGCAGCTGCTCCTCTCTCCCCGCTGCTGCCCCTCTCCCCCCGCTGCTGCTCCTCTCTCCCCGCTGCTGCTCCTCTCTCCCCGCTGCTGCCCCTCTCCCCCCGCTGCTGCTCCTCTCTCCCCGCTGCTGCTCCTCTCCCCGCTGCTGCTCCCCTCCCCCCGCTGCTGCTCCTCTCCCCCCGCTGCTGCTCCTCTCTCCCCGCTGCTGCTCCCCTCCCCCCCGCTGCTGCTCCCCTCCCCCCGCTGCTGCTCCTCTCTCCCCGCTGCTGCTCCTCTCTCCCCGCTGCTGCTCCTCTCTCCCCGCTGCTGCTCCTCCCCCCCGCTGCTGCTCCTCTCTCCCCGCTGCTGCTCCTCTCCTCCCCGCTGCTGCTCCTCTCTCCCCGCTGCTGCTCCTCTCCCCCCGCTGCTGCTCCTCTCTCCCCGCTGCTGCTCCTCTCTCCCCGCTGCTGCTCCCCTCCCCCCGCTGCTGCTCCTCTCCCCCCGCTGCTGCTCCTCTCTCCCCGCTGCTGCTCCCCTCCCCCCGCTGCTGCTCCTCTCTCCCCGCTGCTGCTCCTCTCTCCCCGCTGATGCTCCTCTGCCCCCTGCTGCTGCTCCTCTGCCCCCCGCTGCTGCTCCTCTCCCCCCGCTGCTGCTCCTCTCCCCCCGCTGCTGCTCCTCTCTCTCCCCGCTGCTGCTCCTCTCCCCCCGCTGCTGCTCCTCTCCCCCCGCTGCTGCTCCTCTCTCCCCGCTGCTGCTCTTCTCCCCCCTCTGCTGCTCCTCTCTCCCCCCGCTGCTGCTCCTCTCCCCCCTCTGCTGCTCCTCTCTCTCCCCGCTGCTGCTCCTCTCCCCCAGCTGCTGCTCCTCTCTGCCCGCTGAATCCTGACAGTATCTCAGGAGTTCTCTGTGCTGCTCATTTGAAGTTTTCCCACCTCCACGATCAGCTGCTTCCCACCCAGCCAAGTGGGGATTCAGTGTTTAACAATTGCACTATCAGCTCATAATGAAGCAACTCTAAGTCAAGAAGAATAACTGTATCACCTCAAGCTTCTGTAAACCGTTATGCGTTCAAAAAAAGCCAACATGTGCTATTATGAGAACTTCTGCTATTATCTGGAAGTACTTACTGCAGGCATAACTGTAGCAGTAATTCGATGGAACCCAAAAGTTTGAAGAGCCAGTGTCAATGATGACAAGGAAACTCTGAGGTGGAGTCCCAATGCTGATTGTAGCATAGTACGACAGCTGTCAGGAAATTGAAAGAAAAATGTATAATTAGGAATGTGTCTGTTTCTCAGATAGTAAAGTGCAGTAGAGTTGCGTTACAGGTCAGACCTGCTTAAATCTTTGGAGTTTTCTAAGAATAATTTAGGGAGTGCATACTAACCAACCAAAATGGGAACAAGTTTTGCATCCATTTTCCAACCAGCTAAAATGTTTCTGTCCTCAGAGTTTAATTAAAACAAACTCCTTTGGTTTTCAAATGTCAAGCTAAGATTTTGAAAGGTGGCGCAGCCACTTTTAGCAAATATTCCACAGGTTCACGTAGTGAGGCAGCTTAAAAACTTTGTAATAAATGTGTCGGAATGGCGAGTGGCTATTGTCAGTTTCATTAGCGATCTTGAAACTGAATTAATCAGATTCATTACCTGTTCTATTATTCTGGTAATGACAAAAGAAATTGTGTATTTAAACCGAACAACTTCAGGATATCCCGAAACACTTAGCCCAGTAAAGTATCTATGAAGTGTAGTCACTGTTATGGTGTAAGAATCATGATGACAATCAGGACAGAATGGCTAGGAGGAGAGATTGGGTAGGGTGGGATTATTTTCCTTCGAACAAAGAAGGCTGAGGGGGTGACTTAATTGAGATGTACAAAATTATGAGGGGAAGAGATAGAGTGGACAGGGTTGATTTATTTCCGTCGTGGAGAATTCTCGAACCGGGGACATAGATTCAAGATAAGTGGCAGAAGGTGTAGAGGGGACACGGGGAAGAACTTTTTTACGCAGAGGGTAGTGGGAGTCTGGAATTTGCTACCCGGGTTGGCGGTGGAGGCAGAGACCCTAAACTCTTTTAAAAATTACCTGGATCTGTACCTTAAGTGCTGTAAGGTACAGGGCTATGCAGGAAGGTGGGGTTAGAAAGGGCACCTGGGTGTCCTCAGGCTGGCATGGTCAAGATGGGCCGAACGGCCTCCTTCTGTGCTGTAACTTCTCCATGAAGAGAATGAGGAGCAGAAGTCAGCAATGCAGCCCCTCGGGCCTGCTCCAACATTCAATAGAATCATGGCCGATCTCAACTCAGCCAATCTGCGCACAGCACGATCCCACAAACAGCACTGTGATGACCAGCAGATTTTTATTAGTAACTTTGGTACAGTGATAACTGTTGGGTAGATCTCCCCTGCACTGCATCAAAAGGTGGCTCGAAATTGTTTACATCTATGTGACAGGGCAGACATGGTCCTGGTTTAATGTCCATTCTAAAAGAGGGTATCCCTGACAATGCAGCACTCCCTCAGGGCTGTGCTAATATATATCCATCGCAAAATGACCAACTTCAACACTTGCTGCACTTTTGGGTTTCAGATACACGTGGCAGTGTTAATAAAGGGCAGAATGCAATAAACACCACCGGGATGTGACTGTTTCAATTGTATTCTGTAAGCTGATCTCCTTTAAAAACAGTACAGATTACTTACATCCAGGTAGTTTACTAGTGGATCTGTTGAAGCCAATGACTGCCCCTTGGATGCTCCACGGAATCTTGGGTAGAGATTGTCTTTGTGTTCTTTCAGAAACTCCTCGAGTAAACCACGCTCTGCCAAGACATCGCGGACAGATTTACCCTTAAAGAGTTTCACTCTGCAAGGATCAGAGTGAAAATGGATCAACATTCAGGCAGATACGTCCTTCTAAATCAAACCAAATTTCTTTTTCTGCACCTTTCAGTTTCATGTGTACAAGCTATAACCTTCTGTGTACTATGTTGTGATTGGTAAACAAAAGAAGCATTTACAAAAAACAGAGATTGATGTATGAAGGTACACGTACAAACTGATTCAAAATTGGCTGCCTTAGTGAGGCTACAATATGATAATTGAGTCAACATGAAGCAGCTGGTTGCAACGTCCCTGGCAGAAGGGACTGAGGGTAAAGCTAATGGAAGCTTCTTCGCCCAATTTCCTGAGCTTTCGTAGCCATTTTATAACTGTGCAGACATCTGAGTGAAACATTGGGCCCGACAGCAAATTGGCCCATTAAGAACCCAGGCATTGTTACTATTGTGCACAAGTCACAAGCAGACAGAGAATAATCTAAAAGGCTCGTGGTGACCATTATGTCTATAGGACTACAATACATGGGGGTAGAAGTCATGTTTCGATATTCAAATCCCTCACACCCGGAGTGTTATTATAGAATTATAGAGAAATACAGCACAGAACAGGCCCTTCGGCCCACGATGTTGTGCCAAACTTTTGTCCTAGGTTAATCATAGAATTTTGGACACTAAGGGCAATTTATCATGGCCAATCCACCCAACCCGCACGTCTTTGGATGTAGGTTAGAGGTAGAGGTAGACAAACTCACCACAGTCCCAGATGACCATAGGCTGCTTTCCTCTTTGAGGGGCAACGCTGACTGGTGGAGATTTAACCTGAGGGTCACCACACCTCAGGCGAGGGGCAGGGTTGAGAAGGAGGGTCTGTGATGAATGGTTACTGCACCTTTAATGTAATGATCCCTTTAAGACCGGGTTTGGAATCCTGGGGTACACCGCCTCCGGTTCCAACCCCCAGGGAGCCATATATAAGGTAATGTCCAGTGGGCAGTGTGCAGTGAACACACTTCTCGATAGCTGTCTGGTTCTCTGCTAATTAAAGCCTTTGTGTTACCAACCATCTCTCTCGAGGTGTAATTGAGGGCATCTCAGGGTCCTTCATCAATCACCATAGATTTACCAGAATGACACCTGCATTCCACATGATTAATTATGAGAGGGCCTTGCACACACCAGGGTTTCATTCCCTTAAATTTAAAAGATTAAGAAGTAATTTGATCAAACTTTTCAGGATATTAAGGGGAAAAGATAGAGTAGATAGAGAGAAACCAGTTCCGTTGTTTGAGGTGTCACGGTCTAAGGGAATAGTCTACAGATTACAGCTGCTGAACCTTTCAGGACTGAAAGTTGATAAAACTTCGACACACAAAGGATGGGAGACGTTTGGAACTCTTCTCCACAACTGGCAGTGGCTGCTAGATCAATTGTATATTTTAAAGCTGAGATTGTTAGAATTTTGTTGCCCAACAGTATTAAGGGAATAAGTCAAAGGCCGCTATATGGAGATCATGCACAATCTCATTGACTGGCAGAACCAGCACGAGGGGATTAATGGCCCACTCCTGTTCCTACATTCCGAATGGTGGGAGAGAGAGAAACATAATTGAAGCGTTCAAACCAAACACCAAGTGTTTTGATAGCATTATTTTCTTCTGTGAGGATACATTCAACACATATCCAAACTTCAAAACCAAGGATGCTCACAAATTCCCAGCTGACTGGGCAGCTCGGTGGCGCAGTGGTTAGCACTGCTGCATCACGGCACCTAGGACGCGGGTTCGATCCTGGCTCTGGGTCACTGTCCAAGTTGAGTTTGCACATTCACCCCCTGACTGCATGGGTCTCACCCCCACAAACCAAAAAGATATGCAGGGTAGGTGGATTGGACCTGTAAATTGCCCCTTAATTGGAAAAAAACAATTGGCTACAATCGAAAAAAAACCTTACCTGACTAAACATTCAGAGAGCTGAATGCACGCAAGGGCAATGAGCAACCACTTCATTTTTGCCTCTTCGAGTAGTTGAAGAAAACCACAAGGAAATGTCAAATTCCAATGTGAATGGGTTCTGGTTGTTGCTGCTTTTATAGTCATCAGGATCAATCCATTCCGTGGTCGACAGATTTGGATCAGGTAATTAAAAGTTTATCCATAATGGGAAATGTCAATCATGATGACCTTGTTGAAAAAACAAATATTGCTTCCAATTTAAGTAACATCAAACCTGGGAAAGTTACAATTTATCACATGATTAAATGTCAATGGCACCTATTAATGCAATTGTAACCGATAAAGAAATCAAAACTCTATTTACAAACCCATGAGAAATGATTAGTGTAGTTACTTGGGGTGTTGGAACTTGTACATTTTGCCTCAGGTACTGATAAGCAATGAATTACTGTCTGGATGACATTGAGCTTATTTGTATATGGCAGGTCAGCTGCTGTGTAAGTTGTCCATTGAGTGGGAAAAACTCACAGTGTGGAGATGGCACCAGGACGGTATAAACACGGAGCACACAATCTGTAATCAACAATCGTTTAAGATTTAGTGATTTATGTATTGGACTAGACCACATGTAGTTCCATAACATCTTTTCTGTTCTGTAAGGGTCAGAAATGCAATGGTTGGCTCTGAATGAGCCTGCTGTCTTTGTCACCAGAATCCTTTGTCAAGGATTGGATTGAGTGATACACGTTTTGGAAAGCCATTGATGCGATAAACAGATGATCCAAACACCCTGGTGGACGCTGTCTCCACCACCTCCGCACAATGGCTCTGTTGGCTTCTCGCTACAACTTGACCTGCAGCAACTCACCAAGATTTTTCAAGGGCATCTTCCAAACTGGCAATGTCTGCCACCTCGAAGAGCAAAGGCAAATGATGAACACCACGATCCGCGCGCTTCTGTACAACAGATACAGAGCCAGAATTTCTGTCCTTTTGCCATTTTTGAATTCTCCGGCCTTAGCTGCCAATGCTCTCTTAAGTTTGTATGTCAGTCCCTCCCCTGGATACTCTACTTGTCATTATCCAAATCACTGTCCCTTTGATTTACTACACTGCCTCTGGCATGATTCCTTCCCCCTAGTATTGAGTTTCAAGCTCTTTCTGCCACCTTGGTTATATGACTCACCAGAACGCTGGTTCCAGCCTGGTTTCCGTGAAGACTGTCCCAATGGTCCAGCTCCCATTTCCCCCAGGACTGATGCCATTGCCTCATGATCAAAAACCCATTTCGCTCACACCAATCTTTGAGCCGCACATTCATCTCTCTAATCCGATTGACCCAACACCAGTTTGCTGGTGGCTGAGGTCATAATCCAGAGATCATGGACAGGATTCACAATCAGTGGGATCCTCCATTTCGCTGGTCCGCACACACGCCCGCGGATTTCCTGACGGCGTGAGGCTGCCCACAATGGGTAACCCCATTGGCTGGCTGCAGGGATGGAGAATCCCGCTGCCAGAGGGGGCACATCGCACCAGAAAATGGGTGCAGCGGGATGGAGAATCACACCCCATTTCTTTTCAGGTTCTTAATTGATGCTTTAGCTGTTCATACACCCTGAGTAGAACCTCTTTCCTAGTCCTATCTGTGCCTTTGGTGCCAGCGGGTAACACAACCAACATGTTCCTCCCCAGCTCAGAGCAGATATCTTGCACCCTGCCACTGCACAGGCAACAGAACCATCTGGACTGATACTCACGGATGCAGAGAATCCCTGATATAGCGTGCTCAAATACGGGTACATTCCTGTTAACTCCCCCTTGAATGTACCACATTGTCATGGACAGGTTGCTCATCCATTGACCATAGAACCAATGAAAGATTACAGCACAGAAGGAGGCCATTTGGCCCATCTTGTCCATGCCAGCCCGAGGAGACCCAGGTGCCCTTTCTCATCCCACCTTCCTGCACCCTGTCAGTAGCCCTGATCTTAGAGCACTTAAGGTGCAGTTCCAGGTACTTTTTCAAAGAGTTTAGGGTCTCTGCTTCCACCGCCAACTCTGGCAGCGAATGCAGACTCCCACTACCCTCTGCGTAGAAAAGTTCTTCCTCATGTCCCCTCTACACCTTCGACCACTTATCTTGAATCCATTTCCCCTTCTAGAATTCTCCACCCAAGGGAAATTATTTTATGTTGTCCATTCTATCTTTTCCACCTATACTTTCGTACACTTCAATTAAGCCACCCCTCAGCCTTCTTCGTTCCCAGGATAATAACCCCAACCTATCCAATCTCTCCTCATAGCTACACTTTTGCAGCCCTGGTAACATTCTTGTGAATCTCTCCTGCACCCTCTCCAAAGCCACTACGTCCTTCCTGTAGAATTCCAGACAAATGCTCCAGTTGTGCCTCACCAGTGGAAATAAAATTGCAACATTATATCCTGACTTTTATATTCTATCCCTCTGCCAATGAAGCAGAACATTCCATATGCTTTCTTAACAGCCTTGTCTACTGCAACTGCTGTCTTTAGGGACCTGTGTACTTGTACGCCAAGATCTCTCACTTCATCCTCTTAGTATATTCCCATTTATTGTGTACTCCCTGTAACTGTTTGACCTCCCTAAATGCATGACCTCACACTGTATTTAATTCTCTGTCTTAAAATCCATCTGCCACTTTATCGTCCATTCCACCAACCTATCTCTATCATTTTGGAGGTAATGGGTGGGAACCACTCCGCAGTCGGGCAGCCCGAAAGGTGGGGAATCCTCTGCACCTTCAGGGACTAGGCCGACGGGGCTGGCGCGGCGTCAACCGGCGCGGAAGTGGCTTGGCACTGCGCCGACCGGCGCCGAAGGCCCATGCGCGGGAATGCCAGCGTGTGCTGGGTCATCACACGCTGTGGTGGAGGACCACAGCAGCCGGTGCGGAGGGAAAGAGTGCCCCCACGGCACAGGCCCGCCCGCGGATTGGTGGGCCCTGATTGCAGGCCAGGCCACCGTGGGGGCACCTCCCGGGGCCAGAAACCCCCGCGCCTCCCCGAGGTTGCCCGCAGAGCCAGGTTCCGCCGGTAAGTACCAGGTCCCATTGACGCCAACGGGACCGGCCTAAAATGGGCGGCCACTCGGCCCATTGCGGGCCGGAGAATCGCCGACTGGCACGGTGCGATTCCCGCCCCCCGCCAAAGCCCCGGCGCCGGAGGATTCGGCAGCCGGCGGGGGCGGAATTCACGCCGCCCCCGGGCGATTCTCCGGCCCAGCGGGGGGGGGGGGGGGGGTCGGAGAATCCCGCCCTATAGCTATCCTCTACACTTTCGAATCAGCCAATCTTTGTGTTATCTGCAAATTTCCCAATCGTGGTCCCACGTTCACATACAAATCGATCATTAATATATACCACAAACAGTAAGGGTCCCAACACCAAGTCCCAAGGAACACCACTTGAAACAACTTTCCATTCACAAGGGCATTTTCTGTGAGGGTCAGGAAGGATCCAGCACGAGTTTGTAAAGTCAAACAGAAGAAACTTAATTTGCAATAATATGTACACAGGCCCAGTCTTTCACTACTTGTCCCCTCACTAGCCGGCACCACTCTGGCCAGCTCTATTTATCCAGCTGTACTCCTGATGTTTTCCACCGCCCTCTTATTGTGGGAGCTAATGTTCCTCATGTAACATGGGGTAGAATCAAAGAATCAGAGAATTTAGAGTGCAGAAGAAGGTCAGTTGGCCCTTCGAGACGACTCTTGGAAAGAGCACCCTACTTAAATCCATGCCCCCACCCTTCCCCCATAACCCAGCAATCCCACCTAACTTTTTTGGACACTAAGGGAAATTTAACATGGCCAATCCATCTAACAGCAAATCTTTGGACTGTGGGAGGAATCCGGAGCACCCGGAGGAAACCCATGCAGACACGGGGAGAACGTACAAACTCCGTTCAGACAGTGACCCAAGCTGGGAATCGAACCTGGGACCCTGGAGCTGTGAAGCAACAGTGCTAACCACTGTGCTACCGTGCTTTTGGGTAACCAGTTGTCCCCAGCCAATAGGATCCGTGCAGGTTATAACAGCATTTGCCGACCATTATCCTTTATTTCCAGTTACTGTCGAGTGAGAGGCATGTTGAGTGAGGGAAATGCAGAGTGAGAGAAATGCAGAGTGAGAGAAATGCAGAGTGAGAGAAATGCAGAGTGAGAGACATGCCCAGTGAGGGCAATGCAGAGTGAGGGATATACCGAGTGAGGGAAATGCAGAGTGAGGGATATACCGAGTGAGGGAAATGCAGAGTGAGGGATATACCGAATGAGGGAACTCCCGAGTGAAGGGTATGCCAAGTGACGGAAATCTGAGTGATAGATACGCAGGGTGAGTAATTTGAGGGGTGAGAGTGTGCTAAGTGAGGGAAATGCCGAGTGAGGGGTATACAGAGTGAGGGTATGCTGAGTCAGGGGTTTTCAGAGTGAGGGAAATGTCTGAGGGACATTACGAGTGAGGGGTATGCCGAGTGAGGGAAATGCTGAGTGAGGGGTATACCGAGTGAGGGGTATGCCGAGTGAGGGGTATGCCCAATGAGGGGTATGCTGAGTGAGGGGTATGCCCAGTGAGGGGTATGCCGAGTGAGGGGTATACCGAGTGAGGGGTATGCCCAGTGAGGGGTATGCTGAGTGAGGGGTATGCTGAGTGAGGGGTATGCCCAGTGAGGGGTATGCCGAGTGAGGGGTATACCGAGTGAGGGGTATGCCCAGTGAGGGGTATGCTGAGTGAGGGGTATGTAGAGTGAGGCAATATCCTCAGGACCGAGCCAGCTCAGTCTGAAACACTGCTCCAAACCACTACTGCTGATGAACAGAAATCCCTCAGCTGAGTGCATTCTGTGCCCTTGCCACACTGAGTACTTTTGTTAAAAAGTGGCTTTGATTTTCTTACATTTACAGGACTACGGAGAGTTGGGCTGATTTGATGATCCCTGAATACTCCACCAGCAGCACAATGAGGGAACAGCCCCTGTTGGTGCTGTACGTGTCTCTGAGAGAGTTGAGTGGCTTTCTGGGCTTCTTCAATGGTTTTATAACAATTAACCCTGTTAGTGTGAGACTGGAGTCACATAACACAGACAGGCTCCCTTCCCCAAAGGAGATTAGTGAACAGGTTACATATTCTGTGACAGCTCCATCGCTTTTTTGTCACTTTCACTGACACCAACTTTCGGTGACCAGTTTCTTTTCAAGCTGAATTCAAATTCTTAAACTGATAATGCGGGGATTTGAACACACACCCTCTGAATTAATAGCCTAAGCCATTGGGTTACTGGCCCAGTAACACAGCACTTAACTTCAATACCAATTAACCAGATTTTTAAAAATAGAACATAGAACATAGAAGATTACGGCGCAGTACAGGCCCTTCGGCCCTCGATGTTGCGCCGAACCTGTGAAATCACTCTAAAGAGCATCTACAATATTCCCTTGTCGTCCATATGTCTATCCAATGATCATTTAAATGCGTTTAGTGTTGGCGAGTCCACTACTGTTGCAGGCAGGGCATTCCACACCCTTACTACTCTGAGTAAAGAACATACCTCTGACATCTGTCCTAGCTGGATTCTTCGTGGCCCTCACAAAACTGGCGACAAGGGTTAAAGTGAATAGCTGTCTACACTGCTGAAGCCACCTCCCTGGATTTTTGTTGGATACAGGTTGGAAGTTGTTTTTTTATCACACCATGCCTCTGAAATGAAATGAATGAAAATCGCTTATTGTCACGAGTAGGCTTCAAATGAAGTTACTGTGAAAAGCCCCTAGTCGCCACATTCCGGCGCCTGTTCGGGGAGGCTGTTACGGGAATCGAACCGTGCTGCTGGCCTGCATGGTCTGCTTTCAAAGCCAATGATTTAGCCCAGTGTGCTAAACCAGCCCCTAACCAGCCCCTCTGTATGGACGTTTGGATGTTTTTGATGCTGCGCTGGAAAGCTGGAACCAGTACGCTCAACGGATGCATTACTATTTCCGGGCAAACAATATCACCGAAAACGAGCGCCAGGTGGTCATATTGCTCACCGCCTGTGGCCCGCATACGTTTGGGGTGATTAGGAGCCTTACGTACCCAGCTGTGCCGGACACCAAAACGTTTGATGCACTTGTGAACTTAGTGGGGCAACATTTTAACCCAACCTCATCCACGATAGTCCAACGTTACCGGTTTAATACCGCTGAGAGGACCCCAGGAGAATCCCTTGTCGACTTTTTACCCAGGCTAAGCAGGATTGCGGAGTACTGTGACGGTGGTGAGACCTTATCAGAAATGTTACGCGACCCTTTGGTTTGCGGTATTAACAATGCGGCCACCCAGAGAAAGTTGTTAGCCGAGCCAACATTGACTTTTCAGCAGGCCATTCAAATAGTATTATCCCGAGAGAGGGCAGAACGAGGAGTGCAGGAGCTACAGGGAATGGAGGTGCAGGCCTTGGGGCGCAACCCCATCCGTCCGAAAACGTCCCCCTGCACCCCTGTGGTACCTTGGGCAAGGCGACGTCCGGATCGACGCCAGTGGCCGTCGGACATTCCTCCCCGAAGGGAGCCTTCTCCAGAACCAATGGCTGAGGAGCCATGTCCGTGTCAGACTTTTAGGCGCCGACCCTGTCGCGGACGCCAGTCTTGGGGGCGCCAGAGGCGCCGTCGTTCCGACCGAAACTGGGGCCAGCCCAGGGGCCGTACCTTTCATTTGGATGAACCTGTGGCGACTACTCCCGAGGACGTGGAGACGGAGGACGACTGCCTGCAACTGCATTGTGTGGCAGCTCCCCGTGTGGCCCCCAATAAAGTGACAGTACGGGTCAATGGTCACCCGCTTGAGATGGAGTTGGACACTCGCGCAGCCGTCTCCGTGATCGCCCAGTGGGCATTAGACCGCATCAAGCAGCGTATACAGGCCCTTTTATTAACCAACACACAGGCCAGGCTGGCCACCTACACAGGGGAACCATTGGACATTGCAGGAACTACGATGACCTCTGCTGTTTATGGACTCCAGGAGGGGCGTTTCCCACTTATCGTGGTGCGCGGCCATGGGCCCAGCCTGTTGGGTCGGGACTGGTTGCGCCATTTGCTGCTGCAGTGGCAGCACATCCTCCAAACAGTTTCTGGATGGTTGACTGAGGTGCTAGGATGATACCCAGATGTAGTCCAGCCCAGTTTGGGGAAAATAAATGGGGCTTTAGCCCGTATCCAAGTCGAACCAGGAGCCACGCCGCGCTATTTCCGGGCGCGCCCGGTGCCTTACGCCTTGCTCGAGAAGGTAGAAGGGGAGCTCATTTGTTTGGAGACTTTGGGTATTATCAGGCCCGTCCGTTTCGCTGACTGGGCAGCACCAATTGTACCTGAAATGAAGCCAGATACCACAGTTCGCTTGTGCAGCAACTATAAACTTACAGTGAATACGGCTTCCCGACTTGACCGATACCCAATGCCTCGCATAGAGGATCTCTACATGAAGCTTGCAGAGTATGAGCTTCCCCAATGAGGGGGGCGGAGAAATCATTAGCAGACTCCCTGCATAAATAAAGCTGGCCAGTTTGGAACCAGCAGAGAGAGGAGTGAGCAGCAAGGGAAGTTGCTGCTGTTGTATATATATGTTATTGTAAATAAATGTTATTTCTTTGTATCTTGAAGACGCGTGCTGGATTTTTCATGGCCCTCACAAAACCACTAAAGCCGGTTCACCCACTGTTTTTGTGGGACTGCTGTTGCCAGCGTTAATCCTGACCAATTCTGACCCATATTTTTATCGGGTAGTATTCAATGCAGAGAACATAAGAACATAAGAACTAGGGGCAGAAGTAGACCGTCCGGCCCTTCAAGCCTGCTCCGCCATTCTATAAGATCATGGCTGATCTTTTCGTGGTCTCAGAACCACTTACCCGCATTCTCGCCATATCCCCTAATTCCTTTATTTTTCAAAAAAACATCTACCCTATCTTTAGATATATTCAATGAAGTAGCGTCTACTATTCCTTTCGGTAGAGAATGCCATACTTTAACCACGCTCTGAGTGAAGAGGTTCCTCCTTGATTCAGTCCTAAATCTGCTCCCCCTAATCTTGAGGCTATGCCCTCTTGCCCTACTTTCACCTACCAGTGGAAACATCCTTCCTACTTCAATCATATCCATTCCCTTCAAAATTGTATATGTTTCTATTAGATCCCCCCTCAACCTTCTGAATTCCAGTGAGTATAATCCCAATCTACTCAGCCTCTCCTCATACGATAACCCCCTCAACTCCGGAATCAGCCTAGTGAACCTCCTCTGCACCCCATCTGGTGCTAGTGCATCCTTTCTCAAGTGTGGAGACCAAAACTGCACACAGTACTCCAGGTGTGGCCTCACCAGCACCTTGTACAACTGCAACATTACCTCTCTACTTTTAAACTCAATCCCCTTTGCAATGAAGGACAAAATTCCATTTGCCTTCCTAATTACTTGTTGCACCTGCAGACCAACCTTCTGTGACTCATGCACAAGTACACCCAGGTCCCTCTGCATAGCAGCATGCTGCAGCTTTTTACCATTTAAGTAATAATCCGTTCTATTGTTACTCCTACCAAAATGCATGACTTCACACTTATTGACATTATACTCCATCTGCCAGACCTTTCCCCACTCACTCAATGTGTCAATGTTCCTCTGTAAGGTTTTACAGTCCTCAGTACACTTTGCTCTGCCACACGCCTTCGTGTCATTTGCAAACTTGGATACCTTACACGTAGTTCCCAACTCCAAATCGTCTATATAAATTGTAAATAATTGTGGTCCCAACACCGATCCCTGAGGCACACCACTCGTCACTGATTGCCAGCCAGAATAGCACTCATTTATTCCTACTCTTTGTTTCCTGTTAGACAACCAATCCTCTATCCATGCTAGTACTCTACCCTTAACACTATGCATCCTTATCTTATGCAGCAGCCTCTTGTGCGGTACTTTGTCAAAGGCCTTTTGGAAATCTAGGTACACCACATCCACTGGGTCCCCTTTGTCTACCTTGCTCGAAATGTCTTCATAGAATTCCGAGATTCGTCAAGCATGACCTGCCCTTCATGAATCCATGCTGCGTCCATCCAATGGGACAATTTCTATCGAGGTGCCCTCCTATCTCTTTCTTGATAATAGACTCAAGCATCTTCCCCACGACAGAGGTTAAGCTAACCGGTCTATAATTCCCCATCTTTTGTCTACTTCCCTTTTTAAACAGTGGCGTCACATTTGCTGTTTTCCAATCCTCTGGGACTGCCCCAGTGGTCAGCGAATTTTGGAAAATTACCGCCAGTGCATCTGCTATTAGTCCAGCCATCTCTTTCAGTACCCTGGGATGCATTCCATCAGGGCCAGGAGACTTATCTATTCTGAGCTCCATTAGCTTGCCCAACACTTGCTCTTCCGTGATAGTAATGGTTTTCAGGTCCTCACCTACCTTCTTCTCTCGGTCAATTGCTGGCATGTTATTAGTGTCCTCCACTGTGAAGACCGATACAAAATATTTGTTCAATGTCTCTGCCATTTCATCATATCCCATAACTAAATGACCACTCTCATCCTCTAACGGACCAATATTTACTTTAGCCACTCTTTTTAGTTTTATATAATTATAAAAACTTTTGCTATCTGCCCTTATATTCTGTGCCAGTTTTTTTTCGTGTTCTATCTTACTTTTCTTTATGGCTCTTTTCGCGGCTTTCTGCTGACCTTTAAAGTTTTCCCAATCTTCTAGTTTCCCGCTGATCTTGGCCACTTTGTAAGCCTTCTCTTTCAATTTGACTGCCTCATGTATCTCCTTAGACACCCATGGTAGATTACCTCTTTTCTTACAATTCTTCCTTCTCACTGGAATATACTTTTGTTGAGCACTATGAAAGATTTCTTTGAAAGTACTCCACTGCTTCTCAACTGTCCTACCATAAAATATTTGTTTCCAGTCTACTTTAGCGAGGTCCTTCCTCATTCTATCGTAGTCACCTTTGTTCAAGCATAGGACCCTGGTATTGGATTCTATCATCACACTCTCCATCTGTATACTAAATTCAATCATGCTGTGATCACTCCTCCCAAGAAGATCCCTAATGATGAGGTCATTAATTATTCCTGCCCCATTACACAGGACCAGATCTAGGATAGCTTGCTCTCTCGTCGGTTCCATTACATATTGTTCCAGAAAACTATCCCAGATACATTCAACAAAGTCCTCTTCAAGGCTACCCTGACCGAGCTGATTTGACCAATCTATATGCAGATTAAAATCTCCCATGATAACTGCTGTACCCTTTTCACAGGCATTAGTTATCTCTTCATTTACTGCCCGTCCCAGTGTGATGCTATTATTTGGTGGCCTATAGACTACGCCTATCAGTGTCTTTTTCTTAGAATTTCAAATTTATACCCAAATGGATTCAACCTCATTCTCCATAGAACCTATATCATCCCTCAATACCACCCTGATGTCGTCCTTGATTATTAGTGCTACTCCACCTCCCTTACATACCTGTCTATCCCTCCGAAACGTCTGGTACCCCTGGACATTTAACTCCCAGTCATGACCATCCTGCAACCATGTCTCCGTAATGGCTATCAAGTCATATTCATTCGCGATGATTTGTGCCGTTAATTCATCAACTTTATTACGAATGCTACGAGCATTCAGGTAAAGTGCCTTAATGCTGACTTTCTTATCATTATTAGAGAAATTGGACATCATGAGATGTCCTAAGTTATCATTCCTTTTTGCTTCATTCCTAGTCTGCCTTGAACTTAAACCCACCTGCACACACGCTAACCTGCTGCTTATCCTTTCATTTAACTCCCTACTCCCTGTCGCTTTCCCTTTCCCTTCCCCCCGACTCAGAAGTTTAAAGTCCTGCTGACCACCCTATTTATCCTTTTCGCTAGAACACTGGTTCCAGATCGGTTCAAGTGGAGACCGTCCCAACGGTACAGATCACCCCGGTTCCAAAACTGATGCCAATGCCCCATGAAATAGAATCCCTCTTTCCCACACCAATCCCTTAGCCACGTGTTTACTTCCCTAACTTTCTTATCCCTATGCCAATTAGCACGTAGCTCAGGCAGTAATCTGGAGATTATGACCCTCGAGGACCTGTTCTTCAATTTCCTTCCTAGTGCTTGATAATCCCCAGTCAGGTCCTCCACCCTATGTTGTTAGTCCCAACGTGGACCACAACAACTGGATCCTCCCCCTCCCGCTCCAGTATCCTTTCAAGCCGGTCGGACATGTCCCGCACCCTGGTACTGGGCAGGCAACACACCATGCGGAACTCCCTATCCGACTTGCAAAGGATACTATCTGTCCCTCTAATTATAGAATCCCCTATAACAACTACTTGTCTTTTAGCTCCCTTCTCTTGAATGGCCTTTTGCACCATGGTGCCATGGTCAGCTGGCTCATCCTGTCCACAGTCCTTTTCCTCATCCGCACAGGGAGCAAGAATCTCATACCTGTTGGACAAGGTCATGGGCTGAGGCTCCTGCAGTCCTGAACTCCGAATCCCCCTACCTGCCTCACTTACAATCACACCCTCTTTTTCCTGAACATTTACTGAATTTAAATTATTTAATCTACCGGGTGTCACTGCCTCCTGAAGCAAAACGTCCAGGTAACTCTCCCCCTCCCGGATGTGCTGCAGAGCTTGAAGCTCAGACTCCAGATCATCAATTCTGATCCGGAGTTCTTCCAGCAACCAACACTTGCTGCAGATGTGGTCACTGCCGTTCACAATGGGATCGGCCAGCTCCCACATCATACAGCTGCAACACATCACCTGTCCAGCCATCTCTACTTATTTAATTAACATTTACAAATTTATGTTAAATAATTTCTAGTACTTCTCTGCTAAATAAAAAGCTTAATTCAACTACTATAATACTCAATAATAAACTTAGACCAAATAAGAGTAAAAAAAAGAACAACTTTACCTTATCAAATTGGTTAGAGGAGGAGGGCGGGTGGGAGACACTAGACGTGTAGTGTCTCTGGATTAGCCACCGCCCAAATATATAGGATCACTTACCTACCCGACAGCCCTCCTGGTCCATGTCACCTCCGTTCCCACTCCTCCCTGCGAAGAAAAAAAAAGAACTCCTAAGAAAGAAAATGTCTCCAATTCCATGGTGCCAAAGTTAGTTGAATCTGTCATTTTCTGGCTGTTTGGAAGGAATAAACTTGTTATGATTTTCCTGAAACCCACGGTGGCCAATCATCCCGAGATTCTGGGGCCACTTCTTTATGAACCACTTTCCTGTTGGGGCTAATTCGGAGGCCAGTGAGTGTTGTAATATGTCTTTAAGAAATTGCAATATCACATCACAAAAAGCAAGTGTGCCGTGCAATCCAGTTTTAGCTCAACTTTTCTATTTAAGTAGAACTCACAGGCAGCACTACAGTTGGTGTTTTCCACCTTTCCCTCCATGTCTATCGGTACACATGTGCCTGGAATTAATAAATGGCCCCACAATGTGTTTGCACGAGGCATTATGGGCAAATTCGTGCAACATAACAAACATGACAGTGGGTTTTCTGAGGGCGGGAGCACAGGCCTCCAAGATATTGCCGGAAATTGTAACACTCTGGTGGGCTGGTGAATCTGGGACTTTAGCAATGCAGCCGATTGAAGCAGGATTCATCTCCAAAACCTCAAACTTGCTCAGAGAGTGTCAGCCAAGGCTCAGTGGCGGAAGAATATTGATATGGTTTCACATGACTTTTTTTTCTGTATGTTAGACAGTGTTGGTATACATTTTGTTTTTGAAAAGTTTGTATTCCCCCTTAGTTGTGAGTGATGTGAATGAAAGCTTTTGAGATGCATTCACCAGAGTTGTGGTGCGGGGGGAGGGGTTGTGCAGGGTGGGGGCTAGTGTTGTGTGTGGGTGGGTGGGGTAGGGGGGCTAGTGTTAGGCCTGGCAATATAAAAGGGATTGTGCTGCTCTGAGAAAAACACGATAGAAATGAAAGTTATTTTTTCTTTAGTTTGTTAACTCTCATGCCTGACATTTGTACCGAGGAGGAACAATAAGTGATAGAATTAAACAGACCCTCAGCATGAATATGTCAAACATGTTCACATATGGATGAACTGCTTTGTGATGAGGGGACTGAACAGCTTCTGCTGGGAGTGGGAATAAGAGATTTAGGGCTGGGTTCTCCGATTGCCGACGGCAAAATCGCGTTCGCCGATTGGTCGGAGAATTCGTTTTTAAGCCAGAATCGGCGGTGTCAGTCACCGTTTTACAGCTGCTCCACCCCCTCAAAAACTAAGTCATCGCTGAGTACGCATGCGCGCCGTTGGGACAGCCTCAGGACATCACCTGAAGGCCCTTCCCCGATGCTCCGCCCCCGATGGGCCGGCTTCCCGACGGTGTGGATCACTTCTGGTCTCAGCTTTTGTCAACCCCGCGTGGCGGCTGTGAACTGTGTTCAGATCCGCCACAGTCGGGTGGGGGGGGGGGCTTCAGCGGGTGCTGCGGGGGGCTGGTGGGGGGTTGGTCTGGGGATGGTGAGGGGGGTTACAGGAGGGCATTATCTGGCAGGCCGGGTCCTCACGCGGCCGGCGCCATGTTGTGTGCCGCCGCCACCGCAGGTCGCCCCCGTGCACAGCCATGGACCCGGCAATTGTCCACCTGTATCTGCAACTAAAGCCGGGAGCTTTACGTGGCACATCTGCTAGACACCCACCGGGCGTGGCATCAGTGCGGGGGCGCCGCCGACGTTTTGGTCGTCAGACCAGACATATTCAACGGACATAGGCCGGGATTCTCCGACCCTGCTCCAGGTCGGAGAAGCCCCGGGGGGAGGCATGAATCCTGCCCCGCCACCCGACGCCGGCTGCCCTATGTGTTTTTCGGGTAGGGTGGGATTCCCGGCACAGTGGTCGGGGGCCGATGACAGCGGCCCCCCCCGGCGATTCTCCGGGCCCCGATGGGCCGAGCAGCCGTCCATTTTTGGCCAGTCCCGCCGGTGTGGATTACTCACCTCACGCACAGCGGGACCTGGCAGGTGAGTATGGGGGGGGCAGTCCTCGGGCGGAGGGGGGGCACAGGGGGAATCCCCCACGGTGGCCTGGTCTGCGATCGGGGTCCACTGATCTGCGGGTGGGCTTGTTCCATGGAGGCACTTCTTTCCTCCACGCCGGGTCCCTGTAGGGCTCCGCCATATTGCCCCGGGGGCTAGCGCGGAGAAGAGAATCCCCCGCGCATGCGCAAGAATACGCTGGCCGGACCACGCATGCGCGAGAATACGCTGGCCGGTCCGCGCATGCGCGAATTCGCGGCGGCCCTTCGGCGCCGGCTGGAGTGGTGCCAACGACTCCGGAGGTAACCTAGCCTCCTAGAAAGGTGAGAATTCCTAAACTTGGGAGCCCTTGGTGCCGGAGTCGTTGGTGCTGGTTTTCCCGACGGCGTGGGGACATTGCCCCATTCTTTGAGAATCCCGCCCATCGTCTCAAAAACGGAGAATCCAGCCCTTAGTTTCAGAAACAGAGAATTCCGCCCGTAGACTTTTATCATTTTTCCTTTTTGTATTAATTTCTTTATACCCCTCTTTCCCTTCTGTGACTTCTGTCTTGTGTATGTAGAAGGTGGAGGTGAGTTAAAGAGAGGGGGTTAAGAATGAGATAATAGTTAGTGAGCGACAGTGGTATAGTGGTGAGCATTGCTGTCTTCAAGACAGTTGACCCGGGTTTGATTTCCGGCCATCGCAGCAATAAGAATGAGATAACAGTTAAACAGTTGTATTTACTAAGTGTTTAATTATCGATATCATTATTGATAAAAATTAATTGTTTAAATTTACAAACCTGGTGACTGATGTTATTGGGCAGCCAAAGACCAAGGACTTTGTGTATTTTCTAAGAATTAATAGACAATTTGAATTGTGTTGCGACTCCGGATCGAGTGGGAGCAGTGGGGCACTAGCCCAGGGTGTGATAACAATATGTAATCAATTCTCAGAGATCTATGCTATTTTGTTCCAGAGTTTTTTAAGGCTGAGTTCTCTTTATCCTTGTTTGTTGAAGGCACTGGCACTCGCGGTGTATCTCTGATTTTACTCACTTCGACCATTGGTGACCCTGTCTTCAGTTGTCTCGGACCTAAACTCTGGGATTTGCTCCCTCGAACCTCTCTACCCCTCACTCCTGTTTTAAGATAGTTCTTGTCCCTTTGATCAAGCTCGTGGTCGCTTGCCCTAATACCTTCCTTATATGGCTCGGTGTCTAACTTTGTATGGTAAAGTTCCTGCAAAAGTGTAGTGGGGCATTCTACTGCTTCAAAGGTGCATTAGAAATGCCCGTTGTTTGTTTGTTGTTTGTTTCACAGATGGCCATCACTTTCTAATGTTCTCAAGTATCAGTTATTCAAGTGTGAAACTTGACTGCGAATACCAAAAAGTTAACAAAGTGAGCAAGTGGCCACAATTGGGGATGTCCAGGATGTAGTCTCCCAGCAGGAATTGCTGCGTGGCAATCAGGAGCAGGAACAAGTGTTATTTTTCTCTTCCCTTACCCAGGAATGCTTTGACTAATTGTGTTCACCTTAATAGCACCTGACTGAGATCAGCGAACTCAGTATAAATTGGAGTTTATACATACAAATAAAAAACAAAGAAAAGTACAGCACAGGAACAGGCCCTTTGGCCTTCCAAGCCCGTGCCGACCAAGCTGCCCGTCTAAACTAAAATCTTCTACACTTCCGGGTTCCGTATTCCTCTATTCCCATCCCATTCATGTATTTGTCCAGATGCCCCTTAAATGTAACTATCGTCCCTGCTTCCACCACCTCCTCCGGCAGCGAGTTCCAGGCACCCACTACCCTCTGTGTAAAAAACTTGCCTCGTACATCTCCTCTAAACCTTGCCCCTCACACCTTAAACTTATGCTCCCTAGTAATTGACCCCTCTACCCTGGGAAAAAAATCTCTGACTATCCACACTGTCTATGTCCTTCATAATTTTGTAGACCTCGATCAGGTCGCCCCTCAACCTCTGTCGTTCCAGTGAGAACAAACCAGGTTTATTCAACCACTCCTCATAGCTAATGCCCTCCATACCAGGCAACATCTTGGTAAATCTCTTGTTCTGGAAAATACAGAAAAGGTGTAATTTGAAACATTGAAGTCTGGCAATATCTGGTCTGAGAGGGTACAGGGAAAGAATAAACATTTTAAATAAGACACTTTCCCTGCCCTTGGCGCCTGTCTGTCTCCCGTCCCAGTGCTCAGGCCCTCCCCCCACCATGCCCCTTTAAGCCCCGTAGCCCACCATGCCCCTTTAAGCCCCGTAGCCCATCCCCTATCGGAGGTCCCGATTTTTCCCGCCAAAAAGTAGCAAGTGCGGGCTCCTCCTTCCCCCCACCCACGAGGCAGCAGCATCAGGAGAGCAGAACGCGAGGGAGCAGCAGCTGGAGAGGTCAGAACGGAGCACAGAGGAAGGAGGACAGAAAACAGAGAACCAGCATCAGGAGAGAAGAGGAGGAGAGAGAGAGAGAGAGAGAACTCGGTTATGGGAAAGGCAAGGCAAGCAGCCGAGTGTAAACTGTAATAGATCTAAAGAAGGCTAGGATTTAAAGTTAAAATGTTAAGGTGGGTCTGAAGGTCCCCACAACCAACCAGACAGCATCCAAAATCACTAATCTGTTTACCTTTCTGTAAAGAAAGTGTTTGCAACTTATTAAAATAAAAGTATAATAATAAAATAACTTAACCTGAAAAAGTGGTTATTAGCTTACTTCACTTCCTTAATAACGCAGGACCCAGGACATCGATGCTATTAAGGGGTAAGTAGGTAAAATTCTTCGGTGAAGGTATGGGTTATACCGGGGGATAACTTGAAAAGATAGTTTGACCTGAATAGCACCCACTGAAGCCTGCATCGGAGTCAGGGAGTGAGAATCCCTGTTCACCATTTAGAATATTGGCCCTTTTTGGTATAGGGGGAATTCTAAGAAGAGTGGTGAATTTGCAAAAACATGGCGCCCAGCGTGGAGGCCTAGAATATTAGAAGTTTCTAGGTAAAGTGAGCCTAGAATATTAGAAGTTTCTAGGTAAAGTGAGCCTAGAATATTAGAAGTTTCTAGGTAAAGCGGGGCTAGAATATTAGAAGTTTCTAGTTCCCAAGAAACGGTTGGAATATTAGAAGTTTCTAACCGGCACAAAGGCTAGAATATTAGAAGTTTCTAGTCTATGTGTAAGTCAAACTTTATCTGCCGAGTTTAGTTTGGAAAGTCATGTGTGATTGGCTTTTGTAAGGATATTCTGTGGATCGAGGGGACTGAAGCTCAGGTTGGGTGTGAAAATCAGTAGACTAGAAGATACTGACCCTGAGAAAAGTCTGCAAGACATTTTGGTGACAGCACTAAAATCTTGCATCCATTACTGGTAAAAGAGGCCAAAGAATAAATCATCCTCAGAGTAAGGCAGATTGTGCGGACATTTTCTGGAAAATAGGGACGCTTATCTTCAGAAACCAATAACCAATCGACCCTTAACTAAAACAGGAAGATAGTGCCTTGGTCAGCCTTGGATAGGGCCCATAAAGTGCACCTGAAAGGGACAACCAGGAACAGAAGTAAAAAATCCGAAAAATGGCAATTAGGGTAATTCTCTTGCCCTGGAATACAGTCAAGAGAGATGCAGCAATGAAACAGGAATGGAAGAAATTAAAAGAGCAAAAGAAATCCTGGAAAAGAGAGATGTATCCAGACGGAGATATCTCCTTCTTTGTTAGAGTGCCCAAAGCCCTGCAATATACAGATTCAGTAGGGATTCTTAAAGCACTTTGTAAGTTTGCATTTGAAAAGCAAGCTGAATCACTAATCTTGTTCGGACACAGACAGAAGCATGCAGCTGCTCAAGTGGGCAAAGTGTGCTCCAAACTGATTAAATCATTGACGAAGAAAACATGAAAGAAATAATACAGATCCCTAGTGAACACAAAAGTAACTCTGAAGTGGCAAACAAATATATAAAACAACTGCAGAAAAATGAAACATTAGAAATGGAAAATGACGAGGAATCAGTCCTAGAATCAGATAGCACAGTAAAAACAGTAGGGTTTCAAACAAATGTGCCAAGTAAAAGTGCAGATGAATGGGAACAGACGAGACTTATAAAAAAATTATACATAGGAGGAAAGCAGATCCACTTAGTGGAAGGAGACTTTACAAATGCCCAAAAGGACGTACAAGTTAATCCTTCCAATAGAAAAGGGAAATTAGGGGCAGGAATTTCAGGGGTATTGGCTCATAGATACAATCCGGAGTTACAGCTACAAATGGATGAGGAGGTAGTTCTAAGAGGAGAATTTAAAGAAGGGATAGTTAGAGCCACAACTCTGAGCCATGGGACAATGATTATACATGTGGTATCACTAAACAATTCCGGACAGCAGTATGGTATCATGGAGGAGACAGAAGTAAATCAAGCTTTTTGGTATAGGGGGAATTCTAAGAAGAGTGGTGAATTTGCAAAAACACTCTTCTGCACCCTCTCTAAAGCCTCCACACCCTTCTGGTAGTGTAGCGACCAGAATTGAACACTCCAATCCAAGTGTGGCCTAGCTAAGGTTCTATGCAGCTGAAACATGACGTGCCAATTTTCATACTCAATGCCTCGGCCAATGAAGGCAAGCATGCCGTATGCCTTCTTGACTACCTTCTCCACCTGTGTTGCCCCTTTCAATGACATGTGGACCTGTACACCTAGACCTCTCTGACTGTCAACGCTCTTGAGGGTTCTATTCCCTACCTGCATTAGACCTTCCAAAATACATTACCATACATTTGTCCAGATTAAACTCCATCTGCCATCTCTCCGCCCAAGTCTCCAAACGATCTAAATCCTACTCTATCCTCTGACAGTCCTCATCGCTGTCTGTAATTCCACCAACCTTTGTGTCGTCTGCAAACTTACTAATCAGGCCAGTTACATTTTCCTCCAAATCATTTATATATACTACGAACAGCAAAGGTCCCAGCACTGATTCCTGCGGAACACCACTAGTCACAGCCCTCCAATCAGAAAAGCACCCTTCCATTGCTACTCTCTGCCTTCTCTGACCGAGCAAGTTCTGTATCAATCTTGCCAGCTCACCTCTGACCCCTTGTGACTTCACCCTTTGTACCAGTCTGCCATGAGGGATTTGTCAAAGGCCTCACTGAAGTCCACATAGACAACATCCACTGACCGACCTGCATCAATCATTTTTGTGACCTCCTAGAAAAACTCTATTAAGTTTTTTTTATAAATGTTTTTTATTGGGTTTTTGAACAAGGTATAATTACCGTTATGTACACAGAATAAGAAACATAGATATATATATATATACACATATATAGAAGAGAAGGGCACACCCCAACATACCAAGGAGAAGGAAAAAATACAATATAATGTGAAATAGAATAACTGGTAGGGTATTGTGCACCAGCTCGACAGCGGCAGCTCTGTACACCTGGCAAAATTATTTACACCACGTAAGTAGGCGACTGATTGCTGGGGGGGGGGGGGGGGGGGGGGCGGGATTTGGGAGGCAAATATACATTTGGGTGCCGGGGAGATAATTCCAGTGTGCGATACTTGGCTGCGTTTCGTGTTGTTGTCGCCTGCTTCTTCCGGACGGATCTCGCTGCCGTCCCGCGCTCGCCTCCGCTTCTGCTGCTCCCCCGTCCTCCATCTTCATTTTCATCGTTCCCCCGCTCCTGGAGATGTCATGCACATTTGGTATCCCGTGCCTTCCTTCCGGCTCCCGTTTCCCTGCCCCCCGCCCCCCCCCCCTGGTTCTCCTCTCTTATTCCCCCCCACCCCCCCCCCCCCCCCCCCCCCCCCCCCCCCCCCCCCCCCCCCCCCCCCCACGGTTCGCCTTTCTTTCCTCAGATTTAGCTGTCTTCCCCCCCCCCCCAGTCTATCTCTCCCTTTCATGCCTTGGCTACTTTCCCCTGATTCTTGACTACTTTCCCCTGATTCTTGGCCACCCGGCTATTCTTCCTCTTGTACGTTGGCCACAAACAGGTCCTGGAACAGTTGCGTGAATGGCTCCCATGTTCTGTGGAAGCCGTCGTCTGATCCTCGGATGGCGAATTTGATTTTCTCCATTTGGAGAGATTCCGAGAGGTCAGACAGCTTTGGGTGGTGCTGCTGACCGCCAGCCAAACAGGATTCTACGGTGGGCGATCAGGGAGGCAAAGGCAAGGGGTCCACCCTCCTCCCCAGGAATAGATCTGGCTGGTCCGAGACCCCGAAGACCGCCACTTTCGGGCATGGCTCCACCCTCACTCCCACCACTTTGGACATTGTCTCAAAGAAGGCTGTCCAAACTCTATTAAGTTAGTGAGACACGACCTCCCCTTCACAAAACCATGCTGCCTCTCGGTAATACGTCCACTTGCTTCCAAATAGGAGTAGATCCTGTCCCGAAGAATTCTCTCCGTTAATTTCCCTACCACTGACATAAGGCTCACCGGCCTGTAGTTCTGACTTTAACTCTGACCTTTCAGGTAAGACGAATTGAAGATTTCTGGTAAGTATTCTGTTTACCAAACCCGATTTTCTTTGCTGTAGTAATATGAGCTATATTTTCTTACCCTGTGGTTCAGGTTTCAAAAAATTTTAGAACCCATATTTACATCTATGCAGGTAAAGTCGCCATAGTCTCAGATGACCATAGGCTGCTTTCCCCTTTGAGGGGTGAGAGCTGACTGGAGGTGATTTAACCTGAGGATCACCACACCTCAGGCTAGGGGCAAGGTTGGGGAGCCTTCAGGAATAACCTCAGCGTGTACGGGAATTGAACCAGCGCAGCTGGCCTCGCTCTGCATCATGAACCAATCTACCCAAGTTCAGCTTTGTGATGCAGAGGGAGGCTAACAGTGTGGGTTCAACTCCCATGAGCCTTCTCAACATTTTTAAGACCTGGAGGATGAAAGGCCAAGACTTTGTAGAGTAACGGATGGTACATCAGTTCTAAAACTTGTACTTCTACAGTGAAATAAATACTTGGGAGTTCAACCACTAAATGTCACGGTTTGATTTCATTCTTTAGAGAAACCAGTCCATTTTATATGGAGGGACAGGGAGAATATGCATTGGTAGCTGTTTATGGTGGGAGATCTCAGTGCTTCATGCAATTGGAATGAGTGCACGCTTTAGCATATTCACTGCTTGTGCGGATCCTCAAAGTTTCTCAGCTTGAGGAACTGAAGGCAGTATTCTGTGGCATTTTGGCAGTTAAAGATTCTTGGAAAGCACATTATTGGGTGTGGTCAACCAATGTCGAAGTTTATTGCTGTGGTTAGAAGCAGGTGTTTGAAAAATAGTACCGAGGGCTGTAAAAGACCATTAGAAGATATCTTGTCCATGGGACCCACCTGCTGCTCCCTTGACTCTATTCCCACTAAACTGCTGTCCTCCTAACTTCACCGTCTGGCTCCCATATTAGCTGATGGTTATTTTCTTTCAAATTAATTCATGGGATGTGGACGTCGCTGGATGGTCCAGCATTTATCACCCTTCCCTAATTACCCTTTAACTGAATGAGTGGTTGCAAGGCCGCTTCAGGGGGGAATTAAGGGTCACCCATATTGCTGTGGGTCTAGAGTCACATGTAGGCCAAGGGGGCAGATTTCCTCCCCGACAGGACATCAGTGAACTAGGTGGGTTTTTTATGTCCAGAATGTTATTGGATTTAGGTTTTGCCACCTGCCGTGGTGTGATATGAACCTGGGCCCCCCAGAGCATTGCCCTCGGTCTGTGGATTAATATTCCAGCGACAATACTACCATCTCTCCAGTTGTTCTCGCTGTCCTCGCTGCTCAAGTTCTGAAACCCCTTCTCCAAATTTGCCACTTTCACCCCATTTCTCAAAAAGACCCCAACACTGAACCCCTTCGTCCTTGCAAACCTCTGCCTTGCCTCTATCCTGCATCCTTCAATAAATGCAAGACTTTTTGGGGGACAACTACAAATGCACGCACTGTTGTCAACTGAATGGAATAATCCTCATTCTCTACCGAATTATATTAATGATGTAACCTGAGGAAGGAGCTGCGCTCCGAAAGCTCGTGTTTGAAACAAACCTGTTGGACTTTAACCTGGTGTTGTAAGACTTCTTACTGAATTATATTAAAACACCTTTACCAGTCCAAACTGATCAGAATGGTTGATGCTTGTCATCACATGCAAGTCTTCTGACCACGAAGAATTTCAAATTTGAAAGAGATCAAGTACTTTAAGGTGACTTTGTTTGTATTAAAAAGAGAACAATGGAACTGTATAATTTATCATTGGAGATAAAATGACCTTCATTAGTGAAGTTGAAAAACAAACAAATCGCTTGCTTACTTGCGAGTATAAAAACACCCAGCCTACTGCAGTCTCCAGCACAATTCGAGGAATTGTGTGGACCGCAATTGCTTCCCATTTTCAGCGACACTACATCGAGAGGCAAAATGAAATGGTTAATCATTGCCTTGGTCTGTATCCAACTCTCTGAGTGCTTCCACAAGTAAGTAATCCAGCAATTTAATAACTGAATATCACTTGAAATTTTTACCAGATTATATGCCAGTTGTGCATTATATGTAGAGGGATGTTTGTTTAAAGGAAAAGTTAGTTCCATCAGATAACTAAGCTTAATTTATGGTCACCTATGTTAGAAGCAAACTAAGAAAAGGTTGGTTATTGTCGTACTTGCCAAAATGAGCGACATGCTTTGAAATTCTCAATCCCAGCGGGCTGTGCATGCTCTAACATTGAGCACACTCAAGACAGGTTGATAACTTCACCGTCCTGCACTAGCCCTGGCCATAAGGTTTAAAATCAGTCACAATATTGAACAGTGTGGCAGGCTGGAGGGGATGGATGGACTACAACTGCTCCAATATCTTGTGTTCTTATAATGGACAACCCAAGGATATGAGCAACATGTTTAAGGCAAGATGGGGATTGCCTTCTCCAGTTTGGATAAAGAAGTCTCTGTCTCATTGGATCGTGTCTGACCGCAATACCTATCCTGTCATCGGGGACATGGTAGGGTAGTAGCACCATCACTGGATTGGTTACCCAGTGGCCCAGTCTAAAGCTTTGGATTCATTGGTTCAAATCCCTCCCAAAGGCAGCTGGTGGGATTCCAATTCAATGAATAAATATGGAATATAAAGGTAGCCTCAGCAATGGCAGCCATCATTGATTGTCCCCATAAAACCCATTCACTAATGTCCCTTTCGGGAAGGAAATCTGCCACCCTCACCCGGTCTGGCCTATGTGTGACTCCAGGCCCACAGCAATGTGGTTGAGCCTTAACTGCCTCTGAATTATTCAGTTAGGTGTGGGAGACAAATGCTGGCCTTGCCAATGATGCCGGCATCCCAAGGGACAATAAAGACAAACTGTCCATAAACATGCACCGAAAAATAGAGGCAAGGCCTGAACATCTTGCATGGATAAAGGGATATCTGACAAATGGAGCACGGTACCCATGCAGCAGGTTGCTAACGACTAACCTGGATTGCATTACTTCAACAATCCAAGCAAATAGATAAGCATCTAATTAGGAGGGAGACTGAAACCTGCAGAGATAACTTTGGCAAAAGATGAGCAATAATTCCTGGAACGTCCTGGTTCCTGTGCAGCTGAGACTAAGGCATTGTCACCTGTGCTAATTAAGGAACCTTCAAGGCTAAATAGTGGAACGCAGAGCTCGAGGTACAGAAATTATGGGATACATTTTACAAACTTCCTATCAAGAGATTAAATAGGTAGAATCAATTGTACATTGACTGGAGTTGGTTACTGAAGAGCTAGAAGCCTGGGAATTATTCAAAATAATTACTGAAGCACAAAAACAAACTTGTATGAAGTCTGCAGGAATTAAATTTGATTCTGAACATGTCATTATGTGTATAATCCGGAAGAAGTAGCAAGTTTAAGGGCGCTATCTCAGTGGGCTAGATGGTTTTTGAATAAGACCAACAGGGTAGGTTCGATCTCAATTCTGGCTGAATTAGAACTGGGCCCTGCCTCCTCGCCCTGCCATGTAGCAAAGTTACAGTTGAAGCTGTGCTTCATTGACCCTCAAATAATCAAGGGTGTTCCCTCCAGAAGAAGTTTGTGTGAGAAAGGATCTAATTTCCCCACTCTTAATTCTCATGGGGACCTGAACTGTCTTGAATTGTGCCGAATCGTGGAATGACAATGCAGCTCATGATTCTAATTTTTAAAGAAAGCTTGCTCCAACCCATGATTATTTGATCAGCATTGATTTGGCTTTTTAACATTTCAGAGTGATTTTACACCATGGCAAATCTGTGCGTCAGATTCTGAGGGAGCGTGGGGAGCTAAAAGAATTCTTAAAAACTCACCAGCGTGATCCCGCCTTGAAGTACCGCCTCCTCTTCCCCGAATACCAGTCGGAGGCTGCTGGTGAACCACTCCAGAGTTATGTTGACGTAAGAAAAAGAAAATCAATATCGTGTGTAGAATGAGGTTAAGTTAAAATACTATTTGGTTTGAGTTCCAGCTGAGGCTGACTGTCAAAAACACATACCAGCAGGCACAGTGAGCAGTCAGACTGATGATTATAAGCTCTCATAGAGTCCCGACAGAAGGAGGCCATTCAGTCCATCAATACTGCACCAGCCCTTGGAAAGCCTACACCTCCACCCTATCCCCTTAACCCAGTAACCCTATCTAACCTTTTGGACACTTCGGGGCAACTGATCATAGCCAATCCACCTCACCCACACGTCTTTGGACTGTGGGAGGAAACCGGAGCACACGGAGGAAACTCACGCAGACACTGGGAAACAGTGAAACTCCACACAGACAGTCACCTGAGGTCGCAATCGAACCCTGTTCCCTGGAGCTGTGAGGCAGCAGTGCTAACCATCCAGCCGCCTGTTAGCTTCTGGCTGCTGTTGAGTAAAGAGTCAAGCGTTCTGCTTTATTTTCCTCGAACATACTCTGTACAAAAACTTTATCACCACACACACCACAAATGGCACCTGCAACCCCTTTACATAATCAGTGTCAATTATTGGATACTTAACATCAATTTGACATGTTATTGGATTGTTTCTTAACCCATTCTGAACACCTCTCATTCTGCCCACACTTTGATATCTCAGGGTTTATAATTGCTTCTAAAGCTGCCACTTTGCTAAGGAGACGAGCACATGAATGCCCCAGTGTAGGGGTCACCAACCTTAATAACAAGAACAGCTACTTAAAAGAAAATTCAGTCAAAAATGCAATAACACGAGAGTTGCCAACCTGCTACTCAATTGCAGAAATAGGCAAAAACAGGACAGAGGCACGTTTCAACATTTTAAAGGTTAAACAAAGTAAATTGTCAGCTGAATTGTACTTTCTCACAATGCGAACAATGATTTAAGAAAAGAATCAATCCGTGATTACCATTAAATGATCGATCAAGGTTGGTACCTGGGTCCGAAGCTGCTGTTTGTAGACCCATCCCCCAGTCTAATGAGCCAAAAGCCATGAGCCTTTCTTCAAGCTCTCATCTCGAGAGCTATGCCCTATTTAAACATTCCTATTTTTTTAATGACTGAAGCTTGAAATAATTTGAGATTGTGATATTTTGGCCTCTTCCACAGGTTAATGACAAAGTCTGATTCTTATCCAGAATGAGAGTCGCCGAGATTGATTCCGGGGATGAAGGGGTTGACGAATGCTGAGAGATTAAACAGTTTGGGCTTGTACTCGCTGGAGTTTAGGAGGATGAGAGGGGTCCTGATCGGGTGTATAAAATATGAAAAGGGATTGATAAAGTAAACATAGACCAAATGTTCCCCCTTGTGGGGCAATGTGGGATGAGTGGTCACAGGTATAGGTTGAGAGGCTGTAGATTTAGCACAGAGATGAGGAGGAACTACTGCCCGAGGAGGATGGTGAATTTGTGGAACTTTCTGCCTCAGTGCAGTGGAGAGTCAGCCATTAAATGATTTCAAGAGGGAGGTGGAGAGATTTCTGTTTCTAAAAAAATCAAGTTAAAGGGATATGGGAACGGGTAGGGAGGTGGATTTGAGATCAGGAAGACATCAGGAATGGTCTGATTGAATGGCGGTGCGGGCTCAAGGGGCAGAATTGCCAACTGCTGCTCATAATTTCTGTGTTAATCAGTTCTAATTTTTGTTTTTCAATTCACACCAGAACTTCTATTATGGAGCCATGACAATTGGTACCCCACCCCAGAGTTTCTTGGTCCTGTTCGACACTGGCTCCTCCAACCTTTGGGTGCCATCCATCACCTGCCAGAGCCCAGCGTGCAGTGAGTATACCTCAAACAAATGGCTATTTTCCCAGTTCTTCGCTGTCATTGGATGATCAGATAACTTGGCACAGTCTTTGAGAGAAGTAAATCATGGTTCATTCTTCTCTTTCCAGCAAACCATGCCAGATTTTATCCATCTCAATCCTCAACATACAGCACAAAGAATCAATACTTTGCCGTTGCTTACGGTTCGGGGAGTTTGACTGGATTCTTTGGATATGACACGGCTAATGTAAGTATTACACAGCACAAAGTGAAAAGGGTACCAGTCACTAAAAAAAAACTTTGCATTTTATGTCACCTTTTAAGGTCTTGAGACATTTCAAAGTGCTTTACAGTTAGTTTAAAATCTTTTGAAGTGTGTTCACTTCTTTAATACACGAATCGTGACAGCCAATTTGGGCGTAACCAGGTCCACGAAAAAAATGACGTAGTTACCAGGCAATCTGTTTTAATGGTTGAGGGGGTCTCTGCTCCTCTTTAAGATAGTGCCTGTGCGATATTTTACGTCCACTTGTGAGGTCAGGTGGGGCCCTGGTATTAAGGTCTCACCCAAAAGATGGCACCGCTGATGGTGCTGCACCCCCTCAGTACTGTAATCCAGTGTCTTTGGAGTAGGACGTGAACCCAGAACACTCTGGCTCCAAGACCAGAGTGCGATGTGCTAAGCCATTGCTAATTAGTCTACAATTAACACCTCCGTGATTGGTGAAGTGGCTCCTTCGACCTCCTGTCAACCTCCTGCTAATTCCAGCTGTATTTCCAATCCAAGGATGATTTAACTGTAGGAGGTGGGGTAGTACCAGGGTATACAAGGTTTGCCAGAGAGTTACGCCAGTATAAGAGACATATTGGAGGAAAATATCCAATTTTTTTCATCAGATGGTCAATTACCTTTCTCCAACCTTTTAAGAAACAGATGACATATCAAACCTCTACTTTCAATTCTTGACAGAAGAGTTTTTGTGCTAATTTCTGAATTTCAGTCTGCAGGACCTTGTGGCCAACGTTCAAAATGCACCAATCCATTTTTATTTAACATGGACGGCACGGTGGAACGGTGGTTAGAGCTGTTGCCTCACAGCTCCAGGGACCCGGATTCGATTCCGGTCTCGGGTGACTGTCTGCGTGGAGTTTGCACTTTCTTCCCGTGTCTGCAGGGATAGAGCCGGAGCCTGGTTAGCGGGCTCTTTCAGAGGGTCAGTGCAGATGTGATGGGCCAAATGGCCTCCTTCTGCACTGTGGTTGTTCTATGATTCTACGCAGCTGCCCGACGCAGTATTGTGGGTTCAGATGAATCAATCGATGGCTAAGGTTTTGGAATCATTAGTCAGTTGGATTTTAACTTCTTTCTAAGGTTAGTGTAATTTCTTCTGATTCTCTTTCTGTTTCCCACCCAAGGTTGCTGGCATAAATATTCAAAATCAGGAGTTTGGCCTCAGTGTGAATGAACCTGGGAATTTCTTTTATTATGCCAAATTTGATGGAATCCTTGGTCTTGCATTCCCAGCACTTTCATCAGGATATGCCACCCCAGTGTTTGACAACATGATCCATGACAATCTGGTGTCATCACCTCTGTTTTCTATATACCTGAGCAGGTAAGAGGAATTAGGACCATACTGAAGTCATGAAATCAACTGAGGAGGGCGGCCTACATTGAACCGATAGATTTTGGTCAAAGGACAGGGAGGTTTCATGAGAAATCATGGGGAATGTCACAGCCTGAAAGTTAAAAAGTTGATCAAAGGAGCGGCATGCGGCGCAGTGGTTAGCACTGGGACTGCGGCGCTGAAGACCCGGGTTTGAATCCCGGCCCTGGATCACTGTCCGTGTGGAGTTTGCACATTCTCCCCATGTCTGCGTGGGTTTCACCCCCACAACCCAAAGATGTGCAGATTCGGTGGATTGGCCATGCTAAATTGCCCCTTAATTGGAAACAAAATGTAATTGGATACTCTAAATTTATAATTTTTTTAAAAAGTTGATCAAAGCAAGATTTATCGCCAGCTAACAACCAAGAAAGAGCAGACATTGCTACGCAGTAGTGAAGGTAGCAGCTAACAACCCAGAAAGAGCAGACATTGCTACGCAGTAGTGAAGGTAGCAGCAAGTTTTTGCACAGTAAGATCCCATAAACAGCAATGATCAGGTTATCTGTTTTTTAATTACGGAGGTTGAGGGATATCCATTGGCTGAGGTCACTGGGAGGAATCCTAAAGTCTTTCTTCAAAATACTACCATGGGATCATTTACATCAATTCCAGAGGCAAACGTGGCCTTGTTGTAACACTGATCTGAAAGCCGACAACTTCATAGGTGCAGCACTCATTCCGAGCTGGAGTGGCAAGTGAGATTTCTTTGTGCGCACGTTTCTGGTGTGGAATTTCCACTTAACACTTTGACTTAATAGTGAGAATGTTACCAGTGCACCATGGTTGAAGCTGAACCATGTCCTGAAAGTTGAATCTCGCTCTAGCACACTTTTCACTAGGATCAGTATATCATCATGAGTTACTGAAACATGTTTGTATGGAGCAGCATCATGTGTGAGCAATAATCTTGATCAATGAGGGGATTTCTTGATCAATAAGGGGATCAATCAGGTGTTATGAGGAGAAGGCAGGAGAATAGGGAAGAAGAACATATCAGCCATGATCGAATGGTGGAGCAGACTCGATGGGCCGAGTGGCCTAATTCTGCTTCTATATCTTATGGTTTTGTGAGCCTATACTATAGACCACCCAAAAATGCTGAACCTTTCATAATGAAAACTCAGTGTCAGGAAATATAGTTATTTTGAACGGCGAAAGAATAATTTTCCTTTGAAAACGTAAAGGTTGAACAGGGTGATTTTTTTTTAAAAAAAGGACAGGCCAAAAACTGTTGACAAAGGTTCAGAAAACAGGTTAGGGGTTAACTAACAATGATCAAAACCAAAATTTGGACCATAAAAAGGAAGCACCGCATGACAATTGAGAAACGACACTTATACGTGAGAAATTAATCGTGCAGCTGAAAAGAATGATACATTTAGAAGCAAACTGGATAAGATAGATTCACATCACCAGCTTGGGGGAGCTTCATTCACTCGGCAGAATTAAGGAATATGTTACTTTGATATTTTATTGATATCCTTAAAATATTTTTCCTGGAACAATTAAAATGTGAAACTGGATTCTCTGTTAAATATAACATTTTACCATCACTTGTTTTCCTGGATCCTATCTAATGCTGTGATTCACTATTTCCACTGAGCCTTTCAGTTGGACGTTAAGTTCTTTACTGAACTTTTTATATTTTAGAATTTATATTGTCGCACGTTGTCTTCTAACCATGGTTGAAGCTGAACCATGTCCTGAAAGATGAATCTCGTTCTAGCACACTTTTCACTAGGATCAGTATATCATCATGAGTTACTGAAACATGTTTGTATGGAGCAGCATCATGTGTGAGCAATAATCTTGATCAATAAGGGGATTTCTTGATTAGTAAGGGGATCGATCAGAGGTTATGGATATCACCAACTCTTGAGCCTGACATTTTAATCCCATAGATGAGGGAATATAATGAGAAATTTTTACCACACTCATATAATATTTGAGAAAATTATAATCAGCAGTGAAGGTTATGATACAGTCCGCCACAAACTGTTGGCCACAGATTGTTGGATGCTAATTGTAAGGCAATATATTTAGCTCAAGCCAGATATGGGACTATGTCAGTGCGTAGAGTAGTCAGTGAGACTTGTGTTTCAGTCAGTAACTTGGAGCTGGATGACAGCAACTCATGTCTCAATATTGAAGCATTAGTTGAAGTATTAGTAAAGCTGAATATACTTCTTTTCTCCAGGGAACCAACTAGTCAAAACGGAGGTGAAATGATATTTGGAGGAGTTGACAATAGTCTTTACACTGGTCAAATTACCTGGGCCCCTGTTCTTCAGGAATGGTACTGGCTTATTGGCATGGAAGGGTAAGTGTGAATAAGTGATTACTTAATAGTGGCTTGTACTGGCAACAGATCACCTTGAAAAACAGGTGATATAACTTTAATGTATTAGAGCAGACAAGGTTCTATAAAACATAATTTCGACAGAACAAAAAACCCAGGGCAAGATTCTCCGCAAATGCGGAGAATCGTAAAGGCTGCCGCAGGACAGGCAGTGATGTCTTTCTCCTCAGCCGCCCGGCAAGACGTGGCGGCTTGATCTTGCCGGGCGGCGGAGGGGAAAGAGTGCGTCTGTTTTGAACGCTGGCCCGACGATCGGTGGGCACCGATCGCGGACCTGTCCCCTCCCGATCACAGTCGTGGTGCTCCCTTGCGAATCGGGCCTCTAGATGCCCCAAACAGGCATCTGGCACCTGTTTCACGACGGCAGCGAGCAGGTGTGTTTGCTGCTGTGTTGAAACGGGCGTGAAGGCCCGCCCACTCGGCCCATCGGCCTCGGCGAATCGCCATTCACCGTAAAAAACGGCGAGCGGCGATTCGTGGCGTGAGTCGGGCGTGGGGGGTGGAGAATAGCGGATTTTTTGAGGATTTGGCCTTGTTAAAATAGTGGGATTCAAAGAGGATATAACAAAAGCAGAGGTCTTGCAGAGTAACTGCCACGTGGTTCTAAATTACGACTTAACATGAATGAATACATCAATAATGGAATTCTGTTTTTCAGTGTGCTTCTCAATGGTCAGCCTGCCTTCTGTCGCCAAGGATGCCAAGCTATGGTCGATACTGGCACTTCCTACCTCACTGTACCAAGTCAGGAAATGGGGCAACTGTTTAAATCCATTGGCGTATATCAGAATGAGAATGGTGATGTAAGGTTTTGTAATAACTATTAATAGATACAGATTCTGGGACAGTATCATTAGAAGGAGCAGAAGTCAGCAATTCAGCCTCTCGTGCCCACTCCGCCATTCAATACGATCATGGCTGATCTCTCGGCCTCAACTCCACTTTCCCGCCCGTTCTCCACAACCCTTCAACCCATTACTAATTCAAAATCTGTGTGTCTCCTCCTGTCTCGAACTTTTGTCCTACATTAAGAACAAATTAATCTACACCCCATCATTCTACCATAATCCATGTACCTGTGCAATAGCCACTTGAAGGTCCCTAATGTATCCAACTCAACTACTTCCACAGGCAGTGCATTCCATGCCCCTACTACTCTCTGGGTAAATAATCTATCTCTGACATCCCCCCTGTATCATCCACCGTTCACCTTAAATTTCTGTCCTTTGTAATGGTTTGTTCTGCCCGGGGAAAATGGCTCCGACTGTCTACTCTATCTATTCCACTGATCATCTTATTAACCTCTATCAAGTCTCCCCTCATCCTTCTCCGTTCTAATGAGAAAAGTCCTAGCACCCTCAACCTTTCCTCGTAAGACCTGCTCTCCATTCCAGGCAACATCCTGGTAAATCTCCTTTGCACCTTTTCCAAAGATTCCACATCCTTCCTAAAATAAGTTGACCAGAACTGCACACAGTACTCCAAATGTGGCCTGACCAAGGTTTTGTACAGCGGCATCATCACCTCATGGCTCTTAAATTCAATCCCTCTGCTAATGAACGCTAGCACACCATAGGCCTTCTTCACAGCTCTATCCACTTGAATGGCAACTTTCAAAGATCTATGAACATAGACCCCAAAATCTCTCTGCTCCTCCATGTTACATGTATTAAATGCTGTGGTATGAAGAGGCAAAAGTTCTGCTCCTTTTTCACCAACACACCTTTATTTGTTGCCAACTGACTCTGCACAGAACTCTACACATCATCGGCAACAGAGGCCACCTGAAGCCCCTTTACATATCAGTGTCAATCATTGAACACTTAACATAAATGAGACAACTAATTGCAATGTCTCTTAACCCATTACTTAACACTGCACATTGCCAAGAACCCTACCATTAACTCTGTATTCCACATTCATATTTGTCCTTCCAAAATGGACAACCTCACACTTTTCAGCGTTAAACGCCATCTGCCAATTCACAGCCCAGCTCTGCATCCTATCTATGTCTCTTTGCAGCCGACAACAGCCCTCCTCACTATCCACAACTCCACCAATCTTCGTATCGTCTGCAAATTTGCTGACCCACCCTTCAACTCCCTCATCCAAGCAGAGGACCCAGAATTGATCCCTGTGGTACGCCACTGGTAACTGGGCTCCAGGCTGAATATTTACCATTCACCACCACTCTGTGACTTCTATTGGTTAGCCAGTTCGTTATCCAACTGGCCAAATTTCCCATTATCCCATCCTCCTTACTTTCTGCATAAGCCTACCATGGGAAACCTTATCAAATGCCTTACTAAAATCCATGTACACTACATCCACTGCTTGACCTTCATCCACGTGCTTGGTCACCTCCTCAAAGAAGTTAATAAGACTCGTGAGGCAAGATCTATATCTGACAAATCTATGCTGACAACCTTAATCAAGCAGTGTCTTTCCAAATGCTCAGAAATCCTATCCCTCAGTACCCTTTCCATTACTTTGTCTGCCACCTAAGTAAGACTAACTGGCCTGTAATTCCCAGGGTTATCCCTCTTCCCTTTTTTGAACAGGGGCACGACATTCGCCACTCTCCAATCCTCTGGTACCACCCCTGTTGACAGTGAGGACAAAAATATCATTGCCAACGGCTCTGCAATTTCATCTCTTACTTCCCATAGAATCCTTGGATGTATCCCGTCAGGCCCGGGTGACTTGTCTATCCTCAAGGTTTTCAAAATGCCCAACACATCTTCCTTCCTAACAAGTATCTCCTTGAGCATACCAGTCTGTTTCACGCTGTCCTCTCCAACAATATGGCCCCTCTCATTTGTAAATACTGAAGAAAAGTACTCGCTCAAAACCTCTCCTATCTCTTCAGACTCAATACACAATCTCCAGCTAGGCCCTTGATTGGACCTACCCTTGCTCAAGTCATTCTCATATTTTTAACGTATGTGTAAAAGGCCTTGGGGTTTTCCTTGATCCTGCCCACCAAAGATTTTTCATGCCCTCTCTTAGCTCTCCTAATCCCTTTCTTCAGTTCCTTCCTGGCTATCCAGCACCCTGTCTGAACCTTGTTTCCTCGGCCTTACATAAGTCTCCTTCTTTCTCTTAACAAGACATTCAACCTCTCTTGCCAACCATGGTTCCCTCACCTGACCATCTCTTCCCTGCCTGACAGGGACATACATATCAAGGACACATAGTATCTGTTCCTTGAACAAGTTCCACATTTCAATTGTGTCCTTCCCTGACAGTCTATGTTCCCAACTTATGCACTTCAGTTCTTGTCTTACAGCAACATATTAACCCTTCCCCCAATTGTAAATCTTGCCCTGCTGCACGCACATATCCCTCTCCATTACTAAAGTGAAAGTCACAGAATTGTGGTCACTATCTCCAAAATGCTCCCCCACTAACAAATCTATCACTTGCCCTGGTTCATTACCAAGTACCAAATCCAATATGGCCTCCCCTCTGGTCGGACAATCTACATACTGTGTTAGAAAAGCTTCCTGGACACACTGCACAAACACTACCCCATCCAAACTATTTGATCTAAAGAGTTTCCACTCAATGTTTGGGAAGTTGAAGTCACCCATGACTACTACCCTGTGACTTCTGCACCTTTCCAAAATCTGTTTCCCAATCTGTTCCTCCACATCTCTGCTGCTATTGGGGGGCCTATAGAGAACTCCCAACAAGGTGACTGCTCCTTTCCTATTTCTGACTTCAACCCATACTACCTCAGTAGGCAGATCCTCCTCGAACTGCCTTTCTGTAGCTGTTATACTATCTCTAATTAACAATGCCACCCCCACCTCTTTTATCACCTCCCTAATCTTGTTGAAACATCTATAACCAGGAACCTCCAACAACTATTTCTGCCCCTCTTCTATCCAAGTTTCCGTGATGGCCACCACATCATGGTCCCAAGTACCGATCCATGCCTTAAGTTCACCCACCTTATTCCTGATGCTTCTTGCATTGAAGTATACACACTTCAACCCATCTCCATGCCAGCAAGTACTCTCCTTTGTCAGTGTTACCTTCCCCACTGCCTCACTACACGCTTTGATGTCCTGAACATCGGCTACCTTAGTTGTTGGACTACAAATCCGGTTCCCATTTCCCTGCCAAATTAGTTTAAACCCTCCCGAAGAGTACTAGAAAACCTCCCTCCCAGGATATTGGTGTCCCTCTGGTTCAGATGCAACCCGTCCTGCTTGTACAGGTCCCACCTTCCCCAGAATGCACTCCAATTATCCAAATACCTGAAGCCCTCCCTCCTGCACCATTCCTGCAGCCACGTGTTCAACTGCACTCTCTCCCTATTCCTAGCCTCGCTGTCACGTGGCACCGGCAACAAACCAGAGATGACAACTCTGTCTGTCTTGCCTTTGAACTTCCAGCCTAACTCCCTAAACTTGTTTATTACAACCACACCCATTTTCCTACCAACGTCGTTGGTAACAATGTGCACCACGACTTCTGGCTGCTCCCCCTCCCCCTTAAGGATCCTGAAGACACCATCCAAGACGTCATGTACCCTGGCACCCGGGAGGCAACAAACCATCCGAGAGTCTTGCCCGTGCCCACAGAACCGCCTGTCTGTACCTCTAACTATTGAGTCACCGAAAACTAGTGCTCTCCTAATCTCCCCCCTTCCCTTCTGAGCCCCAGAACCAGACCTCGTGCATAGACCTGGTCACTGCAGCCCCTGCTAGGTAATCCCCCCCAACAGTATCCATAGCGGTATACTTATTGTTGAGAGGAACAACCACAGGGGATCCCTGCACTGACTGCTTCCTCCTCTTCCACCTCTAACTGTTACCCAGCTACCTTTGTTCTCAGGCATAACTATGCCCCTGTAGCTTCTATCTATCACCCCCTCAGCTTCCTGAATGATCCTCAGTTCATCCAGCTCCAGCTCCAGTTCCCTAACACGTCCTGTGAGGAGCTGGAGATGGCTGCACTTTCCTCAGGTGAAGTCAGCAAGGACACCGATGGTCTCCCTTATCTTGAAAATTCTGCAGGAGGAGCATTCCACTGCCCGAGCTGCCATCACCTCTACTTAGTCTCCCAGTAAAATAGAAAAAACAAGTAAATAGCTTTCCTGCTCACAGCACTGAGGTTTTTTTTGGTTAGAGGAGGAGGGAGGGTGGGAGATACTATACGTGTAGTATCTCGGGTTTCCTCACCGTTCAAATTTATTGGCTAATACAAACCTTCCCAGGTTTTCTGCTGCTCTGAGAAATAAAAAAGCTCCAAAAAAGTAAGTTAAAAATCAAAAACTTACCTTCCAGCTCTCCCCTCCAAAAATCGCTCCCCTCTCTGCCCGCTCCGCTGGAAGAATGAGTGTCGCAAGTAGGCTTACATTAACGCTGCAATGAAGTTACTGTGAAAATCCCCTAGTCGCCACACTCCAGTGCCTTTTTGGGTACACTGAGGGAGAATTCAGAATTCCAAGTTACCTAACAGCACGCCTTTCGGGACTTGTGGGAGGAAACCGGAGCAACCGGAGGAAACCCACGCAGACACGGGAAGAACGTGCAGACTCCACACAGTCACCCGAGGCGGAATCGACCCTGGTTCTTGGCGCTGTGAAGCAACAGTGTAAACCACTGTGCTACTGAACTGCCAGACCATTTATCATCTTTCAATACTCAATTAGATCTCCTCTCATTATTCTAAACTCAAGAGCACTAGGACAACAGTGACACTTTCTGGCCACAACAGCAGAGTGTATGTTGACAAGACTATTCTTACAGATCTAGGACCTGGGTATGGTGCAACTAGGTGTGGTGGATTACCATCTCTCCTATCTAATTGTTGGAGATGTCCTGCGAAAGATTAATTTCAGTTGGTCTCCATTGAATCCATTGGTGGATGTAAGCCTTACTTAAAATGAAGGACTTTCATCAGAACAAGTTCTTAATATCGATTTCTAGTGTCATATAGGGAAAACACAATGTATGACACTTTGCTTTAGTGAGCTAATTTAGTCTTCACAGGACCCAAATGAGAATGGCACATTTTTAGAACAATTGGCTCATTCATGTGGTTCAATAAAATGCAGAGTAAGACCCTCTCCTCTCTGGCAAAGCACCCCACACTGCAACAACTCCATGTGAAGAAACTTCCCCTGAATCATTTTCCTGACTGTCTTAATGCAGCTTTTAAATTGAGAAAGCATTGACTTGCGCTCCATATCTAATGGAAATGGTATTTTCCAATGCACTATACAAAAGGCCTTCAATCTAATAACTTCTCTGAAGGTCCACCTTCTCAACCTTTCCCCTCACCTGAGGTGTGGAGATCCTCTGGTTAAACCACCACCAGTCAGCTCTCCCCCTCAAAGGGGAATGCAGCCTATGGTCATCTATAATAATAATAATCTTTTATTGTCACAAGTATGAAGTTACTGTGAAAAGCCCCTAGTCGCCACATTCCAGCGCCTGCTCGGGCAAGCTGGTACAGGAATTGAACCCGTGCTGTTGGTCTTGTTCTGCATCACAAACCAGCTATCAACCCCACTGAGCTAAACCAGCCCATCATCTGGGACTACGACGACTTTACCATACATTTCCCTTTATTAGCTAAAATGAAGCTGCACGAGATAGGTTATCTGTGGAATAATACTTTACCCAATGATTTCTTGCTGTACGTTGTTTATTCAAGTTAAGAACACAGGTATGCTGAATGTTTTCTTCTTTATGTCCTAGAACTTGGTCAACTGTGATACTGTCGGAAACCTGCCTTCATTGACCTTTATAATCGAGGAAGTTTACCTCACTATTCCAGGCTCAGCTTACATCCAACAGGTATGTCCAACACCTGTCTTTTATTCATTAAACCAACATTTGACGTGACTCAGTTTAGTCAAAATAGCTGGGAAATCTGCCTGCTTTATTAATTCAGGGGATGTGGGTATCACTGGCAAGGTCAGAGTTTGTTACCCATCCCTAAGTGTCCTTGAGAAGGTGTGGGCGGCCAAGCCACTGCATTGGATACAACTGAGTGGTTTGCTAGGCCATTTCCAATGTCAACCACATCGCTGTGAGCCTGGAGTCACATGTAGGCCAGATGGGGTAAGGGTGACCGCTTACAATCACTAAACGACACAAGTGAACCAGATGGGTTTTGTAACAATCTGGTAGTTCCATGATCGCCTGTACTGTTGGCAACTTTTTAAATCCAGATTTCATGGAACTAATTGAATTAAAACTTCCCCTTTGAACTAATATCTCTGGATCATTATTCCAAGCCTCTGCTTTACTAGTCCAAGGATATAACCCTGTTCTACTTCACCCTCGTTAATACTTTGTTAACAGGGAAGCATTGGAAATACAGTATTGGACAGAGATTTCCTTTGCATCCTGGTTGCAGTAAATTCACAAACCCTTTATAAGGAAGATGTTTATGGAGTTGCTGTTCTGTGGAAGGGTCATATTGACTTGAGACGTTTACTCTGTTTCTCGCTCCACAGATTCTGCCTGACCTGTTGAGCATTTTCCATTTGTATTAAAGGGAAAATGTTATTATTTGAGGGCGGACAAAAAATTACATCACTTCTGCAATCTAACTTTAATTCAAATTCTCTTCATTATATCAGCTTTCAATGAGGCGTTGTGCGATAATTTCTTTGAGGTGTATTTAATGAAGATAGTAATATCTAACAGGCACTAATTCTATGGGCCGGGATAGACCTTGTGGAAGATTTATTTCTCCCCATGTTGCTCGTTATGCTTTCCCTTAATTTACTCTGTTTTAATTACCTTTGCTCAAGAGTCGCCAGGTATCTTTCTGATACCACCACAGGGTTCAAAGCCAAGTACTGATCAATGACTCGATACACCAGTTAGTGAGTTTGAAATCAATACACCTTTATTTACACACACAGTCAATTATTACTCATGCATAAACTCTGCTCGCTAAACTACAACTACTACTAAAAGCCTATACTTAGCTTTGAGTGGTCCACTCAGTCAGAGGAACAATGGCCGTTGTCCGGTTCTGATACTGCTGGTTCGAACTAGTACCGAATAGTAGCTAGGAGCGCCTATCTCGTAGCGTGCGTTGACCTTAGACTAACTTGATTGGTGCTTAGCGGGCCTCTCGTCGCTGAGAGCCAAAAGCCAAGGTGAAGATGGAGAGGAGTCAGGGTAAGAGAAGAGAACGAACTGACCTTGGAAACTCTGTTTTATAGTCCCCAGGGGTTTCGTGCCCTGCTGGGCGGACCCCGGACTTGGTCCCAATTCATTGGACCATGTCCCAATCGTTCGTATTGATTTTCTCCAATACCGGAGTTGTTCCCTGATCGTTGGGCGGGCTCTAGGTAACCGTTAGCCTGCCTTTGTTTTAGCTTCCACTGGCACCGGGGAGTTTGTCCTGGTCTCGATTGTTTCAATGTTTCCTTTTTGTCTCCGGAGATAGCTCATTAATATGTTAATGGCTATTGGTTTCAGTTCTGTCTGAGTTCTGCAAATCTTAATACACAGGAAACCTTGCACCTGCTTGTTTTCCCTAGTGTTGTCCGTTTTTCCCTGCACTCTCTGCGGGCATCCATTTTGGAATCGGGACGTGGCCACCTCAGGTGGCTACACCCATCCCTTCCATCCCTTCCTCCTTGATTCCCCTCTTTGGAATCCATGCCATCGTGCCACAGACCATTCTACTCACTGGTGCAAGAATCATAAAATTCCCATTTTCAAAAGGCTGAAGAATTGAAGACCCAAACGTGAGCTATTTGAATGGGAGTCAAAAGCCTTAAAGTCACAGATGGCTGACTACCAACTAAAATAATGCACAAGAGGTGCACATTAACATTAATCACTTTGAGCAAATAATCTTTCTTTTGCCAGTCTTCTAATAAGGTTAGAAAAGTGTAAACTTAATCTGTTCATGAGTGTAATACAGTGCTGTCATCTCATGTTTTCCAGGTTTCTGGCCAGTGCCTAGTTGCCATTTCGTCCACCTACGTGCGTCCCCCTACCCGAGATGGACCACTGTGGATCTTGGGTGATGTCTTCCTGCGGGAGTTCTACTCAATTTATGACCGAGGCAACAACAGAATGGGATTCGCTACGGCTGCCTAAACTCTTGTCATTTATGCATCTAACCCTGCAAGTAAAGCAGTATCTTCAATTGACTCCCTGTCTGACATCAATTATCTTCCTTCATGGACTGATTGCAGTGTATTCCGTCAAACATTTTGGAATGTCCATAATTGCAAATTAGGATATTACCCGGGTGTGACGGTACTTGTTTTGGCCAAGTGTCTGCTACTTTTTTATTGAAATATTTCTTTTTTTATTTGAGAAAACCTTTTCTGCTGAAGATTACCATTTCTTCTTGTGTATAAACAGGGAACACAATAAAGCATTGCTTAATATTCTTCCTGTTTTGTTTGCTTCTTGTCATGTTGAAGTTCAGATATGGTCAAACGCCTAGGGCGGGATTCTCTGCCCCCTGCCAGGTCGGAGAATGGCCGGGGGGGGGCGGCGTGAATCCCGCCCCGTCGACACGGGCTGCCGAATTCTCCGCCGCCGGCTTTTGGACGGGGGCGTGGATTGCTCACGCTGGTCGGGGGCCGTTGGCAGTGCCCCCCCCCCGGCCATTCTCCGGGCCCCGATGGGCTGAGCGGCCGCCCGTTTTCAGCCAGTCCCGCCGGCGTGGATTAGACATGGTCCATACCGGCGGGACCTGGCTTGGAGGGCGGCCTGCGGAGTCCTCAGTGGGCCACAGGGGGATCCTGCGGTGGTCTGGCCCGCAATCGGGGCCCAGCGATCTGCGGGCGAGCTTGTGCCGTGTGGGCACCCTTTCCCTCCACGCCAGCCTCTGTAAAGCTCCGCGACGGCTAGCGTGGAGAAGAAACCCCCTGCACATGCGCAGGAAACACACCGGCAGTTCTGCGCATGCACCAGAACACACTGGCGCTCCTGCGCATGCATCAACTCGCGCCGGCAGAGGCCCTTTGGCACTGGTTGGCACGGCGCCAAGCACTCCCACGCAGGCCTAGCCCTCGGAGGTGCAGAGGATTCCAAACCTTCCGGGTGGCCCGACGCCGGAGTGGTTCATGCCATTCCTCGGCACCGGTACGGCCCACCCCGCCAATTGCGGGTGAATCCCGCCCCTGTATGCTGATAGATTTCCTATTCCAGTCAGTGGTAAAGTACAGTTTTTCCTTCTCAAACCTTTATCTTTTTCAAATGTATCTTTTTTTTTAATTTTGCATGCCATATTCTTTTTTTTCCAAGTAAGGGGCAATTTAGCCTTGCCAATCCACATACCTTGCACATCTTTGGGTTATGTGGATGAGACCCAGGCAGACACCTGGTTAAAGGGTTAAAGGGTTCAGTTCTGAGCTTAGGTTGAACAGATCAGGCTTGTGTTCCCTGAATTACTGAAGATTAAGGGGGATTTGGTTAAAGTATTAAGATGAGAAAATGATTTGATGGAGCAGATAGAAACTATGTCCTCTGATTGGGAGTCCACAACAATAACAATGATCAATACAGCACAGGAACAGGCCCTTCAGACTTCCAAGCCTGTATCGGTCATGATACCAACCTTGGCCAAAACCCTCATCACTTTCTAATGCCGTTTCCATCTATACCCATCCTGTCCATGTATTCATAGAGATGCCTTTTGAACCCTGTTAATGTATCTGCTTCCACAACGTCTCCTGGCAGTGCGTTCCAGACACTCACCACCCTGCCTCGCACATCTCCACTAAACTTTGACCCACGAGTCTTAAATCAACGGCCCCGAGTGATGACTGCCCCACCCTGGGACAGAGTGCCTGTCCATCCACACTATCCATGCCCTTCATTATCTTGTGGACATCTATTAGTTTGCCCCTCAACCTTCGCCATTCTAATGAAAATGGACCAAGTCTATTCAGCCTCCCAGCATAGCTAACACCCTCCAGACCAGGAAACATTCTGGTAAATCTCCTCTGCACCCTCTCCAAAGCCTCCACATCCTTCTGCTGGCGTGGCGACCAGAAGTTTGTGCAATATTCCAAGTGTGGCCTTACCAAGGTTCTGTACATCTGTAGCATGACTTGCCAGTTGTTACACTCGATGCTCCGTCCAATGAAGGAAAGCATTCCATATGCTTTCTTGACTACCTTGTCCACTTGTGTTGCCACTTTCAAAGATCTGTGGACCTGCAAACTCAGATCTCTCTGACTTTCTATATTCCTAAGAGTTTTGCCATATACTGTATATTTCCCCTCGATGTTCGCCCTACCAAAATGCATTATCTCACATTTCTCCGGATTAAACTCAAATTGCCATTTCCCCATCCAAGTCTCCAACCTATCTATGTCCTGCTGTACCCTCTGACAATCCTCAACACTATCTGCCACTCCACCAACCTTGGTGTCATCTGCGAACTTACTAATCACACCAGCTACATTTTCCTCCAAATCGTTTATGTACAAAGAACAGAGGCCCCAGCACCAATTCCTGTGGAACACCACTAGTGACAATGTTCCATTCAGAAAAACACCCTTCTACTGCTCCCCATGCTGCCTTCTGTGACCGAGCCAGTTCTGTATCCATCTTGCCACATCACTTCTGATCCCATGTCGCTTCACATTTTGTACAAGTCTGCCATGAGGCACCTTGTCAAAGGCTTTACTGAAGTCCATATAAACAACATCCATCACCCTCCCCTCATCAATCATAAGACCATAAGACATAGGAGCAGAATTAGGGCACTTGGGCATCGAGTCTGCTCCTCCATTCAATCTTGGCTGATATTTTTCTCATCCCCATTCTCTTGCCTTCTCTCCATAACCCCTGATCCTTTTATTAATCAAGAACCTATTTATCTCTGCCTTAAAGACACTCATTGATTTGGCCTCCACAGCCTTCTGCGGCAAAGAGTTCCACAGATTCACCACCCTCTGGCTGTAGAAATTCCTCTTCATCTCGATCTTAACAGATCGTCCCTTTGGTCTGAGATTGTGTCGTGCTCCTAGTTTTTCCTCCAAGTGGAAAACATCCTCTCCACTATCCAGGCCTTGCAATATCCTGTAAGTTTCACGAAGATCCCCCATCATCCTTCTAAACTCCAACGAGTAAAGACCCAGAGTCCTCAACCGTTCCTCATATGACAAGCTCTTCATTCCAGGCATAGTTCTTCTGAACCTCGTCTGGACCCTTTCCAAGGCCAGCACATCCTTCCTTAGATACAGGGCCCAAAGCTACTCACAATACTCCAAATGGGGTCTGACCAGAGCGTTATACAACCTCAGAAGTATCTGCTCTTGTATTGTAGCCCCCTTGACATGAATGCTAATATTGCATTTGCCTTCCTAACTGCCAACTGAACCTGTACATTAATCTTAAAAGAATCGTGAACAAGGACTCCCAAGTCCCTTTGTATTTCTGATTTCCTAAGCATTTCCCCATTTAGAAATTAGTCTATGCCTAAATTCTGTTTTCCAAAGTGCATAACCTCACACTTTTCCACGTTGTATTTTATTTGCCACTTCATTGCCCACTCTCCTAGCTTGTCCAAATCCTTCTGCAGCCCCCTTGCTTCCTCAATATTACCCTTCACTCTACAGACCTTTGTATCATCTGCAAACTTAGCAACAGTGCCTTCAGTACCTTCTTCCAGATCATTAATGTATATTGTGAAAGGTTGTGGTCCCAGCACAGACCCCTGAGACACATCACTAGTCATCAGCTGCCATCCTGAAAAAGACCCCTTTATCCCCACTCTCTGCCTTCCGCCAGTCAGCCAATCCTCTATCCGTGCCAGGATCTTGCCCTTAAATACCATGGGCTTTTAACTTATTTAACAGTCCTCTATGTGGCACCTTGTCAAATGCCTTCTGGAAATCTAAATAAATCACATCCACTGGTTCTCCTTTGTCTAACTTCCTTGTTACCTCCTCAAAGAACTCTAACAGATTTGTCAGACATGACATCCCTTTGTCAAAGCCATGCTGACTCAGTCCTATTTTACCATGCACTTCCAATACTCTGTGATCTCATCTTTAAAAACAGACTCTAAAATCTTACCAATGACCGAAGTCAGGATAACCGGCCTATAATTTCCCGTCTTCTGTCTCCCTCCCTTCTTAAACAGTGTTGTTACATTAGCCACTTTCCAGTCCTCTGGGACCCTTCCTGCCTCCAGTGATTCCTGAAAGATTCCTCAACTCTACCCACAGAGATTCTAAGCCTTCTGATTCTATATCGCTCCTTGGCATCGCTTTAACCTCATTCCTTACTAACAATACAACCCCGCCCCCTTTGCCCATCTGCCTGTCCTTTCGCTAAGATATTTAGATTCCAGCCCTGATCCCCATGCAGCCACGTCTCGGTCATGCGCCCAACATTGTACTGGCCAATTTAAATGTGCGCAACAAGCTCATTTACCTTGTTCCGTATACTGCGCACAGTAAATCATCTTTGTCACCTCCTCCAAAAACTTAATTAATTTAGTGAGGCACAACTTCCCTTTCACAAAACCATGCTGTCTATCGCTCATGAGTCCATTTGTTTCCAAATGGACATAAATCCTGTCCCTGAGAATTCTCTCCAATAATTTACCTACTACCGACGTGAGGCTCACCGGCCTATAGTTTCCTGGATTATCCCTGCTACTTTCCTTCAACAGCGGTACCACATTATCTATTCTCCAGTCCTCTGGGATCTCACCTGTCGCTAATGAGGATATAAAGATGTCAGTCAAGGTCCCATCAATTTCTTCCCTTGCTTCCCTCAGTATTCCTGGGTAAATCCCATCTGGCCCAGGAGACTTATCTACCTTAATGTCTTTTAAAACACCCAATACTTCCTCCTTTTTGATGTCAACATGACGCAGAATATCCACACACACTACCCAAGAATCATCTTCCACAAAGTCCTTTTCTTTGGTGAACACTGATGCAAAGTACTTATTTAGTACCTCACCCATTTCCTCTGGCTCAACACAGAGATTCCCCCCACTGTCCTTAAGTGTTCTAATCTAAATCTAATCATGGGTTTCCTCCGGGTGCTCCGGTTTCCTCCCACAGCCCAAAGATGTGCAGGTTAGGTGGATTGGCCATGATAAATTGCCCTTAGGTTAGGTGGGGTTACTGGGTTACGGGGATATGGTGGAGGTGAGGGCTTAAGTGGGGTGTTCTTTCCAAGGGCCGGTGCAGGCTCAATGGGCTGAATAGTCTCCTTCTGCTCTGTAAATGTTATGTATCTATGTATCAATAAACTGCAGTCACTAGCATTGTAAAATTTAAACAGAAACAACCTTTAATTATTTAACAGTAATATAATTAATTAAGCTGACAAAAAATGTAACTGATTACAGACTATCCCTTTTCCAACCTCTCCCTCCAGTCTTTCTAACTACTCCCACTCTTTAAACACACAGACAAATGGCACAGAGAGAAAAAGAAAATATCAATAAAATAAAAGGATGAAGGATCTTTGTATTTGGATGGCTTCCAGTTAATGCATTCTGGAGTTTGGGCTTTTATTCTTCCTTCTAAGTTTGAGATGGTTTTCTCTAGCGAGGCTCTCTACTTTCTCTGTAGATTCAGGGTCATTTCAAATTGATAGGTGCTCATTGCTCACCTCTCTCAGAAGCATCCCACAGGAACCAATCACTGACTGTTGTCAGGCTGAACACAATCCCTGGCCAGCCCAAAGGCTGCAAGCCAGCCAATCATAACTGACTTCCTTCAAAGCTGGTTCTTAAGATTCACTCGGCGCTGTCGAGTCCGTTTCCTCCTCTTCAAAATTCAAAACCTGGCGCATACTGTCCTGACTCGCAGACTGCCTCAGCTAGAGTCCACCGTTTTAAGGCGCATTCTGATTCTGGGCCCATGGACCAAAAGTAATAAAATAAAAGAGAATGGGAACAAATGGAAATCAAAAGGAATGGCTTTCATAAAAGGAGACTACCGACTGTGCGCAAGTTAAGGTACAATCTTAAAGCGAGAGCAAGGCTCTGCGAGGAAGATGTCAGCAAGAATTTCTTTACACAACAAGCAGTAGGAACAGCGCCGGCCCTAGGGTTGCTGGCGCCCCGGGCAAGCTGAACGTCGGCGCCCTTCGGGGCGGGGGGGGGGGCGGGGGGCGGGGGGCGGGGCCGGGGCCGGGGGGGGCGGGGTTGGAGGGGGGGGGGCCGGAGGGGGGGGGGCCGGAGGGGGGGGCAGAGGGGGGGGGGGGCGGAGGGGGCCCGAGGAGGGGGGCCGGAGTGACCACCGGCGAGCCTGGATCCATCCGCCATGTTTGTGCGGGGAGGCCTGAGGGAGGGCGGCTACCGCGCATGTGCTGGTTGGCACCGGCCCAACTGCGCATGCGCGGGACCCGAGTCTTTTACGCGGCGCTGGGTCTCTGACGCCGGTCACGCACTCCTTCATGGCGCCCCCTAGCACATGGCGCCCCGGGCGACTGCCCGAGTTGCCGGTACCTTGAGCCGGCCCTGAGTAGGAATCTCGAACTCTCTCCATCAATAAAGTTGTTGAAGCTAAAACATTAAAGTTTCAACACATTCTGTTTGGTCAAGGGTATTAAAACAAAATCAGCTGGCTGTCGTTAAAACATACATTATCCATTCGTGGGGGTGGTCCACAAGACCTCCAAATTGTAGAGGTAATGCTGGGACTAGCAATAGGCAGGAAATCAGAGATGCATAGAGAAAGGAACCATCTGTTATTATGGATGACCCCAATTTGCATATAGATTGGGTGAGTCACTGTGCAATAAAGGAGGAATTTCTGGAGCTTTACGGGATGGTTTTCTGGACAATATGTTGGGGAGCCAATGGGAACAGACCCTCTTGGACTGGGTATGGTGCAATAAAATATAATTAGTTACCAATCTAGTGAGAGAACCCTTGGGGATGAGTGACCATAACATGATTAAATTCTTTATCAAGGTGGATAGTGAAGTAGTTGATTCTGAGACCATAGTTTAAAGGTAATTATGATGGTATAAGGTCTGATTCGACTGGGAAAAATTACTGAAAGGAAGGGCAGTGGGCAGGCAATGGCAGCATTCAAGGAACAAATAGGTGAACTACAAAAGTTGTTTATTACGATTTGCCAGAAAAGTTGAAAGGAAACCATGGCCAAAACATGGTTTACAAGGGAAATTAGAGGTTGTATTAGATTCAAAGAAAAAGCATACAAATTAGCAGGAAAAAGCAGTAGACCTAAGGATTGGGAACAGTTTAAGGGGAAAATAGAGTATGAAAGTAAGTTAGTGGGGAACATAAAAACTAACTGCAAAAGTTTGTATAGGTATGTAAAGAAACAAAAATGAAAGCAGGTCCCTTACAGTCAGAAACGTGTGAAGTCATAATGGGATGTGGCGGGGGGATCAGAAACGATGCAGGAATATGGAAGGTAGTAAAAGAAGGGCAGAAACAAAAGGCAGTGAGGGGGAAAGTGTAAGGCAGAGAAGACACAGTCAAAAATCAAAAAGGGCGACAGTACAAAATACAGTGACTGAGGGGAGCTCAGTGAATAGGCCCAGTAATACTAAAAGGAATAAAACGGGTAGTCAAAACATAAATGGAAAGCGATTCGGCAGGTTGTTGCATGAAGATATGGGTTCAACGACAAGGAAAATTAGGAGAAACGTTAAGAGGAAAAATAACTTAGGAGAGGTTACTGATCAAGGTGTTAAGATTCAAAACAGAGGTATAAAAGCCAACATAAGTGTACTTTACCTGAATGCTCGTAGTATTCGGAATAAGGTAAATGAGTCGATGGCGCAAATCATCGTGAATGACTATGATTTAGTGGCTATTACTGAAACATGGTCACGACTAGGAGTTAAATATCCGAGGGTATCAAACTATTTGGAAGGACAGAGTGGATGGTAAGGGAGGTGGTGTTGCTCTGTTATTTAAGGATGACATCCGGGCAATAGTAAGGGATGACATCGGTGCTATGGAGGATAAGGTTGAATCCATTTGGGTGGAAATCAGGAATAGTAAGGCGAAAAAGTCACTGATAGGAGTAGTCTATCGGCCACCAAATAGTAACGTTATGGTGGGGCAGGCAATAGACGAAGAAATAACTGATGCATATAGAAATGGTACAGCAGTTATCATGGGGGCTTTTAATCTACATGTCAATTGATTTAACCAAGTCTGTCAAGGCAGCCTTGAGGAGGAGTTTACAGAATGTATCCGTGATAGTTTTCTGGAGCATTATGTAATGGAACCTTCGAGGGAACAAGCGGTCCTAGATCTGGTCCTATGTAATGAGATGTTTATGTGCAAATTGGGGCGAAGTTGAGTTTGTGAAGGGATTGCTGGGAGCGATTCCAGACATGGACATAATCAGTTGATTATGGGGGGGGTGATTTTAATTGTGTAGCGGAGCCGAGGGTGGATAGGTTGAGCCCTAAGTCAATGAGAAGGTTGAAGATGGCGAAAGAGCTGTGAGGGGTTATGGAAAGGATGGGAATGGTGGATCCATAGAGGGTTAGGAACCCGGGATTGGATTTGTTTATTGTCATGTGTACCGAGGTACAATGAAAAGTATTTTTCTGTGAGCAGCTCAAACAGATCATTTAGTACATGAAAAAAAAGAGGATCTATTTGGGAGAACTCACAGGGAGTCGCCATACTCCAGCGCCATCTTGAGGGGAGGGGGAGTACTCCGTCTTCTCACACGTATCCAAGGTATACTCCAGAATTTACATTTTTTTGGTGAGTCGAGCGATGTTGGTGTGGGTGGTGGGTGCGGAGTTTGCGGGAATCATGATCTCTGACCATGTGCCACACTGGCTGGAGGTTAGACAGAGGCCGGGACGGAGATTAAACTTGGGGCTTCCAGCGGACAAGCGGTTCTGTGAGAAGGTTCAGTCAATGATCAGAGACTACGTGGAGTTGAATCAGAACAGCGACGTATCAGTGACCACATTCTGGGAGGTGTTGAAGGCGGTGGCTCAGGGAGAGGTTATCACGTTCAAGGCGCACAGAGATAGGAGAAGGAATGAGGAGTATGACCGGTTGTTGGATGAGGTAGTCGAGGTGGACAAAAAATTTTTGAAGGCCCCCACCAAGGAGGAGAGAAAGTAGTTACAGGGGCAGTTTGATAGGCTGATGATGGGGAGGTAGTGGGGCAGCTACGGAGGGTGAGGGGGGTGTAGTCTGAATGTGGACAGAAGGCGAGGCACATGCTGTCCCATCAGCTACGGAGCCAGCCTGCGTCCAGGGAAATCCTGAGCGTACGGACAGTAAATTCAATAAAATCTGTAATTAAAAGTCTAAAGAAGACCTTCAAACCCTTGTCGATTTTTGTAGAAAATCACTAATGTCTTGTAGGAAGGAAATCTGCCATCTTTACCTGGTCTTCGCTGGCCTACATGTGACTCCTGATGTGGTTGAAGGGCAATTAGGGATGAGCAATAAATGCTGGCAATCGGCTTTTCAGCAGGTACGGGGCAGGGACAGGGAGGGGAAAGAATGAAAGACGATGGGTGGGATTCTCCATTTCGGAGCCTGTGGGCTGGATTCTCCATTCCAGCGTCTAACTGCTGACACCAACGGAGGATCCGTGGAGTTCCACGATGGAATAATCGGTGCCATACCCGCACCGATTCTGTCTCCGATGGGCCGACTTCCCGATGGCGCGGCCCACGAGTGGTCTCAACAATCGTGAGCCTGGCCAGTGAGGGTCGAGCACCGGCGCCGCGTGAAACACCCGTGGAACATCCGGAAAATGGTGGGAGAATCGCCGGGTCCATGCTGGACACGTACAGGGCTGAGAAACTAGCAGCCGCGCGTACACTTACACCACCCACACACGCACTGATCATTCTGGAAAAGAAGGAGCCGGTTCTGCTGGACCGCGTACCCGTCTACCACAACTCCACAGTCCACCTCCTGGCACCCCCGACTACTGCCCCCATCCCTGGCAGAAACCCCCTGGCCAGCGGCACGACTGCCAGCGAAGTTTGGCGGTGCTGGACATTGTCCGTACGCTCTCTCTCTCTCTCTCCGCAGCCGACACGCCAGGCTCATGCCCGTTGAGACCATCGGGAACTTGGCCCATAGGAGGCAGAGCATCGCGGGTGGGCCCAATAATGAGATGCGGACGCGGTTGCAACTGCGAGCATCGCGCATGGCGATGATGCTGATTTGGAGGGGGCGGAGTATTGGGACCCGGCGTCGGGAGGAGCTTTTCTCTGTCCGATGGCTGTTCCCGATTTGGGAGTTGGGCAATGGAGAATCCTGCCCTGTGTGCTGATGCCAACGGAGGAGTATCAGTGGACTTTTACAACCGGAACATCTGCGCCACTCCTGCACCGATTCTGCTACTGTTAAGGGGTTAGCACCGGTGCTGCATGGAACACAATCGATTCCAGTGAGAAACGGTGCGGGATTCACCATGTCCGTGATTAACACTCAGGAGGCTGACAAGCTGCAGCCGCAGATAAACGATTCTCCCCCCAACACACCCTCATCCCAGTCAACAAGATGGCTGTGAGGAGAGCGACCCCACACTGGGTATGGAGACTCTATTACATTTTAGGGATAAGATTTATCAAAAGGATGACTTGTTAAGTGCGTATGAAGCCTGGTCAGAAATTGATAGATTCCGGAAAACAGATGATGTCTCTCTGGAGGACTATATAACGGAATTTAGCAGACTAGACAAAAGGCCGCACAGGCGCCGCCTGGAATTTCCACAGTCTGTGTTGGCATTTAAGTTACTGGACTGTGCTGGACTGAGCAACCAGAATAGGCTTCTGGTTTTGACAGGAGTTAAGTTTGCAGATAATGATACTTTATTCAATCAGATGACAGAGGCCTTAAAGAAGTTTCTGGGGAAACATTCAATTTCTATGGCTCTTCTGATACAAATAGTCAGCAATAAAGCAGACTATAGAAGATACACTACTGACAGGATGGCGAAATCATACGGCTACAAACAGGTTATAAGACTACGGAAGGAAATCGGGACCCGGAAATTATGATGACAGAAACCCATTTAAAACCTAGAATAGGAGGGCGGACATGGAGAATGGAAATAGGAAAATGAACCCCAGGGTATGATAAATCAATGTTTACGGTGTGATTCTCAATACAATTATGCTTTCAAATCACTAGCTTTCGGAGCACCTGAGGAAGGAGCAGTGCTCCAAAAGGTAGTGATTCGAAACAAACCTGTTGGACTTTAACCTGGTGTTGTAAGACATCTTACTGTGCTCTGATGAATTAGAACAGCCCATTTTTCTGAAATGACAACTGCCAAAAGTTGGTACAAAAGTGACGTACTTGCCTGAAGGGTCTAATCAATAGGAGGATGTAACTGTTATTAGTAGAGCAGGGAAGGCCACTGGAAAGTATAAACACTGGTTGAATGTACAGCATTCAGGGGAGGGTGTCAAGACAATGGATTGGGAACATGAAGTTCAAAAATGGAGGGCACAGAAACGCAGTGCTAGTTCAGATAGTACATCGGATAGAGAACAAGTTTAGAGGAAAAGGTTGAGAACTATTGAAAGGACATCCCGCATCAGAAGGGAAAGATCAAGCAGCAAAAGTACGGAACGAGATACCAGGCGGGAGAGGGGTCGTAGTTTGTCAAGGTCTCGGAACATGGGTAAGACTATGAATACTACTAGAGGTAGAAGCCCACATGCACGTGAGATTTTGGTGGCTTCCAATAAATTAGATGAAAAAGTTATCAAAGGTGCCAAACAGCAAGAACTGCATAGTTGGAGTGAATTTGGGGTATACACGGAAGTACCAGATAGGGGACAAACAGCTCTATCCCACAGATGGATTTGCACGCAGAAGGTTCTTCCGGATGGCAAAGGCCAGGCTTGTGGCAAGGGGATTTGGAGAAAACTTAAAAGATCAGGATTTAAGGGTAGATTCACTGACGGCAGGAAAGGTTATTTTAAAGATCTTCTTGGCTCTATTAGCCACAAAGGCATGGGAATGCAAATCTATAGATATAAAAGCTGCCTTTTTGCAGGGGCATCAGCTTCAGAGAGACATTTTTCTCCATCCTCCTAAAGAGGCAGCTAACACAGAAGGGGTACTGTGGAAGGTGAACAAATGTGTATATGGATTAAATGATGCATCTAGAGTCTGGTACTTTTCGGTAAGGTCAGCTTTGCTAAGGTTAGGCTGTTGCCAGTTGAAAGCAGATCCAGCAATGTTTTACTGGCACTATAAAGGAAATAATTCTGGCATCTTTATGATGCATATCGATGATTTTTTGTGGGGTGGGACTAGTGATTTTGAAGCTATTGTAATCTCCGGTTTGAGGAAAGAATTCAGGGTTGGAAGTCAGGCTTCCGGTGCATTTAAATATATTGGACAGACTAAGTTAGGGGCAACTTTACGTCAGCAATCATATTTGGAGAGCATCAGCCCAATAGCAATTAGTCATGGTCGGGTTTCACAAAAAGATGCAGTGGTTTCAAAGATGGAAAAGGAGCAACTGCAAAGTTTAATTGGGCAACTGAATTGGTTAGGTAGACAGACTAGACCAGACGTTAGTTTTGATGTCTTAGAGTTGATTACAAAAATGAATGATTCCAAAGTGGAAGACATAATAAGAGCAAATAAAGCGTTGGTTAAACTAAAAATGCAGGAGTGTGTTTTGAGGTTCCCGGTTTTAGGTGACCTTAGGCATTTGAAACTCATAGTTTGTAGTGATGCGTCCTATGCAAATTTATGTGATGGGGTTTCAAGTGCAGGAGGTTTTATACTTTTCCTTTTGGGGAATAATGGTAAATGTTGCCCTCTTGTGTGGGAAACAAAGAAAATAAGGAGAGTGGTCGAAAGCACTTTGGCTGCTGAGACGTTAAGCCTTGTAGAGGCGGTGGATATGGCCTTTTATATATCTCAGATATTGACAGACATTTTGTGATTAGGGGATTTGGGTAACATACCCATTGAGTTTCACATTGACAATAAATCCCTGTGGGAAAATGTGCACTCGACAAAAAGTGTCAATGAGAAAAGGTTAAGGATAGACATCGCAAGTTTGAAGCAGATGTTGGACAGAGGGTAAATAGCAAAAATTAAATGGGTCGACAGTAGCTATCAATTGTCCGATTGTTTTACGAAAAGAGGGGCTAGCTCACAGAAACTTTTGATGAAGGCAGCCTGTTTCTGTGACTGTTTGTTTTTCTTCCAAAATGAAAAAAAAAAGAAGGGGGGAAATTGCGTGTGTTTTTGATTTGCTTGTAATTTTGTTTTCACCAAATTATTTTTTCTCCCCAAGGAAGGGGAGACTGTTAAGGAATGGGTTAAGAGACATTCCAATTAGATGTCTAATTTATGTTAAGTATCCAATAATTGACACTGATATGTAAAGAGGCTCCAGGTGGCCTTTGGGGCCTGTGATGTGATGATAGAGTTTTGTACAGAGTATTTTAAAGGAAAATAAAGGTGTTTGTGAAAAGGAGCAGAACTCTTGACTATTTGTACAACAGTAGCCAAACGGCTAACATGCGGGGGTGGGGGCACCCATAAGGGCGGTGACACAGGTCAGAATCAGAGGTCTGGGTGGGTGGTCACTGGGTGCAAAGAAATATGGTCACTGTAATATCGCTCCATGCCTGGACACCGGCCCAGTCCCATGGGAGGTCATCTGGCAACTCAGCCTGTTCCACCCGCCCCGTGTCCCCCACCTCAGCCAGCGCGGCCAGTATCGGGCCCTGCAGCCCATAGTCGCTCCTCTCCATGTCCTACCTCCTCTCTCTCTTTCTCAGCTGCCACCACGCCAGGTTCAAGAGTTTTAATAGCACATGTGGACCACGCCGTGGGGAACTCGACCCATTGGGGCCGAAGAATCGTGGGTGGGCCCACTAATGACAAGCAAACGGTGCTTAAAGTACGCATGGAGTGAAATGCATTGACGCCATTTTCAAGGAGGTGGGAATTGCGATTTGACTTCAAACCGCTACCCGCCGCGATTTTGGCTTCGGAGCCTATTCTCCGCCCGATTCCGGCGCCGGCTAACGGATAATCCCGCCAGCGTCTTTGATAGGGTGGAAGACAGATTAAATGAGAAGAGGATGAAGCCCAACAAATCCCATAACTGCAGAGTTACAATAAACAATTTGGAGCAGATTCACAACTTGATATCTGGCTGTAAAACTGACTTTCCCCACCTTCTGCTAATTGTAGAAACTGCCTGATACTCATCCGTATTGAAATCAGTGTGTCAAAGAATTGAAACCTAGTCCAAGAAAATTGTATGCTTTAGAAGGTCTTGCTTTATTCGGTGAAATATGGATCGAAATTAGAACACATGTCCCTTAGACAGCTGTAGCGAATCCCATTCTGTTATTCCCCCTGTCAAAAATAGAATAGAACGCTCCGAGGAAGACATCTCCCAGAATCCACAGAGGTCCATCATTGGTCGGGGGATAGACGTAGGTTGGCTCAAACCCAGCAATACAGTATCCATTTTGCTGTAAAATAATGACACGACATTAGCTGAGGTTCTTGTCTGATTTAACCATCTTTTCTTAAGCAAATCAATCAACATCAGGTCAGGCAAATATGTTCACTGAAATCTATCCTTCCTTGTGCCAAGTTCTCTAGGCATGTGATGATCAATCATTCTAGAACTTTACCAGATAAACTGAAACACTGGGCGAGATTCTCTGATCCTGAGTCTACGTATTGACGCCATCGTAAATGCCGCCGCGTTTCCCGACGAGATCCCTACAGGAGGCCAGCACGGCACTGGAGTGACCCACGCCACTCCAGCTGCCGATCCCGGCGTCAGATAGGCACTGCAGGTCTGCGCATGGACAGTGGGACAGGCGTGATTTTCGCGCATGCGCGGTGTCTCCCTTCTCCGGGCCAGACCCGACGCAACATGGCGTAGGGCTACAGGGGTTGGCGCGGAACAAAGGAGCCCCCCCCACTGTGGTAGGCCCCCCTCCTCCCCCACAGGCTGCCCCCGGATCCTTTCACGCCAAGGTCCCGACAGGTAAGACCAGGTTAGAACGGCGCTAGCGGGACTCGGGTTTTTTTGTACGGCCCTTCAGCCCATTCCGAGCAGAAAATCGCCAGGGGAGCCCCGGAGAGCAGTCCCCGACTGGCGCCGCACCGACCCCGCCTGCGCCAATGCCGCTGATTCTCCGCTGTCCAGAGAATCGCGTCCCAGTGGCGTGGCGCGATTCGCGCCGGTCGCAGAGATTCTCTGGCCCGACCCCGGGGTGAGAGAATCCCACCCATGTTATGTTCTCCTGATGTCCTTTCCCTGGTGGAGAGGGCCAGACAATCAAGGTGAACATCTTGTCCAAGTTCCTCTTCCTGTTCAGATCCATACCGATCTATATCCCCAAGGCCTTCTTTCACTCAATAGACAAGTTGATTCTGGTGTTTGTGTGGGGGTGGTGGAAGAATCCAAGAATCCCCAAAACAGTTCTGCAAAGGAGAAAATTGGGGACCTGGCCCTCCTGAACTTGCAATACTGCCACGGGACAACCCCAGCGGAAAGAATGAGTGAATGGGTGAAGGACACGGAATGGGTGAAGATGGAAGAGTCCTCACCAAGGCAGCACTCCCATCTCCTTTGTAGTGATATCATGGCTGTGTTGTAATTCACTGAATAACCACTAGGAGTCTCACGAGTATATAAGCGAATGTGAGTCAGCTGACCCCTCACACTGGCTGGAGGAAGTAAAAGAGGGAGCTTGCATGTGCATGATTTTGCTGTTGTTCATCTGTTGCCTTGTATATAGTTTACCCACAGTTACAGTTAATAGATCGATTATAACTTCAGCTACAAGTGTTCTTGTAATAAATCAGGCCATCCAACAGGAACATTACACCTGCCTCTGAAACAATGAATGAGGGATGGGTGGTGGGGGGGGGGGGTACAAGGTGGGTGGGGGAGGGGGCGATCGGCACAGAGGAAAAAGACGTGTACATTGTGACCGGCGTATTTATCCTGATTGAATACATCGTGTATCAAATGTAAAAACTTCTATAAAAACATTTAAAAATCTATTATCCTGATGTCTTTCTTTCTTCAACACAAGTTTAGATTGCTACAACATAGATTGCTACAACCCAGAATAAGCTTCCCATGTTGTCAGTTCATCCAATTATGCAAATCATTGGCTGAGGGTGGCTTATTGGTTCTCAGTCAGTCCCTCGAAAGGGAGTGTAACACACTCGGGCCCACAGCTTTCTGTTGATCCAGGGGGAATGACACGGGAGAATCAGCAAACTGGGCTGAAGGTAATCAGAAGACCCATGAATCTATATCCCCTTCCCTATTGGCTGAGAAATTACAGCATGGAGCCAATGTTCCCTCTAAGCTGTGCGTTGTTTGGTTGCACAGCTCGACACCAATCTGGATCAGACCATAACGTGCAACAAACAGTACGCGCACAAAAATGAAAAATTAGAGAGAGATGAGAGTATGGGAGAGATGAGGATGGTGAAGTGAGTTAAAGCAGAAAAACATCATTCTCCTTTCCCCTAATGTTAGTCCATAAACAGCAGCCAAACATCTAGCGTGGGACCATTCTGACCCACCTTTACCTAGTGACAGGGAAACTAATCCACCGCGACTTGTTTTTGTTGTCCACTTGAACACCTCTGGTTATAACCGCTCCACCATTTCTGGCTGTGCCCTCAGTTGCCTAGGCCCTGAGCCCAGCATTTCCCTTCTTCAACCTCTCCACCTCTTTTCCCTTCTTTAAGACTCTACTTAAAAACCTATTTCTTTGACTATAACATTTGGCCATCTTTCTAAATATCACCATGCGCTGCCATTTACACACCTACCTGTGGTGATATGCCTGTGCACAGCCCTATATATAGTTAGCAGTGCAACCTCCAACCAGCTGGTGGCGATAGGGATCTATCACGTGACTCAAGACACCCGCCAGTTGGTAGTAAGACGTACAAGAGGTGGTCACACTCAGAGTAGCTCCAGGAGAATTCACTGCATTCATTTAGCAGCCATAGTCTGTATTGGAGTTCCACAGTTATCTTTTCCACGTGTTTATTAATAAATTACCTTCATAGTTAATCAACGATATGTTCTGTATACATCATTCCAATGCATACATCACAAAACACAACACAAGGGACATTTGATGACATCAAAGGGGCTATATAAATACAAGTTGTTTGAAGTACATACATACCCGAAGGATGTATACTGATGAAGGAATTGGGAACTCAACCCCATTGATCACAAAGGTCAAAGTAGGCATGTTTGGGACGTTGTCACAGTTCACAAGATACTGTTGAATAGAGCAGATGACACTGAAAAGTCACATATGATTGATACAAATGGAAAATTAATAGCATGAGACATAACATGTTTTTCACAAACAATCTGCCAAATGAATTATCAAACTCAAGTTTGAAATGGTGCTAATGCTACACTTCAGGGCCCCCCACTATATATTCTCTTCAGATTGCATGAACATAACTATGCAGATCGAGGTACTCGAGTAATAATCTAACGTAGGAAAACTGGTTTCAAGATGTTGCTGTCATGACAACTGGTTCCTTGGTGAATGAGCTTCTATGGGTTGGATGGAATCCGAAGTATCAAATTGAAATAAAATCATAAAGATTTTTTTAAACTACAACTTATAGTCCTCGAGGTTTATGACCAAGCACTTTGAAATCAAACATTTCTCTTTATGACACCCATTTTGAGCATCAAGATACCCAGCAGTGTGTTTGGCATCATGTAAATTAAACAATGAAGCTCGCACTATACTGAATTGCACCTTAACTAGAACCAAAGATGAACACTCCCTATTACATCAATGTTATTGGCCCCATTTCCTACCACACATGACATTTGAGTTCTTTGTACTCGGGAGCCCATTGTTACTGAGGCAGATGTTCAGGGAATTGAAGTTTCACCTCATTTTCCTTAAGGTCCTTCCAACTGCCAGAGAGAAGAAACTTTAGTTCTGTCATTTTGAATCGAATTTGAATCTATATTCGCAGAACTGAATACGTAGACACCTAATCCTCTGTGTCATCCCATTTTACTTTAAGTGCCGTGAGACAATATTAATCCTTAAAACAGGATCCATGCTGTTTGGAAATATATGTCATTGACCATTTTCATGGCCCTGTGGTGCAGTGGCTAATGACCCTGCCTTTGAACCAAAAGTTCCCGGTCTGGGTCCCACCCCAGAACTTGACGGCCAAGGAGGTTGCGTTCACAATGCGGTCAAACAGCTGGAGCAACAACCTGCAAATCCTTTCAAACAGGCTAATGGCTGGTGGTGAGGGTGGCAGAGACACCTGGTGAGCCACACCTGATGTGGAGTGGCACCTGTCAAGCTTGGGAAACACTTTCATTAATTATTGAAATATTATTTTATGGTGACAAACGTGACCAGATAAACATTAATTATTGATTACATCTAGTGATTTGCAGCCCTTCCACTGTCAGCATGGTACAACATTCCCAATTGTGCTGCCAGTCCAGAATTAGTTGGTATTTGTTACAACAGCTTACCTCATTACTCGGATCCTGATCCGCACCAATTTCCTGCAACAATGTAGTGAAGTACTGATGTGGAACAGTGATTCGGGAGGTTCCAGTGTCGATTGTCGCTTGGCACCCTTGGGAACAGAAGGCACTTCGGCCATTGATAAGCACACTGAAAAGAAGAATTGCATTGATGATAGTTCTTGTAGCAAAAACAGGGCTGCAGTGCGGTTGAGCAGTACTTACAATCATAGAATTATACCAGAATGATACAGCACAGAAAGAGGCAATTTAGTCCACCACGCTTTTTCCGCGTCTTTGATAGAACTGTCCAATTAGCCCCACACCCCCTCCAAATGATTTCCACTTTCCCCATCCTGTTGAGCACATCTCACGAAAGACTGTGCAGGTTAATATATTTTCCACTTCCCTTGCGAACCATCATTATGGGCTGGATTCTTCGGTTGCCCAACCAGGTGTTTCTCAGCCGCGCACCCTTCGCTGGCTGCGGGATTCTGTCTCCCCGCTGCATGTCAGGGGGATTTCACATTGAAACCACCTCATTCTGCCGGCAAACCTGGGGGCTGGGAAGGGGTGCGCTGCCAGTGGGAAAAGTGACATGCAACGGCTGGAGAATTCCGGCCTGTAGCTTTTCTGAGTGAAAGGCAAATTGAGGACGTGTTTTGTGCCCTTTATTCGTACTCTCAAAGGTGTCTGACAAAGACTGCCCAAAATTATTTCACACAGGCAACCAAGATAGGACTTTCAAGCGATTTAAACTTAATATGAAACACAATTCCTCCACAAATTAATAAAAGTACGTAATTTGATCTTTCGCTTAGGTAAAATGGAATAAAGAACTGGAAGAAATATTGACATTCGCGGAACTCTTGTGCTGTTATTGAGCACTGAAATCGCTATAAAATCATCAAATTACAGAAAAACTCAAAATCTGCAAAGGAATCATTCCCCAAAGTTCTTAATGATGAAAATTGAAAAGTGGTTTCTCCTTAGTTCATGCTCGTCAATTACACAGTTAATTTGAGCAAATTGTTCATTATGCTGAAGAGTTGAGATAGAATTTGGGAAGTTGGGAGAGAGAGGGAAAATAATAAAGATTTATTGAATGCAATCTTGCGCAGTAAGTTATTCAAGAAGTAATAGAAGTATAATTGGCTTCAAGACACAGCAAGATGCATTTCAGGTGGAAGAGATTTCAGGCTGGGATGAAAACTTGAGTTTATGGGATTGAGTTTGATTTAAAAAGGGTGGGCTTGTGGTGATGAATGGTGATTCTATTTTGCCACAAATTCCTCCAGGTCTAGAATTAAATCTCAAGCAATGTGTAGAATAAGGCAGTGTAAGGAACCTACTGTTAATCCCCATCTGTCCCTTGTTGTCTTTTCAATTTTTTTGCCTGGCCAATTAATGAGTCCTATGCCGTTAAGATGGACTTTACCTTTAATTTTAAAATAACAGGGCCCTCCAGCAGGATGTGCTGTTTGGTCTGACATTAGTGATGTCACCTCTTGATGGACTTGGCAGGCGGCAAATGAGCTACTTCAGATTTGTGCTGACCATTCTGGAGTGTTCTTTCCTCTGTGAGACTCAGTTTCCAGGGTTTAGTTTCATTTTGTACGGAAGCTGGAGGCTCACAGCTCTCATTTCTCTCTCACCTGATCGATTATTTCTGAAGGTCCAGGGGAAAGACTTTTCTCTCTGCACAGCCAGTTTGAGCTGCAAAGAAAATCCAGTCCAGCACCAACTGCAGGCAGGGTCAGTTGTTTCAAAACTCTTTTTGAATTCTCGTGTGGGGAGCTCTGCTCTTAACTTAGAAAGGTTTTTAGACATACCGGGGGAGTTGAACATAAATACGAATTACACAGACTTGAGGCTATTCTTTTGGGGTTAATAAAGGTGATAGTGACTCCCCACAGGGAATTCTGAAGCCTGGGAGTTCTGACTGAATTTTACTGGAAGAAGATCCTCATTAGTAATCCAACCACTGGTTTCACTCATTCTGCATCCTGGAAAGACTGTTTATTGCTGTAATGGGTTGGTTTAGCACAGTGGGCTAGATGGCTGGTTTGTAATGCAGAACAAAGCCAGCATCGCGGGTTCAATTCCCGTTCCAGATTACCCGATCAAGCGCCTGAATGTGGCGACTAGGGGCTTTTCACAGTAACATCATACTGTGACAATAAAAGATTATTATTATCCGAAGCAAGGACACATATCTTCCATTTCAGATTTTAATTCCCATTATTTTTACCTCTCCCCCTCCCTCTGTGTGTGTCTGTCTTGTGTGTGTTTGGTTGGAGGGTGGGATGGAAAATGTGGGAGTAGTGGATGAGCTGGCCATTGTCCTATTATAATTATTGCGTGCCTTATCTCGATTTTTGTTATAAATAAACAGTTTTGTGTTTCACTTACAAATCTGCCTGTAAGTCGTTGAAGCAATCAAGCGGCAAAGATCTCTGAAACTTTATATAACTTATTGGTCAATACATTGTGTTGGGACACTGGGACCTGTAGGGCTGGTATTGACCGCACATTCGTCCAGGGTGTCGTAGCAGCAGCAACAACAACAAAATTACACTTCAATTATTCAGTATGCAGAACAACAATCCATTTCCTGTTTGCAGAATCAAACCCTTCATCAACAAGCAATCTGTTTATTTCAAAGGTTGAATGTCCATTAAAATAGCAGACAAAAGGAATTCATACGAATATTTGATGCATTTGTGCTAATATCTGCACATCATTACTTCAAAGTCAGAATTTTATGATGGAGTGTCAGTAAAAGATTCTTTTTACTTTTGAATGGTAATCTCATTACAGAAATGTGCTGTAATCCTTCAAGGGATTTGCACCCAGGACCAGTCTGCTGAGAGGGTATATGTTCAACTGTATTGTTACTGTATCATTTGTTTCTCACTCACCCTTGCATGGCAATGCTCCAGAACACTTCTTGAATAAGTGGCACCCAGGTAATCTGACCTGAGTAAAGGCTATAGTCGATTCCACCAAATATCACTTCACCTCCATCTCGGCTATTTGAATTCCTGGAATAAATGAAATATTTCAGGGTCACTTAATGCATTTCATAGTCCAATACAACTCTCCCCCTTAGTTACTTTCTAACTCCTGACTGAAACTCGTTTCCCTCTTCCCCAACCCTCTGAAACATTGGGTGGAATTCTGAGCCTGTTTTAGCCAGCAGTGAAAATGGCAACACGCGCAATGAATCCCACAAGGATCAGGAAACGCGGCCATGGGTTTACCGCCAGAGAATTCCCCATCTCCAGATGTCAGAGGTCCAATGCCAGAGAAGACGGCATCTGTTCCGAGGGGTAGACCAACTGTGCCAGGTGCTGCAAGGGTTGGCACCAGATGGACTGGGAGGTTACCCATTGCCTGTGGCCCTGAAAGAAACTACCGCTCTGAACCTTTGTGACTGCAGCTCATTTCTGGGCTGCATGGGTGACCTATGCAGCATCTCCCAGGCCGCCACACACAAGTGCATAAGGGAGGTCACAGATGCGCTATTTGCCAGGGCCCACATGCTCACCAACTTTGACCGGAACCGGACGCTCCAGGATGCCAGGACCATGGGCTTCACCTGCAGAGCTGGCCTGTCCGAAGTGCAGGGCGCCATTGACTGCAGTCACCTATCTCTGCGTTCCCCATGGCAGAATGGAGTGCCACTTGGAAACTGCAAGTCTTCCCACTCAATGCTCGGAGGGTGTGGAACGGCTATGTAGGTGTGTGCCCGTTTCCCTTGGAGCATCCATGAAACCTCCATCCCGGGAGGCTTGCAGATCCCAGCCATTTCTGAGGGCGAGCAGTGGCTGGAAGGACGGCTTGTTGGGGACAAACTGTACCCCCTCAGGAGGTGGGGGATGACGTCAGTGTGGAGAACCCAAACACCCGCTCTGACTCGCGACAGTGAGGCTCATGCGTCACCCTGCGCGCTGGTCGAGCGGGTAATTTGTTTGCTCTGGATGCAGTTTCAGTGTTTAGACTGTTTGGAGTGAGCCCTCCAACACAGCCCCAGAGGGTATCCCACATCATTGTTAATCTGCTGCTCTGTGCCCCACGTGACACTGTAGCATCGCTATGGATACACCATTCACGGGCAGGGTGTTAAAGCGACTGGCTGGAAACTGCAGGGGGATGATGATGCCGTGCAGCGAGGACAGGGCGATGCTCCTCGTTCCCTCAGTCAAATCTCTGACTTCTGCCTGACAGAGAGCTGGTCGCAACCAGCCACTGAACGGGGTGACCTGGGGCCCCAGAGAGGCGGAATGACACATCGCAGCTGCTACTGCCTCCGCCAAGGTCAGGGGTCCCGAGGTGTTACTGCACCTACAGGCGAGGTGGACAGACTCTCACACATTTTCAGCCCCTCGAATCCTCATAACAAGAGTATTCTGGCAGACAGGAGAGGTGTGTATGTGTGTATATGTGTGTCTGGGGAGGGGTGGGGTATCTTTTATGGATAGTGCTTGGAGCTGGGGGGGGGGGGGGGGGGGGGGGGGGGGGGGCTGTGCCGAGAGCGGTGTGACATCCCTGCATCATCAGCCTGGGAGATGGGAGAGACAGAGCATTGCCATTCTCTCACTGCACAGGGAGGAAGCGGGGAGTTTGCGTTGGGGTTTGCGGAGCAGGGCACCATGACATGACAGTGTGGTGGCATTTTATGGGTGATCAAAATGATTTTTAATGCGAGCTGGCTATTACAATGATGCCTTTTCTCTAATAGCGCCCTCGATTCACCTGTGCCCACACCAGGCTGACAGTTTCTTACTCTTCCTCACACTCCCGCTGTGCCTCGGTGTATCCCCGGTATCCACAGCTGAGGCTGAGGCGGCCTGCTGACTGCCAGGCCTTATTGCCAGAGGTGACCTTGGCGGGCGTCCCCTGGGGGGCTGGGACCTTGAAGGCCTGAACCCTCACTGGTTCCTAGGCTTTTGGGGAGCACGGGTTTGGCCCTCGTTGACGTGCGAGTTGGAGGGGTGTTACTCACAGGGTCTGCTGGGTGGAAGTCCCCAGGTTGCACTCCTATCGATCCACTTCCCTTCGAGTCCAGGACGTCTGCCTGATCAAGGGTCAAGGGTTTCCCCCTCTGCTAGACCCTATCCAGAAGCTTGCTGAGGGCTCCCTCGGTGAATTACGGTGCAGTCTTTCTGTGAGACCCCCCCCCCCCCCCCACTGCCCCCCGATTGAGCTTGGAACGAGTGCTGGGGAGCCATTTAAATAGTGAGCCCCACTGAGGGCAGAGATTAGGAGGTGGTGGGGTGAGCGAATCAGAGGCAGGTCGCCATGGGCAAGGTTTGAAACTTGTGGGGGGGAAAAATTCCCTTGAAGAGGTTGAATACACGGCGAGTTTTCTCACCAACAGTGCTAGCGGGATTCTCCCTAGTTTTCCCGTCGAGACCCACACTAATACCGGAAAATTCTGCCCATTAAATGTTCACTCAAAAGTTTGCAAATTGACAGAATTCTGTTGCCCCAGGCAGCTGTGGATATTCTGCCGTTGAATATATTCATGGCTGAGATCGATACATGATTGAACTCCAAGGGAATCATGGGATATGGGGATTGGCGGGAATGTGGAGCTGAGGCCAAAGATCAGCAATGATCTTATTGAATCAGCAATGATCTTATTGAATCAGCAATTATGTCATTGAATCAGCAATGATTTTATTGAATCAGCAATGATGTCATTGAATCAGCAATTATATCATTGAATCTGCAATTATGTCATTGAATCAGCAATGATTTTATTGAATCAGCAATGATGTAATTGAATCAGCAATGATGTCATTGAATCAGCAATGATCTTATTTAATGGTGGAACAAGCTAAAGGGGCTGTATGGCCTATGGCTACTTCTATTCCTTCTTAATAGTCTCGGTCAGGGACTATATGTTGAACTGGCGTATAAAACAACTCAATTTCTTCGGCCTCCATGTTTTTGCATGTACTCGGTGTACAGCCAAAACTCCCTTTTCAGCCAGGACGTGCTATATTCTTATCAGTAGCCCCAATTTTTCGCCCTACAAATGGATGTTTTACTTAGCGGTATTTTGTAATTGGACACAAGGAGATCAAGCAGACGATACAGACTGTGTTGCTAAGGTGCACGGGAGTTTCATACTGAGCAGACAGCCACTTATATTTGTGATTCCCTTTTGAGGGCTCAAGAAGGTACAAACTGAAAATTCTCTATCTCTGCGGGACAGGTGGACAAGGTCAAGACAGCCTATGGAATGCTTCCCTTTATTGGGCGAGGGATTGAATACAAAAGCAGGGATGTAACGCTGGAATTGTATAAAAAGCTGGTTTGGCCACAGCTGGAGTTGTCTGTCCAGTTCTGGTCACCACATCACAGGAAGGACATGATCGCTCCGGAGAGATTCCAGAGGATATTTCCGGGGATGTTGCCGGGGTCTGAAACTTGCGAGGAGAGATTGGACAGGCTAGAGTTTTCCTTCGAACAGAGGAGGCTACACGGTGACTTAATTGAGGTGGGATTAAAATGAGCGGCTGGTTTCTTTTTTCTCGTTTTTGGCCGGAACAGAGACGATGGGCTGAATGGCCTCTTCCTGCGCAGTAACCTTTCTGTGGTTCTGTGGTTCCTACCCATCGGTATCGGCCGAAACTGCCATTAATCCGTGAAATGCTATTGAAGGCATCTTAATCTATTGGTCCCTAACTATTATATTTTACCTCTTCAAATACACAGAAAACAGAGGCTGTTCCACTAGGTTGTCGTTTATCATGTTGTCAAACACAGGCGTAGCTCCACCGTTTGCGAGCGCTGGGTATGCCAGACCAAGAATCCCATCAAATGGAGCATATCCAAAATTACTTCCTGGTTCAATTTCACTCAGGCCCAACTCTTGATGTGGAATCGATATGCCGGCAACCTTGGGAAGGAGAAAATAGAAAGAAAAATAGTGGATTGATTGCAGAAGCACTGTGTGACCGAGCTGACAATTGACTCCATCCATTAGCCTGCTGACTGACCCCTTCTCAATATAGTTTTGGCAATTTGTGCCTCGCTCAAATTGCTCACAAGGCGAGATCACTTCTAATCGAGAAGAGAGGCATTAACTTGCACAGCGATGCTATTCTGCAACACAAACATGGGGCACATTTCATTTGTTCTAATTTTACTCTTCCATTCTCCATCTTCCCATATGGCTCAGAATCAGACTGAATAGTCAATACGGAAGGGGGAATGAAATCTGGAACATCATTTACTGCCTTGTGACACAGCAGCTGAGAATCCAGGGCACACAATTATACTAATAACAATATCAAATAAAAACAGAAAACGCTGGATCAACTCAGCAGGCCTGGGAGCACCTGTGGAGAGAGAATCAGAGTTAACCTTTCGGGTCCTGTTCTGTAGAACAGTCAATTCGACCGGAAGCGTTAACTCTGTGTCTCTCTGCACAGACGCTGCCAGACCTGCTGAGTTTATCCAGCATTTTCTGTTTTCATTTCAGAGTTCCAGCAGCTGCAGCTTTTTGCTTTTATCTCAGAAGTATATTACCTGGTCAGTTGAAGAAGGTTTGGCTTTGGATGGGTGAGCTAAGCTGAGTAATGTTCTAGTTTTCTTTTTGTTTAACCGGCGATGTTGGTTTAAATCAGTTGACTGTGATACGGCCCACCCATACGTTACCCAGTTACATTGCAGACTGCAACACATACTTTTACACAAGTACATTGTGCTATGAAACTACCAATGAAAATAATTATGAAAATTAAGCTCAATGCGTATTGTAGCCTTAATTTAAAATATTAGTTAGTGAACTGAAAATACATTGAACTCTGATGAATAGTGAAACTTTATTACAGGATAGAGAGTTACATTACTATCCTGGAGCTAAGGTCTCATTCTATATTTTTTAAATATAAAATGTATCTATATAAATCAGAATGGTTAATTGCTAAAATCTTTAAAACTGGAAAAAGGCTTTACAATGACGGAAGCCATTGCTGGCTATGACTCAAACACTAGGAACTTCCTGACATTCACAACAACTACAGTCTCACCACCTCTGTAGGCATCTAAACCCTGTTTTTGCATGCAGACACTAAACTCCAAAGTGATTGTATAAAGGTAATTTGCATTTCTAAGGCCTCAACTAGCCAATGGAGACTACCTGACTAATGGGACCAAGAACGCTGAAATCGCCTTTGAAATTATTAATGGTTGAAACGTTGACCATTTCAAGAATCTAGGCAAAAAATTGTACACCCCTTATCTAAACCAAGGTGGAGAAGGGAGAGTCATATTAAATGGTGCCTTCTCCACACCCCACATCCTCCCTTTCTGGGAGAACCAACTATCCTGCCTTGTGGATCTGCAAAGGCAATCTGCTATCTTCTATCAGCCAAACAACACCATGTCCATGTCTTGTTTCCACAGGAACGTCCGAACTGTACAAGTGCCACAAGACTGAACCATCTTTATGTGCCTATTCCCATCATGGTAGGCATCGTTACTGGAAAAGTCTATTATCCAGCATCTGGTTTCAACCTGCCGACCCTGTGAAAGTGTACACCATTGGACTTTGATTCTGAAATTGGACTTAGTGAAACAATAATTCTCACCTTCTCTGTTGTCTTTACCCTGTATCTCTTTCTTCTCCTCATCCCTCTTTTATTGTATGAATGTACCGGGGGCTAGATAGCGACATCCCCTCCCTCGTTTTGAGTGTGTGTAAAATGAACAAATCCCTTTGAGTTCACCCTATGTCGGGTTTGCTGTGGGGCTATGAGTAGACGTTGAATCTCACCAAAACCGAGGAGTTGGGAAACATACCACTATTTACAAAAGGGGAAATCAAAAAACAAAAACACCTATCTGATTATGTTCGGGTGGTGAGAAGAGAAATTAGGGCTGTCAAAATTAAACTCCCCCCTCGTCCTCAGCTTAGGACTGCTGCCGGAACCCCCAATAAGTGGAAATTGTTTCCTGGTTTGGGTGAATGTCTAAAATGAACACTGTTCCAATTTCTGTGACATTGTACTTCAGGTGCATTTTGCAACCAGTCTTTGTGGTGCCTCAGGTCGTAACAGTCGGGCCTCTCAGTTAGAGGGTTGTGAGTTTAAGTTCCCCTCCAGCAATCCAGCACAAAGATTTGGCCTGGTGCTCTGGCCCAGTACTGAAGGAGGAATTTGCTGTTGGAGGTGCCATTTCTTGAATGAGACAAGAGCCAGTCTGTTCTCTCAATTGATGTAAAAGACAGCTTGGCACCACGTTGAAGAACATAGGAACTTTGGAATTGGGAGAAGGAGCAGTCCATTCGGCCCATTGAACCTGCTCTACCATTCAATTAAATTGCGATTGATCATTTACCTTTCCCACCACTTCCCCAATATTCCTACATCCCGTGATGTCATTCGTATCTAATCTGTTGATTCCTGTCTCGAACACGCTCTGTGACTGAGCTTCCACAACCCTCTGGGGTAGAGTCTTCAGTGGCTGCCTGCCCCTTATTCTGAGACTGCGTCTCCTGTCACTAGACTCACCAGCCAGGAGAAAACATCCTCTTCACACCTACGAACAGCTTGGGAGAACTCCCTGGTGCCTTGGATAATATTAACCTTCAATCAACTTCACAAAGGAAAGTACCCAGTTATTATCGTGTTGCTGTTTATGGGAGCTTGCTGTCTGTGTATTGAGTGCTGCTTTTACTTTATGACATTACTTCATTATTTTAAGACACTTTGGGATATGCTCTGAGTTCTTGAAAGGTGGTATATAAATGTAAGCCTTTCCTTCTTTTGGACTGTTGTCATGTGAGAGTATCTTTAAGAAATAGGTGTTTATAAATGGATGTGTATATAAATATCTGCAGTGAGAGTATCTTTAAGAAATGGGTGTTTCTTACTGCAGTGATGTCAGAGAGTGGGTGGAGCTGGGCGCTGCAGGGTGTGTTTTAGTTTCGTTTTCAGTGTTGGAGCTGAAGCCAGACAAAGCAGGTGTACTGCTGTTCTCTCTGCCATGAAAAGGCTATCTCTTGATCATTTGGTGAATTCAGAATTATAAATGTTCTCAATAGTGAACGTAAACATAATGTGCTTCTGTTAAAAGATGTTTCTTTTGTCTTCTGGATGTTGTTTGGGAAGTTATTAAGGATTACTTAGTGTTGTATTCTTTGGGGGTTGTATTTGAATTAATGGTTGCTAAGATGTTCACTGTATGTTTTAAAAAGGTTAATTTGAGTTCATAGAATAAACATTGTTTTGCTTTAAAAAATACTTCTCCATTTCTGCTGTACCACACCTGTAGAGTGGGCCATGTGCTCCCCATACCACAATCTATTAAAAGTTGTGGGTCAGGGGAATTCCATGATACACTTTGGGGTTCTCTAAACCCTGGACCATAACACTGACAGTACAATGCTGTATGAAGAAATGCAGGTTGGGTGTATTGGCCATACTAAATTGCTCCTAAGTGTCCAAAGGTTAGGTGAGGTCACGGGGATGTGGAATTGGGACTAGGTAGGTACCCTTTCGAAGTATCGGTGCAGACTCAATGGGCTGAATGGCCTCCTTCTACACCGTAGGGATTCTATGGTTCTATGAATGTTACTTTATTCAATTAACATGGGATGACGCTAATACACATTGAAGACTGAACATTGAGACAAAATCATTGCAAAACTGATGTCCAGGGGTAACTTGGAGATGAGGTGCTCAATGCATATTGGTAACGTATTGTTCACTACTTACATTCACTGTATCATATCCAAAATATCCAGATAGACTGCCAGAGCCATAAGATATACTGAACTTTTTTCCATTTGAACTGAATGTTGAGGATTGAGAGGGATCAAATTTTGGATGGTTATCTGAAAGAGATAAAGGAATCATCACCTATTACTTCAGAATTTAGGTCCAATAGAAAGTCATTTGAGTTTGAATTTTAAAAACATGCTCTAATCAAGTAATCACGTGTTATCTTCACTTACCACATGATGTACTGTAACAGTAAACTGATGGGACCCAAAGGTTGGATGAACCAGTATCAAACAGGACAGTGAAGCTCTGGGGTGGGGTACCCACAGTAATGGATCCGTAGTAGTAGGTCTAAACAGTGATTTGAAAAACAAGAACAGGATTTTATTTCCATGAATTCAAGGCTAACGACCAGAGCTGAAACCAAAGATCTCCATAAAAAACACCAAAACAGTTCATTTTCTGATGAGCTCTTGCGCTTATCAAAGTGATGATCAAGCTTTGTGGTACCTGCCTGTGGTACCATGGTGAATGTGGAGATGGAGGGTGAGATTCTCCCATCGGGAGACTAAGTCCCGACGGCAGAGTGAAAATCGGAGTGTTTCACTCTGGCGTCGGAGGCCGCTCCTCGCCCCCTATTCTCCCAACCCCGGGGGGGCTAGGAGCGGCGCCGCATCATTTACGCGCGTCGGGCCTTGGCGCCGCGTAAATGCGCCGCCGCGTAAATGACGTCACCCGTGTATGCGCAGGTTGGCCGGCGCCAATCTGCGCATGCACGATCGCGGGCCAGACCCCCTTTGAGCCCCCCCCTCCACCCCCCCGCCCACAGGCCGCCTCCTCCAGCATTCCCGCGCTGTTCCAGCCGGCAGTGAGCAGGTGTGGGCGGTATCTCACTACCTCTGATAAAAATCAACATTCTATTTGCTTTCCTTGATAAGTATGTACCTGTCAGGCAGGGAGGAAGTTGTCGAGCAAGGGAGCCGTGGTTTACTAAGGAAGTTGAAGCACTTGTCAAGAGGAAGAAGAAGGCTTATGTTAGGATGAGACATGAAGGCTCAGTTAGGGCACTTGAGAGTTACAAGTTAGCCAGGAAGGACCTAAAGGGAGAGTTAAGAAGAGCGAGGAGAGGACACGAAAAGTCGTTGGCGGATAGGATCAAGGAAAACCCTAAGGCTTTCTATAGGTATATCAGGAACAAAAGAATGACTCGAGTAAGATTAGGGCCAATCAAGGATAGTAGTGGAAAGTTGTGTGTGGAATCAGAGGAGATAGGGGAAGCATTAAATGGATATTTTTCGTCAGTGTTTACACTGGAGAAAGACAATGTTGTCGAGGAGAACACTCAGGTTCAGTCGACCAGGCTAGATGGAATTGAGGTTCAAAAGGAGGAGGTGTTAGCAATTTTAGAAAATGTCAAAATAGACAAGTCCCCTGGGCCAGATGGGATTTATCCTAGGATTCTCTGGGAAGCCAGGGAGGAGATTGCTGAGCCTTTGTCCTTGATCTTTATGTCGTCTTTGTCGACAGGAATAGTGCCGGAAGACTGGAGGATAGCAAATGTTGTCCCCTTGTTCAAGAAGGGGAGTAGAGACAACCCTGGTAATTATAGACCTGTGAGCCTTACTTCGGTTGTGGGTAAAATGTTGGAAAAGGTTATAAGAGATAGGGTTTATAATCATCTTGAAAAGAACAAGTTGATTAGCGATACTCAACACGGTTTTGTGAAGGGTAGGTCATGTCTCACAAACCTTATTGAGTTTTTTGAGAAGGTGACAAAACAGGTGGATCAGGGTAAAGCTGTTGATGTGGTGTATATGGATTTCAGTAAGGCGTTTGATAAGGTTCCCCACGGTAGGCTATTGCAGAAAATAAGGAAGTATGGAATTGAAGGTGATTTAGCGGTTTGGATCAGTAATTGGCTAGCTGAAAGAAGACAGAGGGTGGTGGTTGATGGCAAATGTTCATCCTGGAGTTCAGTTACTAGTGGTGTACCGCAAGGATCTGTTTTGGGGCCACTGCTGTTTGTAATTTTTATAAATGACCTGGAAGAGGGTGTAGAAGGATGGGTTAGTAAATTTGCAGATGACACGAAGGTCGGTGGAGTTGTGGATAGTGCTGAAGGATGTTATAGGATACAGAGGGACATAGATAAGCTGCAGAGCTGGGCTGAGAGGTGGCAGATGGAGTTTAATGCGGAAAGGTGTGAGGTGGTTCACTTTGGAAGGAGTAACAGGAATGCAGAGTACTGGGCTAATGGCAAGATTCTTGGTAGTGTAGATGAACAGAGAGATCTCGGCATCCAGGTACATAAATCCCTGAAAGTTGCCACCCAGGTTAATAGGGCTGTTAAGAAGGCACATGGTGTGCTAGCCTTTATAAGCAGGGGGATTGAGTTTCGGAGCCACAAGGTCATGCTGCAGCTGTACATAACTCTGGTGCGGCCACACCTGGAGTACTGCGTGCAGTTCTGGTCACCACATTATAGGAAGGATGTGGAAGCTTTGGAAAGGGTTCAGAGGAGATTTACTAGGATGTTGCCTGGTATGGAGGGAAGGTCTTACGAGGAAAGGCTCAGGGAATTGAGGTTGTTTTCGTTAGAGAGGAGAAGGCTGAGAGGTGACTTAATAGAGACATATAAGATAGTCAGAGGGTTAGATAGGGTGGACAGTGAGAGTCTTTTTCCTCGGATGGTGATGACCAACACGAGGGGACATAGCTTTAAATTGAGGGGTGAGAGATATAGGACAGATGTCAGAGGCAGTTTCTTTTCTCAGAGAGTAGTAGGGGTGTGGAACGCCCTGCCTGCAATAGTAGTAGACTCGCCAACTTTAAGGGTATTTAAGTGGTCACTGGATAGACATATGGATGAAAATGGAATAGTGTAGGTCAGATAGGCTTCAGATGGTTTCACAGGTCGGCGCAACATCGAGGGCCGAAGGGCCCGTACTGCGCTGTAGTGTTCTATGTTCTATGTTCTAATCATTGGCTATGCCCATAGATTGACTTTATGGCCAGGATTTTACAGATTGTGAGATTTCCCAATGCCCTTCACTCATAAGGAAGTCCCGCCTTCGGGATTTGTCGTCTAACCCGATTGGCTGGCAGCTCTCTTGGCCCTGCAGCGCCAGAAGATGAAGTGGACACAAGTGGAATTACAGGTGTTGCCTGTGGGCCTTTCTCCCAGGAGTGCAGGTAAAGGTGCTTTTCCAGGCTCTCACAGTGGGGGAGCATTGGGAGGCCCAGGCGGCTGGACAGTGGGGGATTGGGGTGTTGGGGGAGAGACCGTGGGGGGGGGGGGGGGGAGAAAGGTCCACTGGCCACGAACCTTAAGGGGGTGGGCGTGCCCAACGTTAGAAAGGGGGTTCTATTGAAGGCCCCCACCTACCCACGCAAGGCCTAAACTCAATTATTTTGGGGCTTCTCCCATAACCCAGCATAAAATCACTGAAAGGATGGGACGAAGGGGGGAGCTTAGCGGGAAGCACACTCACGCTGTTTCACACCTATCCCCCTGTCTAAAACCTGCTGGTGGGTGAGTGTGAAATTCAGGCTAATACGATTCATGTACCGAGATGCCCAGGTCTCCCTGTACCACTGAGTTATGCAAACTCTCTCCATTTAAATAGTACTCCGCTTTTCTAATCTTCCTGCCATTTCCCGCATTATACTCACCTGTCAAACTCTTGCCCACTCAATTAACCTGCTCCGTCCATTTGCAGACACGTTACTGTCCTTCCTACCGAGGTGTCATCAGCACATTTAGCCCTTATACACTCGGGCACTTCATCAAACCATTGATGTAAATTGTGAATAGTTGAGGATCCAGCACTGGTCCCTCTGGTCTTCCGCTAATTCCAGTTTATCAATCTGAACAAGACTGAGGGTTTTGGCCAAAGTACAGGCTTGGAGGGCCGAAGGGCCTGTTCCTTTGCTGTATTGTTCTTTGTTCTTTGTTAAGACCCATTTATCCCCGCTCTCTGCTTCCTGTTTGCAACCAATCCTCCATCCACGCCGATATGTTATCCCCTCCACCATGTGCTCTTATTTTGTTCAGTGAGCTTCGAGGTGGTACCTTATCAAATACCTTTCAGAAATCCCCCTTTAACCACTTTGAATATTATATTGTCAAAAAACTCTGATAGATCAGTTAACCATGATTTCCCTTTCACAGAACCATATTGGCTTTGCCTGATCAATTCCTGATTTACATGTCACCTCCTTAATAATGGATTCTGACACTTCCGTAACACAGACATCAGTTAGACCCACTGGCCCAGTTTCCTGCTTCCCACCTTGCCCTGTTATTGAATTAGATCTGTTGCAGCAGCTATTTTCCAGACTGCTGGAACCTTTCCAGAGTTGATGAAACTTAGGACGATTATAGCTAATGAACCTGCAACCTGTGCTCCCAATTCTTTTAAGACTCTAGGATGTAGACCATCTGGCCCGGTGACTTACCTCATCATTTTCAAATATCTTTGGGAGGTTCGCTAAGTTCTCTGCCATAAAGATAGACACAAAGTAGAACCATCGAACCACTAAAAGAGCACCTTACCCAGGCCCACTCTCCCCCCCCCCCCCCCCCCCCCCTCCACCCTCCCAACCCTCCCCCGCTCTAATCTGCACATCCCTAGACACAAAGAGGCAATTTTGCACGGCCACTCCAGCTAACCTGCATTCCTTTGGACTGTGGGGAGGAAACTGGAGCACCCGGAGGAAACCCACACAGACACGGGGACAACGTGCAAATTCCACACAGACAGTAATCCAAGGTCGGAATTGAACCGTGTCCCTGGCTCTGAGGCCCCCTGAATAGCTAGATGTGGAGGATACTCAGCCTCTGCTGAAACACATTCCCTTTGACATATGAAGTAACCATAGGTGTTTTAATTCTTTCTAAAGTGGAATGTCTTCATACTTACATTCAAGGAATTCAGAAGTGGTTCATTTCCCATCTGAGCTGGTAAATCTGGGAACAACGCTCGGTATTTCAAGGCTGGATCGTACCTGTGAGTTTCTAGGAAATGCTTCAGCTCCCCGCGCTCCTCCAGGACGTCTCGCATAGACTTTCCCCTGTGTAAAGGCATTCTGAAATGATAAAGAGTGAATAGGTGTGATGATCACTGAAGTAGTCATACCGTTTGATCTTCCTTCTGGTTTGAACATCTCAGCTCACAAACACACCATCAAAGCAGCAACAGTAAGTCAATCCATGTGGCGTTTTACTAAACTCAACAAGTTCAAATAGATCACAGGTAGGATTTTCTTAATCAATTCCTGAATGGGCAAATCCTGTGAAATTATTGGAAGATAGTAGGTGCCTGATGTATGCAATGGTGCAAGCATTGGCTGATATCAATTTGATTGGATTTGGATTGGTTTATTGTCACGTGTACCGAGGTACAGTGAAAAGTATTGTTCTGCGGCAGCTCAAACAGATCATTCCGTACATGAAAATACACAGTTGCTAGTTTAACAACAAACCTGTGGAGACACTCAGAGAGCTGGATGCAGAGCAGTGAAAGGATTAACCACTTCATGTTGCTTCTTGCTGTGAGGTTGTGGAAAACTGTAACCGGCTGACGTGATTCGCACAATTTCTTCAATTGTGCTGGAGACGGACGCAGCCTGGGTGTTTTTATACCTGTGACTAATCAATGATTTGCTTCTCACCTTCACTGCTGAAGGCCGTGATATCTCAAGCTAAAAATTTGTTCCATTCTTATACAAATAAAATAGCATCAAAATATTTAAGTAGCTCTTAACCTCAAACAAAAGGCTGAGGTCAAGCAATATAAGAAATAAGATAAACTGCGTAATAATAGAACAATTAGTCTCATGACATTTTTGAGAACGCTCTCAGAATGCATAACACGAGGCAACCTTAGCGAGAAGCAACACGTGGTTAATCATGGACAGCCCCATGGAGTAATTCCTGGCAGATTCACTTGAACAAGTGGCCAATCCTTGGACAACTCTGGAAAATTCTCTCTGATGCTTGGAAGCAAATTAAAAAGTTCCGGGAAGCCTTGATAATCCTTGGCTCATTATCGCAACTAAAATTCAACTGACCGCCAAGACTGGAAACATCTTGTTTCTCTCAGTAATGCGGCTTATTTGACTTTAAAGATTGTAGTGACTGCCTATGGAATCACAGATAGAATCATGATCCAACACACCAGGAGGCCACTCGCCCCATCCTGGTTGTGCTTGCCCCTTGGGAAGAGCTATCCAATCAGTCGCATTCCCCATCACTTTCTCCTCTGCTTTCTAATTTTTCCTTTTCAAGTACAAATTCCCTGTTGAAGGTTACTATTGGATAAGCTTCCGTTGTACTTTCAGTCAGTGCATTCTCGAATATAACAACTTTCTCTGTAATTTTTTTCCCAAGGTTCCTCTGGTTGTTTTTCCAATGGCCTCAGATTTGTGTCCTATTGTTATTGAACCTTCTGTCTGTGGAAACAACTCCTCGTTATTTATTATACCAAAACTATTCTTCATTTTGAAACCTTCCATCAAATCCCCCTCTTCATTATCTCTGTTCTGAGGAAAGAAGCTTTTCTATTCTCTTCACAGAATTGAAGTCCTTCATTCTTGTTCCAATTCAACACAATCTCCTCTCCACCCCCTGCACGGCCTTTATAACGTGTGGTACAAGGAACTGAACCTAATATTCCAGGTGAGGCCCAACCAGTGTTTTATAAAGCTTTGTTACCATCCCAGTTGATGGAGGGGAAGATCCCAGAATGTAACCACGGCTCAGGGGCCGGATTCTCCGTTTCAGAAACTAATGTTGATGCTGGGAGAGAATCGGTGGATTCTACCACAGCAACATTGACGCCGCTCCTGGGCCAATTAATGGGCTAAAACAGGCGCCACGTGGAACACAATCAATTCCAATGAGGTGTTGGATTCGCCGGGGTGGGGATTGACACTCGTGAGGCTGACAGAGGTCATGAGCGCCGTGGGCCAGATGCCAGGACCAGCCAACAGTGCCATAAAAACCTGCACGACCTCCTGAGGGCAGCCAAGGTGACAAGGCAGCACTGTGCCTCTAACACAACCCCCCCCGTTCAAATACCCATAAACCTCCCCTCCCCCACCCACCGGGCGACCGAACCCCCACCTTGCTCCACCTGCCAGCACCCATACCGGCCGCCATGGCTGGGTGCCCTGGCCACGAAGGCTGCCAGCTACCCACCCCTGTGCTGCATGCACCACTGAACATCTAGTTCTTGACTAGTTAAAATAATTTATTATGAAACAACTACATGGTAAAGATAACTGGAATAAATATATAACAAACTACTTGCACAAACTAACTATTCTAGAGCTACTGGAAAATACGTCTGTCCACCAAGGCGACTTACGCCCAACACCCCGAGGCACAGAGTCACATGGTAGGTTTACACTGACACCTGGTGTTCGGAGGTCATGTACAATATTGCATACAGAATTGCTTATGCATATCATCACAGATAGCAGTGAGGAAAAGGACTTGGACAGCGTGGTGCCAACTATGGGCGCCATTCAGACCAACACCGCAAGGGTGACGTCCGTGGTGGAGGCCTTGTGGGCGAAGGTATCGACCATGGATCAAGATGTCCAAGGCCTGGGGCAGTCTGTGTGGGCAGTGTTCGAGGCCCAGGACAGGGCTGCTCTGTCACAGGGAGGCAGGTACCAGGACCAGCTGGACATTGCACTCCAGAGTGTGGCCCAGTCACAGCAGGCCATGGCTGAGGGCATTGGTGGCATTGCCCAGGTGCTGGCCGATGTGGCACAGACCCAGAGGGAGATGGTCCACTCCCTGTGCTCCATGGCCGCGAGCATGCAGACCCTGGTTGAGACCAGAGCGGGCCTCCAGGTCTGGTCGCGCCAGGTGGTGGAGGAGCTCAGGGGATAGCTCCGCTCGCACCCCCATCCCATTGAATAGCCCTGGCACCAGCAGTCAACCTGAGGGAGGAGGAGGTGATGGGCCTGTGCCGGTAACTCCCGCAGGGCAGGTGCCGGAACACCGCAGCACCTCGGACTCTCCGTCTCCTGTCCCTGGCGCATCCGATGGGCAGTGAGCTGAATATGGTGGCAGCACGCCACCTGGGTCACCCGAGCAGCAGCCGAGCTCATCCCGCCCACGTCGCCCAAGAAGATTCCTGCCAAAGGGATCGCAGGGCGGGAATTGCAACAGGCCACCTCCACTCCTCATGTACCACCTGAGAATCCACCTGGGCAAAGCGTTAGGGCCCGTAAGGCCAGAAAGGTAGACACCAGTTAATTTAGCATTGGTGCAGCACAAACTATAGTGTTATGGACTAGGGCACAAACCTGTATATATATATATGTTCACCGTTGCACAATAAACACATGGAATCACAGAATCATAGAATCTCCACCATGCAGAAGGAGACTATTCGGCCCATCAAATCTGTTCCAGCCCTTGGAAAGAGCACCCGACTTTAGTCCACACCTCCACCCTATCCCAGTAACCCAGTAACACCACCTAATATTTTGGACACCAAGGGGCAATTTAGCATGACCAATCCACCGAATGCACATCTTTGGACTGAGAGAGTAAACCCAAGGCAGACACGACGAGAAGGTGCCAAAACACCATAGACAGTCATGCAAGACTGGAGCTGAACCCGAGTCCCTGGAGCTGTGAGGCAGCAGTGCTCGCCACCGTGCCACATGTTCACCATGTTTCAATCTGCCTTGGTGTTAACTGCAGAAGGTTGAGGGATGGGCTGGGCTGGCTGCAGAGGGGGTAGATGGGGGTGGGGCAGATATGATCAGACGTTGGGATTGGGCGTGGGCCATGGACCCCAGTTCACCCAGAGCTCACCGCTCGAGTGCCCCACCCCCACCCCCTCCTCTTTTCTGCTATCCTCTTCAGACTTCTAAAACCAACTGCTTTAGCACAGCTTTTTCTCTCATTACCAATCTCCAACCTCCCAGAAATTCAGCCAAAACTAAAACCTAAAAGCTTTTCTACCTCACAAGGTCCCAGTTGCTAAGCAACACCTGCTAATTCTATTTATTTTTCACACTGTAACCCTCTCTAAGCACCATTGAATCTCAGTTGTAAATTAAAATCAACCCCTCCCACATGCAAACACCTTTGCCCAACATGAATCTAACTATAGGTATTACTCCAGTTACAGAAACATTAAATTAAATTAAAACATAGAACTTCTTTCTTTTTGTGCTCCAATCCTTAATTAAGAACATAAGAACTAGGAGCAGGAATAGGCCATCTGGCCCCTCGAGCCTGCTCCGCCATTCAGTGAGATCTTAGCTGATCTTTTGTGGACTCAGCTCCGCTTTCCGGCCCGAACACCATCACCCTTAATCCCTTTATTCTTCAAAAAACTATCTATCTTTATCTTAAAAACATTTAATGAAGGAGCCTCAACTGCTTCACTGGGCAAGGAATTCCATAGATTCACAACCCTTTGGGTGAAGAAGTTCCTCCTAAATTCAGTCCTAAATCTACTTCCCCTTATTTTGAGCTACGCCCCCTAGTTCTGCTTTCACCCGCCAGTGGAAACAATCTGCCCGCATCTATCCTATCTATTCCCTTCATAATTTTATATGTTTCTATAAGATCCTCCCTCATCCTTCTAAATTCCAATGAGCACAGTCCCAGTTTACTCAACCTCTCCTCATAATCCAACCCCTTCAGCTCTGGGATTAACCTAGTGAATCTCCTCTGCACACCCTCCAGCGCCAGTACGTCCTTTCTCAAGTAAGGAGACCAAAGCTGAACACAATACTCCAGGTGTGGCCTCACTAACGCCTTATACAATTGCAGCATAACCTCCTTAGTCTTAAAGTCCATCCCTCTAGCAATGAAGGACAACATTCCATTCGCTTTCTTAACCACCTGTTGCACCTGTAAACCAACTTTTTGCGGCTCATGCACTGGCACACCCAGGTCTCTCTGCACAGCAGCATGTTTTAATATTTTATCATTTAAATAATAATCCCTTTTGCTGTTATTCCTACCAAAATGGATAACCTCACATTTGTCAACATTGTATCTGCCAGACCCGAGCCCATTCACTTAACCTATCCGAATCCCTCTGCAGACTTCCGGTATCCTCTGCACTTATTGCTTTACCGCTCATCTTAGTGTCATCTGCAAACTTGGACACATTGCCCTTGGTCCCCAACTCCAAATCATCTATGTAAATTGTGAACAATTGTGGGCCCAACACTGATCCCTGAGGGACACCACTAGCTACTGATTGCCAACCAGAGAAACACCCATTAATCCCCACTCTTTGCTTTCTATTAATTAACCAATCCTCTATCCATGCTACTATTTTACCCTTAATGCCATGCATCTTTATCTTATGCAGCAACCTTTTGTGTGGCACCTTGTCAAAGGCTTTCTGGAAATCCAAATATACCACATCCATCGGCTTCCCATTATCTACCGCACTGGTAATGTCCTCAAAAAATTCCACTAAATTAGTTAGGCACGACCTGCCCTTGATGAACCCATGCTGCATCTGCCGAATGGGACAATTTCCGTCCAGATGCCTCGCTATTTCTTCCTTGATGATAGATTCCAGCATCTTCCCCACTACCGAAGTTAAGCTCACTGGCCTATAATTACCCGCTTTCTGCCTACCCCCTTTTTTAAACAGTGGTGTCACGTTTGCTAATTTCCAATCCGCCGGGACCACCCCAGAGTCTAGTGAATTTTGGTAAATTATCACTAGTGCATTTGCAATTTCCCTAGCCATCTCTTTTAGCACTCTGGGATGCATTCCATCAGGGCCAGGAGACTTGTCTACCTTTAGTCCCATTAGCTTGCCCATCACTACCTCCTTAGTGATAACAATCATCTCAAGATCCTCACCTGTCATAGCCTCTTTTCTATCAGTCACTGGCATGTTATTTGTGTCTTCCACTGTGAAGGCCGACCCAAAAAACCTGTTCAGTTCCTCAGCCATTTCCTCATCTCCCATTATTAAACCTCCCTTCTCATCCTCTAATGGACCAATAATTAATTAATAAAGCCAAGCCTCCCACCTACTTTTATTAACTGTCCTGTCCAAACCGTTCCACTATCTTCACAGATTTGTATATCGTCATCTCCAGATCACTCCAATAAAAGCAAAATCCTGCGGATGCTGGAAATGAGAAATAAAAACAGAAAATGCGGGAAAATTCAGCGGTTTTGGCGGCATTTTCTGCCTTATCCCCGATCACTCTGCTCCTGCTCTCCTTTAAGGATTCTGCCATTTACTTTATACTGTCTCTCCTCGATCCTCTTTATCCACAGATGTGCAGATTGGTTGGATTGGCCATTTCTAAATTGTCCCGTAGTGACCCAAGGTGAGGTGGGGTTATGGGGGTTGCAGGGGAGGGGCTGGGGGACCCGATGGGCCGAATGCCCTCCTTCTACAATGTCGGGATTTTATGATTCTTACCAAAATGCTTCACTTCACATTTTCCTTTATTAAATCCCATCTGTGATGTTTCTGCCCCTATTCTCCTCATTGTTTACTACGGGCAGGATTTATTGACCACTCCGCCGCGTGTTTTTCGGTGGGGTGGTGGCCCACCAGCGGGATCTACCAGTCCCGCCGTTGTCAACTGGATTTCCCGGTGACTGCACCCCTCACCATCGAGAAAACCGTGCGCCAGTGTTGGACCAAACTTTCCTGCCGACACGAACAGCCGGTAAATCTGGTTCCTTATTTCCGAGTTTGCCAACTTTGCATTTATGGGAGATACAACTGAGTTCAGGTCATTAATATTTTATTTCTTCTTATTATTTTTAAAAATGTTTTGATTGGGGTTTTTTGGCCTGTGCAACAAATATAAATACGAATGGAACAATGAGAATTGTGCAAGAGAGCACGTCGGGAATGCCATTCGAATTATTTACATTGAGATTGGTTTTAACTATTTACGTTGATTTGTCACAGTTTCTTCTTTTTGTTCCTTTGTCCTTTCCTCTCCCCGACAATTTCGCAGGCTTCCATTTCCCTGAGATTGACGAAAGACAGGGATCCGGAGCAGTGTGGGCCGTACAGCCTGATATCGTGATTGAATGTAGACACCAAGTTGTTGGTGAAGGTGTTGGCTTCGCGAATCGAGGACTGTGCCCCAGGGGGGGTGAAAGGCAAGGACCAAACGGGTTGCGTGAAAAGGAGGCAGCTGTGTGGAGGCTACTCAGTGTAATTATGATACCTTCAGAGGGACAGGAGGTGTAGGTGGTGGTAGCGATGGACACGGAGAAGCCGTTTTTCCTGGGTGGAGTGGGAATATCTGTGGAAGGTGCTGGGGCGGTTTGTGAACTGGCTCCGGCTTCTGTACAAGGCACCGGTAGCAGTGTGCGGACGATCCGAGTGAGTTGGGGATATTTTGGGCTGCATCAGGGGATGAGGCAGGGGTTCCCGCTCTCCCCGTAACCCTTTGCCTTGGCAATCGAGCCGCTGGCAATGGCACTGAGGGCGTTGAGGGATTGGAGATGGATTGTGCGGGTGGTGCGCTGAGCACAGGGCCTCGCTGTATACAGATGACCTGTTGTTATACATTTCGGACCCACTGGGGGCTTGATGGTGGTTCTGGAGGATTTGGGTGGGTTCTCTGGGCACAAGTTGAACATGGAAAAAAGCAAGGTGTTCCCGATTGAGGTTAGAGGGTGGGAGAGGAGATTCGGAGAGCTGCTGTATAGGTAGTCCGGATGAGTTTTAGATACTTGGGCATTCACGCGGGTTTGGGCACAGTTGCACAAGTTGTCTTTGACCCAGTTGGTGGAGCAGGTGAAGGGGGACTTTAAGGGGTGGGATGTGCAGTCGCTGTCACTGGCGGGAAGGGTGCAGACAGTGAGAATGACGGAGCTGCCAAGGTTTCTGTTCGTGTTTCTGAACCTCCCAATCTTTGTCCCAAAGGCATTCTTTGAAAAGGTCAATGCATTGATTTCTGGGTTTGTGTGGGCGCGGAAGACCCCACGGGTCAGGAGGAGGGTGGGTGTGGTGGGGCGGGAGGGGGGGGAGGCCGGGGTGGTGCGGGCGGCTGGCATTGCTGAATATAATGAACTACTCCTGGGCGGCGAATATTGCAATGGATAGCAAATGGGAAATGGGGGGGTGGCGTCGGCTTGGGGGCATATTGAGGGGGCTTCCTGTCGGGGAACGGACTTAACGCCATTGTTAACAGCGCCTCTGATGTTCTCCCCGGCCAGAAACTCCGTGAGCCCAGTGGTGGTGTCGGCCTTGAGGGTCTGGGAGCGGTGGAGGCAGAATCTGGGGCTAGAGGGGGCCTCGGTGTGGGCACCAATTTGTGACAACCAGAGGTTTATGCTGGGGGGGGGGGGGGGGGGCAGGATGTGAGATTTCTGGGGTGGCAGCTGGCAGGGATTTAGTAATTCAGTGACCTGTTAATAGGGGGCAGATTTGTGAAGTTGGAGGACCTGGAGGAAGAGTATGACTTGCCCGGGGGAACAGCTTTAGGTTTTCATGAGGAGAGAGGTGCCATCCTTTCCCGTATTGCAGCCCCTGGGGTGGCAGGATAAGGTGCTGTTGAAGGGCGATTTGGGTGGGGGGGGGGGGGGGGGAGGGGGGGTGATGCACAATCAATGGACACGTAACGTAGATGAAGTCCGAACGATAGGCTTTAATGCACAAGAAGTGTACCCGGCAGCAGATGTACAGAAGAAAGGCCGACTGCCGGGAAGCACGGGTTCTTATATCCCGCTGCATAGGCGGGGCTACCTACCTATCAGCCAATCGGCTGAGAGGCACATGACTTACCCAGGCCAATGGGCAGCGAGTCCTCTGCACCAATAGCAGCTCACTTCCAGGTACCGTCATACCCCTAGTCATACTGAGAATGTGAAGCAAGGGTTAATAGCTAGAACAGCCAGAATGAATATGGGATATGCTAGTGGAAAATTACAAGTGTACAAGCTTGTTATTGAAGAAGAACAAACTTGCTGAAGTAAGGGAGTTGAATAGCCTTGAGAAACAAGGAAGATGGCCAGGTGACAGGGTATGAAATATGGGAGCCGCTTGCAATTATAACTAGCACCTGCTAATTAAGCTAAGACTGCTACATACTCATGTGCCAATAGATAACTTTAAAGTCTGTATAATTATGTACTGGAACTATTGCAATAACGAATTAATACCAAATTTATGCTTTGTAATGGGGGCGAGCTCAAGTGAATGTAAGAAACAGCCCCTTAAAAAACATATAAAAAAGGGATGTTTTGAGCAATACTTTGGCACTCTCCGAGGTGGTTCTCTGGAATACCTAGAGAGCTGTCCCAATCGCAATAAAGAATATTCTGAAGTACGAACGTGTTCGAGACTGTTTCCTCCGGACAGAGAGACAAGTGAATTAGAGACGCATTCACAATACTACCACAGGGGGAAGGTTGTCTGAGGTCTATAAGGAGGTGATGGATTGGGAGGGGGCCCTGGGGACATAAAGCCTATGTGGGATGAGGAGCTGGGTGGGAGGTGGAGGCTGGGACGTGGGTTGAGGCCCTGCGGAGGGTGAATGCGTCCTCGTTGTGTGCAAGGCTAAACCTCATTCAGTTTAAGGTCATTCTTAGAGCACATATGAAGGCAGCGTGGATAAGTAGCCTTTTTGAGGGAGTAGAGGACAGGTGTGGGCTGAATCACATCCACATGTTTTGGGCATGTCTAAAGCTAAAGGGGTTCTGGCAGGGGTTTGCAGATATAATGTCTGACCTGCTGGGGGTGAAGTTGGCCCCAAGTCGGGAGGTGACGATATTTGGGATGTCGGATGATTCCGGAGCCCAGGGGAGGAGAGAGGCCGATGTTTTGGATTTTGCCCCCCTGATAGCCCGGAGTTGGATCTTACTTGGATGGAGGGGCTCGGAGCTGCTGAAAGCGGGGTGTGTGGCTGAGTCACCTGACAGAATTACTGAGGCTGGAGAAGGTCGCTACCAGCTTGGCCCTGCCTTGGTGGCATTACCCCCTTGGCCCACCATGAGGTCCACCACGTCAGGTTCACGGTTGCTGAGACCACAAATGATCCGTGCGCACATGATTTTTGGCCGCGGGAACAGGGGAATCATGGGAGGACGGAGCATAAAGACTCATTTACATTTATTTACGTCCCCCTGTCGGTGCGGATTGTGGACCTCGCTCACACCGCCAGCGGGGGTTCCGAGCGTGGCATTCAAATTGGCCCCGGGTACCGATCCCAATTTTCCCCCAACGTCCGATTCTTCATCCCATCAGGGAACACATTCCGGGTGCCCGGAATGGAGAATCCGGCTCAAGAAATGTTAATTTGACTGAAAGCTGTATTCAGTGGGTACTTGGTTTGGGAAGAAATATCGGAGATCAGACATTTGTCTAGAAACTGGGCGGCATCTCGTTCACCTCCAATACCAAAAAAAGAGATCAGAGCTATTAATGCGTTTTTGATACTTATATTTAATTTTTAATATTCTCCACTAACCCTTTCCAATAATCATTTGCAAAGTGCAACGCTACACAGCTAAACAGGTAACCTTTATCTTGTTTGGTTTAATAACAAATGTCATCTTCATCTGTACAAATAATAATTACTAATATTTTTCACCATTTGTGCTGCTACTGTATTGGCCATTGCATTTGGAGATTGTGAGGAATTCAGGCGATGTTCGTAGTTGTGATTTGGAGAGAGGAAAAGGAAGCAACTTAAACAACGTCATGGATGAATAAATTAGGCAGCCTTGGCGAAACCCATTTGGTTGTTTCCTCGGTCAAAGATGGAATAGTAGACTCCAATGAAGACATCTCCAAGAATCCAGAGGTCGTCATACATGTTCTCAAATCCACTCATACAAAGTTGTTTTCCATTGTAAGTTTTCTGCAAGCAACAAAATAAAGAACAAATCAGCCGATTTTCCTACATTTGTTTGCTTCTAAGATTACACTTGCTTTCTTATCAACTTAGCATCGCACAAGCTTGCCACCTTCACATTGATTCTATCTACACCTCCCGCTGCCTCAGGAAGACAGACAGCGTTATCAGTGACCCCTCCCACACAGACCTTGCCTTCTTCCAGTCTCTTCCATCAGGCAGAAGATACAGAAGACCTGCACATCCAGCCATAGGAATATTTTCTTCCCCACAACTACAAGACTCCTCAACGATTCTCCCTCGGACTGATCTGTTCGCTGTAAGAACACTATTCACGACGCCCAATGCTGCACTGCTCATGCATTTGCTTTGTTTGGCCCCTTGTTCTACACTGTATCCAATCATTGTTTTGTCAATGTACCATTTGTCAATGCACTCTGTCAATTATTCTTTTTTGCCTACTGTGTGTGTACTTGGCCGCAAAAATATAGGGCGAGATTCTCCGGACTCACGACGGGTCGGAGAATAGCGGGCGTCGGAAATTTTTACGGCGACGCTGTTCCGACGCCCTCCCGCTATTCTCCGAACCCCGCAAATTGTCGGAGTCGCGTTTCCCGACAAACGCCTCCTTCCCGCCCCTGACACGACCAGAATCGCCACTGTGAGCCCCCCCGCTATTCACCGGCCCGGATGGGCCGAAGTCCCGACGTCATGGCGCCCTGTTTGGACGTCGTGAAACACACCTGCTTTTTAAATTCGTCAACCAGTCGGCCTGGCTGACGACAGCTTGGAGGAGGTCAGGGCACCACTCTGCGCACCGCTCAGCGCACCGCTCAGCGCACCGCTCGAGTCTGGCCACAACGGGGAAGGCATCCCTGGGAACGGGAGGGGGTCCAGAACGGGGGCGGTGGGGGGGATGGAGGGGGCAGTGGGGGAGACGGAGGGGGCAGTGGGGGAGACGGAGGGGGCAGTGGGGGAGACGGAGGGGGCAGTGGGGGAGACGGAGGGGGCAGTGGGGGAGACGGGGGAGGCAGTGGGGGGCGACGGAGGGGGGGGGGTTTAGGTAGAGAGTGAGCCGTCCAACCCCGTAACAAAATGTCTGCCACCATGCCATGGTGTGCAGGTGACGAGGACACGGCCGCTGGTTCCCCTGTGGCTTCCGGCCACAGGCCACTGACGCACCCGTGAGGAGGACATAGTTTACTGGCCGTTGGATGCAGGAAGTGACCAGGGGTTAGGCTGACCGCGTGTCAGCAGCGCGACCAGGCCACCGGGACACACTGGTATCCCATGGCTGGCGGCTGCCGAGGTGTCGACTAACGTCCGTCTAACATGTCCCGTTTCTCCGCCCCCCACCACCCTTCTGTAGGTTAGCACGATGCATGGGAACAGAACGGCTATGTTCTGCGCAGTGGTTGGGGCAGCTCTACTGGATTTGGAGATGCAGCAGCATCCACACCCACAACCCGCAGTGGCTGCAGGGCCAGCTGCAGCAGCAGAGGGAAGGGCCGAGGAGTTGCCAGTCGTCGAGCAGCAGGGGGGGGGGGGGGGGAGGAGGAGGAGGAGGAGGAAGAGGAAGAGGAGAGAGTGAGGGTGCAGCCACGGCGTCAGAGGCGACGACCAAAGCCGAGGGTGTACCGTGTCCGGGTCTCTTTCCTAACAATGCCGGACATCACCTGCAGGAGAAGACTCCGGCTGAGTAGGCAGACGGTGATACATATCTGCGAACTCCTGTCGCACCTCGCCCCACGTGGAACGGGGGGAGGACACGCGATCCCGGTAGCCATCAAGGTGACGGTCGCTCTGAACTTCTATGCTACCGGCTCCTTCCAGTCTCCGAGCGGGGACGTCTCTGGGATCTCCCAGTCATCGGTGCACAGGTGCATCCGGGATGTGACCGACGCCCTCTATGCCATCGCCGATCGCTACATCACCTTTCCCGAGGACCGAGCAAGTCAAGACTCACGAGCCCGTGGATTTGCCAGTGTGGCCGGGATACCGAGGGTTCAGGGGTCAATCGACTGTGTTCACGTCCCCATGCGCCCGCCTGCTGTGGACAGGGACGTGTTCACAAACAGGAGGGGGACATACTCCATTAATGTCCAGGTGGTATGCGACCCCCACATGAGGTTCATGAACGTCTGTGCAAGGTTCCCAGGGAGTGTGCATGACTCCTACATACTAGCGCAGTCGTTCATCCCTGCGATGTTTGAGGGACGTCCCCCCCGGCTGAGGGGCTGGTTGCTAGGTGACAGGGGTTATCCGCTGAGGTCTTGGCTGATGACGCCGATACGGAGGCCTCAGACCAATGCGGAAACACGATACAACGAGGCCCATGCAGCAACCAGGGGTGTGGTGGAGCGCTGCCTTGGCCTCCTGAAGATGAGATTCAGGTGCCTGGACCGCTCCGGAGGGGCCCTGCAGTACCAGGCCGACAGGGTCGCTCGCATTGTAGTGGTCTGCTGTGCGCTGCACAACATCGCGATGCAGAGGGGAGATGACCTGTTGCAGGAGCCGGAGGGAGAAGCTAGTGGCAGTGGTGCCAGCACAGAGGAGGAGGAGGAGGAGGAGGAGGAGGAGGAGGAGGAGGAGGAGGACGCTGGCGGAGTGGCGGGCGCAGCACGCAGACACGACCCAGGTGCTGGTGATGTCCAGGAGGCGGCACGACGGACCCGGCAAGGACGGCGGGCACGCGATGCCATGGTGGCAGCACGGTTCACGCATCGCATGTGACGTCCCCGATGAACACCAAACCACCATCTGCATCGCTAGTCATGCAGAGGGTCACCACACAACTGCCACCACCAAACCCCCCCCCCTCAGTGTACACTGCTCCACTTCGACATGACGCTTATCACTGGGTCCAGACGGAATGGCACAACATTGATGGCTGTGTCAGCGGGTGTGATCAGTGCCATGTGGAATGATGACAGCCCGCTCTGCGAAGAGCTGTGAGCTCAGAATCGTTAGAGAGAGTCTGACCCATGGCAATAGCTGAACCATCCACCTTGGTGGCCGCTGAGTTCGTCACTGACACTCCATCACGTGCCCGCGTGGGCTAGCTGTGGGAGGGGGGTAGGGGCAGGGACTGCACACCCGGCACCGAGGTTTCACCACCCGCCACCCCCAGCGACACTCGGTCACCATCACGATTCCTGTGGCTGTGGAACAATCACACGGTATTACAAGTAAGGTGGAACAGTGTGTTTAATATTAACAATTATTTACAGGTGCCCTACCCCTACAACTAAACTGTGCCCTTCACCCGTGCCAACTTACTCAGTGTCTATCTTAGTTGCCTTACGGGCCCTACCACTACGTCTAAGTGAATCCCCAGATGATACAGCAGGAGTGGAGGAGGATTGCTGCGAATCGCCCCCCTCGACTCGTTTCTCCTTGGCCAAGTGTTTCCTGGGGCGACCCGGCCTTGATGGGCCAGGCTGCTCTGCGGGCGTCTCGGGTGACATTGTGCCACCCTGCTCTGCCTGCTGCCCACCCGATGCACCAGGGATGGGACGGGGGGAGGCCGAGAATTCCGGGACGTCCCGTGATGGAGTTAATGGGACGGGCCCCGAAACCTCCTTCTCCCTCGGGGAGCCCGGTGGCCCCCGGGCCTCACTTTGGGACAGAGGTGCGAGCGGGGAGGTTCCCCGTCGCACCACCGACACCTGGCGCTGCCAGTCCTGGAGGCCTGCAACGGTATCCACCAGGATCCGAAGGTTTGCAGAGACGGAGTCCAGGGAGTTAGACATTCCCGCCAGGGACTGTGCGATCTCAACCTGATTGTGCACGACGCCATCCAGCACATGTGTCAGGCGGTTGATGCTCTCGGCGACTGACTGCTGCGACTGGCCAATGACCTGCTGAGACTCGGCCATGGCCCGCAGGGCGCCGGCAATGTCGGTTTGGCTCTGGCACATTGCTGCCTGTGAGAGGGCAACCCTGTCCAGGGCCGAGGATGACGCGTGCACATTAATCCCAACGTCTTGCATAACCTGACCCATTGCCTCCACCGCGGATGCCACCCGTGCGGTGTCGGACTGGGTCTCTGCCATGAGCGGCACCACTCCCTGCTCTTGGACGCGGATCGACTCCTCTAACAGCGTCTGCAGAGTCTGGAAGGAAGCCCTCATCCCGTCATTGTTTCCCTGGGTTTCCTGAGGCATCGGCTGTGCGGGTGGGTTGAGAAACTCCAGGAACTCCGAAAACGTCTGGGAGCCAGCTGCATCCTGGGCCTGGTCTGGCCTCCGCGAGTCCGGGCCCTCTGTTGCTCCGACCTCCACCTGCTGTACCTGCTCATCTGTGATGTGCCAACCAGACTGTGCCCCAGGAGACTCATCACTAAATAGGCCCGCCGGGGTGTGTATCTCTGGGATGATGGAAGTGGTGGGAGAAAGCAGTGCCGCAAGCCCGACGCTCTCAATGGTTAGGTCCTCGTCCAGGGTGTGGGGCCACTCAGCGACAGGAGGGTTGTCCCTGGCCATTTCTGGTGGTGGTGGTGGACCTCGAACCCTCTGTGCGTCCTGGTCCGCAGATTGGGTTGGGGCAGATAGGGCTGCCCGCTGATCGGGCACCCTCTGTTGTGAGGCCCCGGGTGAGGTGGCGGCAGATTCGTGTCTCCGTCTGCAGCCAGACGGCCCTGGTCGTTCGGCATCACGTCCTAGGGAAGAGAATGAGACGGGTTATTTCGATTTGCTCGGCAGGCCGCTGGACGGTCCCAGTGGGCAGGGTGTGTGAAGGGACAGAGGATGGGGAGGTGTCCCAGTGGGCAGGGTGTGTGAAGGGACAGAGGATGGGGGGGGGGGGGAGGGTGTTTGTCAGGGAGGGTTGTCTCACTTGCTGCAGTTCCGCCAACCTCGCATTGCGCGATATCGCGGGTGGCAGACCCCCCAACAAGGTCCAGTGCCCTCTGTTCAAAGGTGCTGAGGGGGTGCATGTTGGGCGAACCCCCTGCAGTCTTGTGCCGCTCACGGTGGTTATGACCGGCCTTGGCCTGTTGGGGGAGGAAACATAGGTAGATCATTACAAAACGGTAGGTCTCAGAAGTCCGTTCTGATACTGGCACAGTTTGGGGGGGGGGGCAAGTTGTCATCAGATGATTGCATCTCTCCTCGGGGCCAGAGCGCTGGGTCTGTGACAACTTTGTGAACCACCCTCAAATAACTCTGCCCCAATCCCTCTCCCCCCCCCCCCCCCCGGGCAGTTAAGGGGGAGGGATGGTTGTGACTAGGGGGCACCCTCATGGCACTTACCCTGGCAGACCTGGTGAGGTCATGTAGCTTCTTTCGGCACTGCTCTGCTGAGCGAGGGGTCTGCCCCACAGCACTGACGGCAGCAGCCACGTCACGCCAGGCCTGGCGTACCGTGCTGGCAGGTTGGCGATGCCCTCTCCGCGGGCGGATGATGCCCCTCCTCTGCTCCACGGCATCGAGCAGCGCCTCGACGTCTGCATCAATAAAGCGAGGTGCAGCTCGCCTAGGCTCCGACATCCTGCCCGACAGATTCTGTGGTCGCCCGCGCCTTTTTACGGCGTCGGGCGGCGTCACATGGGCGGGTTCGTGTCGTCGTCGCGTTCCGTCGTCATCACGCACGTAATTGACGCGGCCGCGCTGCTAGCCCATTTCCAGGAAGTGAATCGGTCGGGAAATGAAGCCTTCGCGACCGTCGTAAAACGGTCCCGATTTTTACGACCGTTTGCCGACTTTCCGCGGGTGCGGAGAATTTCGCCCATACTTTTCACTGTACTTTGGTACATACTTATTTGACAGACAGGAAACAAAGTACTTGCCCCAAACTTCGCGATGAGCAGAACACTCTGATGTTTCCTTGTAAAATGGGCAAAATCACTTTGCACAATGAATTAATTTGAAGGGAAAGAGTCTGTGGTAAGGGAAAATCCAGCCGAAAACCTACACTTTTAAAAATTTAATTTAGAGTACCCAATTTTGTTTTCCAATTCGGGAGCAATTCAGCATGGCCAATCCACCTACCCGGCACATCTTTGGTTTGTGGGGAAGAAACCCACGCAGACACAGGGAGAATGTGCAAACTCCACACAGAGATTGAACCCGGGTCCTCAGTGTCATAGGCAGCAGTGCTAGCCACTGCGCCCCTGCTGAAAACATTCACATCACCACTTTGCACGTTTGGCAAATAGATGAAGAAAGAGTTCATCATTTTGTTGGCGGTGCTGCTCTAAGGAGTAACAGGGGTCAGACCCCATTTCGGGAAGAACAGGAGGAGATTCTCATTCTCAGGGCAGAAGTGTTAGTAACTGGTGGGAAGGTTCAGTCAGAACTCCCCTACGTTCTGGAAGGAGAACAAACTAGCCTGAGCTCCCCCTCATGGTTAGCACGTTGCAATGTGTGAACACAGGTAAAAGGAGAATTGGCCTCAACTGCGGGACACTGTTGAATAACTTGCTGTCCTGATTTACACTTTCACAAAGACTATTTGAGGACAGGTATCCTGTCCAGGATTGTATTTATAGACTCAGAGTCTTACAGCACAGAAGGAAGCCAGTTAACCAGTCGTGTACTTGTACTTCAACAAAGACTGGTCAGAGAAAGTGGAGTGGAGAAAATTATGTACCAGCCGCTTTACGCCTGAAAGGCAGCGCAGCGCAATGTGACCAGTAGGTGCCGGGTGATCCCTCTTCCGGGATCTAACTGGCTCACTACGCCTCGTGCGATCAAACATGATCTTGCAAGAAGTCGCAATGTTTTTCGAGGAGGTCACAAAGATGATTGATGCAGGTAGGGCAGTGGATGTTGTCTATATGGACCTTTGTCAAGGTCCCTCATGGCAGACTAGTACAAAAGGTGAACTCACAAGGGATCAGGGGTGAGCTGGCAAGATGGATACAGAACTGGCTAGGTCATAGAAGGCAGACTGTAGCAATGGAAGGGTGCTTTTCTGATTGGAGGGCTGTGACTAGTGGTGTTCCGCGGGGATCAGTGCTGGGACCTTTGCTGTTCGTAGTATACATAAATTATTTGGAGGGAAATGTAACTGGTCTGATTAGTAAGTTTGCAGACAACACAAAGGTTGATGGAATGCGGATAGTGATGAAGACTGTCAGAGGATACAGCAGGATTTAGATCGTTTGGAGACTTGGGTGGAGAGATGGCAGATGAGTTTAATCCTGACAAATGTGAGATAATGCATTTTGGAAGGTCTAATGCAGGTAGGGAATATACAGTGAATGGTAGAACCCTCAAGATATTGACAGTCAGAGAGATCTAAGTGTACAGGTTCACAGGTCACTGAAGGGGGCAACACAGGTGGAGAAGGAGAAGGTAGTCAAGAAGGCATACGGTATGCTTGCCTTCAATGGCCGGGGCATTGAGTATAAAAATTGGCAAGTCATGTTGCAGCTGTATAGAACCTTAGTTAGGCCACACTTGGAGTATAGTGTTCAATTCTGGTCGCCACATGACCAGAAGGATGTGGTGGCTTTAGAGAGGGTGCAGAAGAGATTTACCAGGTCTGGAGGGCATTCGCTATGAGGAGAGGTTGAATAAATTCGGTTTGTTCTCACTGGTACGACAGAGATTGAGGGCGACCTGATAGAGGGCTACAAAATTATGAGGGGCATAGACAGAGTGGATAGTCAGAGGCTTTTTCCCAGGGTAGAGGGGTCAATTACTAGACGGCATAGGTTCAAGGTGCGAGGGGCAAGGTTTAGAGGAGATGTACAAGGCAAGTTTATTACACAGAGGGTAGTGGGTGCCTGGAACTCGCTGCCGGAGGAGGTGGTGAAAGCAGGGACGATAGTGACGTTTAAAGGGCATCATGACAAATACATGAATAGGATGGGAATAGAGGGATACGGACCCCGGATGTGCAGAAGATTTTAGTTGAGGCGGGCAGCATGGTCGGCACAGGCTTGGAGGGCCGAAGGGCCTGTTCATGTGCTGTACTTTCTTTGTTCTTTGTCCTTTGAATTCTGCTCATTGTGGGTGGGATCACTTTTGGCAAATCCGTATATTAGAGTGAGGCAGCTAGTCTCACTCTAATACCCATTCCCTCGATCTACTCAAGGCACGGGATCTAACTCCCTCACCTTGGAGATCTCAGGTGAGTGCCGTTCAGTGCTGGTCTCCACAAATGGGGATCAGGTGGAACGGCATTCGTGGGGGTCTCCCAGTGAACCAGAGGCGCCCAGCTGCTTCCCCTCTGGGCATGCGGCACCCAGGCACTGCCAGTGCCAGCTGGGCACAGACTGGGGTAGTGTCATGGTGCCAGGCTGGTAGCGCCAGGCTGGCATTTTTCCTGTGCTGCGGATTGGACCTCGATTGCTCTATGCAGGTGCAGGGGGACGCTGAGGGCTCTCTTATTGGTGAGTTGGGGGAACATCGGGGCATCACCAAGCGTCCTGATCTCTCCCTGCACTGAGGAGTTATAGCAAGCGGCGCTGCTCAATGCAGAAAATGGGACTAAGTTCGGCCTCGGCTGCACGTTCCCCACTGAGGGCCCCATAGGTCATTCAATAGCACGGTGTTTCACAGCGATCTGAGCGCCGGCAAACACCCGGTTAACCGCGCTACGGGACTCTGTTCCCATTTGGGTAGATCGCATCCTGTCAATAAAGATTCCATTTAAACATGACTGCAGTTTCTTGAAAGGTCAATAAAAATGAGTATTTTGTTTGTGGATGGATGAATCATTTGAGACAGATTCAGCAGTGATTACGCAACCACACTGTTCCCGCTTCCATTCGCGACCACGTGCCGATTGGCCGTACGCCGGGTGGCTCCTACTTGAAGGATTTGGTTTGGCCCTTTTTCCCTGATTAATGGGCTCTTTGGTCAGAATTTGTGTGGAATAAGTGTTGGGAATTGAATTCTCCTCTGAGGTGGAATGTGGATGGGTTACTTTAACCAACATAAGTCGAATAAGGTGAGGGTGCTGGAGGTGGAGGGCCGAAGTGGAACTAGCTAAGGCAGCAATTTCCTGTGGGGCGGGTGTCGGTGCTCATTCCTATTTGTGCGAATCACAGGGTCGCCCCGGCAAGGATGGATGTGACATATCGGCGGTAGTGTAGGGAAGGGGTGGAATGAGTGAGGAACGTGTTCATGGGAGGAAAGTTTGCAAGTTTGGGTGAATTGCAGGAGAAATGTGAATTGCCGAGATGGCGGCCGTTCAGGTATGTGCAGTTACGGGGTTTTGAGCGGATGGAGGTGCCCTCGTTCCCTCGGTTGCCAGAGCTCATTCTGTTGGACAGGTTGTTGGCGCCAGATGAGCTAGGGGACGGGAAAATTGCGGATATTGACGGAGAGCTGGTGGGCACAGGGAAAGTGCCAATTGTGGAGGAGAAGCAGAAGTGGGAGGAGGAGCTGGGCATGGAGTTGGGATGGGGGAGCGTGCAGAGTGAGATCATGGGCCGAGTAAAGGAAACGTTGTCCTGTGCCAGGATGAACTTGGTACAGTTTAAGGTGGTGAACAGGGCTCACATGATCTGGGGGCGGAAGAGTGGGTTCTTTTCAGAGGTAGGGGGTAAGTGTGAGAGATGTGGTGGGGGACGGGGCGGCAAATCACGTCCAGATGTTTTGGTCTTGTCCGAGATTGGTGGGGTTTTGGGGCCCGTTATTTGAAGCATTATCGAACATTGTGGAGATGGAGATGTTGCCGGACTCTCTGGTGATGATCTTTGGGGTGTCGGAGCTGCCAGGGCTGCTGGAGGGGAGTGGGGGGCTGATGTCGTGGCCTCCACAACTCTGATCATACAGCGGCAAAGTCTACTGGATTGGAGGTTGGTGCAGCCACAGAGGATGTCGGCGTGGCTGGGGGGCTTAGCAGAATTACTTAAATCAGAAAAGATTATGTTCTCCCTTAGAGGCTGGGAAGGTTGGGGGGGTGGGTTGGCATTCTGGCCACGATGGAAGTTGTTGGTGCTGTGACTCAGATGGTTAAAGCGGCTGTCTTGTAAACAGGAGATGCTGAGTTCGAATCTCAGCACTGTCTTCATAGCTTTCAGTCAAAGCAACTAGCTTGAGAAGAAATGCTCCCATTTTGGGCGGCATGGCAGCGCAGTGGCTAGCACTGTTGTTTCATAGCTGCAGGGTCCCGGGTTCAATTCCCGGCTTGGGTAACTGTCTGTGTGGGGTCTGCACGTTCTCCCCGTGTCTGCGTGGGTTTCTTCCGGGTGCTCCGGTTTCCTCCCACAAGTCCTGAAAGGTGACTGTTAGGTGATTTGGGCATTTTGAATTCTCCCACCGTGTACCCGAACAGGCGCCAGAGTGTGGCAACTAGGGGATTTTCGCAGTAACTTCATTGCAGTGTTAATGTAAGCCTAATTATGACACTAATAAAGATTATTATTATTATTACAATAAAAAATTGTTATTACAATAAAAAGTGTTTCTTGTGCCTGTTTGAGGACTTGCTTGTTGCCAGCGGGTGGGGGTGTGGAAGCGCGTTAGGGGAGAAAACTAGGAAAAAATTGGTAAACTGTGGGAAGTGTGTTATGTTTGTTGAATGATTCAGTGTTTATGTTCATGTATGTTCTGGTTTGAATTTTTAAAAAAATTTAAACAACCACACTGTTCCTGAACATTACTCACATAGTCAGCTGACGTTAGGATTCACTGTAAAAACTGGGCTATGCCATTGCACTGAAATCTGTTCTAAACCCAGTAACCCGGAGATGGTGTACGGTGCTGTGGGAATTCCAGCAGCTTAAGGGTTAAAGCATACCTTGAGCACATAAGCAGAAGAAGGAACGGGATAGTCAATTCCATTGATGACGAATGTCACATCGGGCATGCTGGACATAGAATTGCAGTCGACATAATACTGTAGGACAGAGAAAGAAGAAGTTAACAGTGGTATAATCTGAAGGGACAGCTCACATCTATGTTTAAATTAAATGATTGACCAAACGTTAGCTCTGAGAATTGACTTAATGTTAGCATAAGTGTAAAATATCGTTATCAATGCATCTGAACCTCCTTTAATATAAGAAACTTCTGTACTTTAAGATTTGAGATGGAATTATCTCCTTCCCATGATAAAATACAATGCAAATTACCCATCCCCCATTGAATGAGCCGGCGCCAATCGCATGCAGAATTTTCTGAATAGGTGCGGTAGGTCCAACGATCAGCGAGGTTCCAGTATCAACAATGGCCTGACAACCACTTTGGCAAGCCACCATCTGGCCATTTAATTTCACACTAGGAAGTAAAAGGACATTCATAGTTAGGTGACCTGTTTTGGAAATCTAATTGACAACTGAGATTAATGTGCGCAAATGTGTGCATCATGCATCAAGATGGTTATTCCACTTGAGGTAAATATAAGACATAGCATTCGGATTGTGTTTTTAAATCTCTCAATATGGCTACTCTATTTTTCGTACACTTTCAACTATTGTCTTGCAATGTTTTTCCAGGTCCATGTATGTTGATTCTCACTTTTCTGGTTTGCATTTGACTGTCTGTCATCCAGTGTATTGGCTTCAAAACCTCCCTCTTTCCGTTCATATTCCTCAACTGGCTTGCTTACCTCAATCATTGTGATCTTCTTCAACACTAAATAACAGCACATGTTGTCAGCTCTGCCTCCCAATTACTCTGCATTCTTTGTGGGCTCTATCGGTCTAGTCTCTGTCATTTTATGTTGCTGGGAATTCTGTTTCAAAACATTCTTCATCCTCAAAAGTCTCTTCAACTCTTCAAAACTCAAGTCCTTAATTGTGCCTTTCGTTACTTCCCTCTTTGAATTCCCTTAATCCCCGCTTCATCCATTGTTTAACCTTTAGAGTGCCTTAAGATGTTGCTGTGTGGCAAAACTGCACAACATACCTGGTTGTAGTTGACTTGCATTTAAGGAGCCCCAACATTAATTGGGGATGTTGTCGTTACAAGCAGTTGGATCAATAGTTGTTGATTAGAGGGGTTGAGGGTTAGAGAGGTATTGATCATGCTGTGTGATCTTCCAATCAGATAGGGAAGGTGTAGAGAATCATCAGGAGGTAGGGGCAGAAGTCCATGAGAGCACAATGGAGCAGGGAGTACAGGCCAGTACTTGCTTTGAACCTGAATAATTCTGGATTATGCATTTCCCAGCTGATTCCTGATATTTCTCTTTGACACGCCTGTAATGTTAAACTGCCCAGCAAGCACTGTGCAACATTTAACCTCTTTTTCATGATGAATTATTCCGGCACAAAACACATCTTTGCAGCTGAATTCTATCTCGAACAGGTAACATTTGTTAATAGGCATTTACTTACCCGTCCAGACGGATTTGCCAGTATCCTTGCAGGGTGACGGGAACCCAGTTAATTTGACCTGTGTAATGGTTTGGATCAACTCCACCAAATACAACTTCACTTCCAGTCTGACCATTCTCTCTGTAAATCCAAGGTTGAAAATGAATTAAATCTGGAAGTATGCAGGTTCAGAATTTCTGTCAGCTTCTACGATCACATCATATTAGCCTTTTGTCAAATATGTGTCTGAGAATAGTTGTTAACCTCTTGGAAAGCTTGCTGGAATGTCTGGAGAATTTGACAACTAAAGTGTAGGATGCAACTATATCCCACCACAGCACAGTGTGAATCCCACAAGGTTTGAAATGTTTGCATCGTGATCTGGTCAGATTTATTTAATTTGTTGTTGTGATCGGGAATAGGGAACAGCCTGGGCAGAAAATGGAAGCGGATTCAAGAGTAAATTGCAAAAGTGAATTGGGCATATGTTGGCAAAAGGGTTATGGTGGATGGGCAGGGGAGTTAGACTAATTGGATAGTTCCTTCAAAGCGCTAGCACACGCACAATGGGCCGAATGGCCTCTTTCTGTGCTGCATAGGATTCTATTCATTAAAGTCTACAGGGATGGAATCAATTCGAGAGTGGGTTCACTGCCGAGGGTGGCGGGATGGGCCGAAGAATGATAGTCAGAGCTAAGCCAGGGAGGCTAAAATCCCTGACAGATGGGGCAGGGAGCTGGAGGAAACTTTGCTGCAGGGCAGATGGGGGGTGGAGTTCTGTCTACAGGCATCCCATCCCTACATTACTCAATTTCCCAATGCTGTATCGCCTATTGAATTATGCCAGAGAAAATTCCAGGTGTTGATAAAGAGAGGTTGAAGAAAAGGGCAAGTTTGGTGCAGGTTAAGTTGGATACTCTTTATGACGAGATTAATTAGTGAATGTTAAAAAATACTTCACCTGGTCAGGTAAAAAGCAAACAGAGGCTGCTCCACCAGATGCTCGGACATCATGTTATCGAAAACAGTTGTGGCGCCTGATACGGCATAATTTGGATATCCCAATCCCAGAATTCCATCAAATTTAGCGTAGTAAAGGAAATTGCCAGGCTCAGTGATACTTAAACCAAATTCTTGGTGGGTGATATCAATGTTGCCGACCTAATCAAAAATAAGACAGTTTAAATATTTACAGTAGGTCGTCCTGTAAGAAGGTCAAGTTAACATATGAACACATTAGGGTATTGCCACCTTCTTGGTCTCTGCTGTTTAAAATTGCCCTTGGAAGGTATAGAGCCTCAGGCTGCTTCTCACTAGGTGAATGTCTTCGGAATGTGAAGATAGGGACATAAACACTCTGTTCTGGAGGTTTCTTCTGCTATGTCTCAGTCATTGGGCACTAATGTATCTTCTGAATTCTCCCTCTGTGTCCCCAAAAAGGGCCGGAATGTGGTGACTAGGGGCTTTTCACAGGTACTTCAGTGGAGTGTTTAATGTAAGCCTACTTGTGACGATAAAGATTATTAGTGAGGTGAGGCACTGCAGTTTCGATATGGGCAGGTGTGGGCCCCACTAGCCCACCCACTGACGAAACAAATCATATTTTGAAACAGTTTCTGGAACATTGTGTCTTCCTCCAGGAGATGAGGAAGTTATGTGATGTGAGAAATAAAGGGTTAGCACGATTACTTTGAGTTGTAAAGCGAGATACATTTTTGAAAGCTGTTTCGTTTGCTATATTTTTCCACCACCTTTATCTGACACACTGGCTTGTTGGTCTAGTGGTGTTCTCAAACTGTAGGTGTCTTTCTTTATTTTTGACATTTCGTACTTTCCCACTAGCTGTGAGAATATGATGGGATGTGCTCAATGGGGACACATTGAAGGCCAAGAGCAGTCAAAATAGGCTTTGGCACGCATCCAGACAAAGTTGTACTGTGTATAAATGTATGTTATTGCAACTGCTCATTGAGAGATTTTGTGACGCTAAATTTAAAAAATTCTGATTTTACCCATTTCTGGTCCCACAACATATGGGGACGATGTCGGGGGGGGAAACCTTCCAAACTGCCAGGTGGGCATTGAAGTTCCTGACCACATGGTTTAGATGTGCACCCATAGTTGGCAGTTGTATTGAATTAGTCAGTTCTAATGAGATGCACTTGCACTAGCCCCAAACGCTCGAGTGGGTCAACATGCCAAAGATTGTGGACTTGACAGTGTTTGCAAATTAAAGAAGAAAAAAACTTCTCATGCAGCATCTTCAGACATTGTTTAGATAACCCAAAATGTTTCACAGCCAATGAATTACTTTCGAAGTGCACCCAGTTACTGGCTGTCACAAAGATACGCGCGACCCAGCACTTAAACAAATCTTTTTTTTTTCAAAATCTTCTGATTGGCTTTTCTCATATTTATAAACAGTTGTCCATATGCATTATATTCATCTTGCCCGCGCGAATTTACTTTATTATACAGAGAGGTTTGTTCTGTCCTTCATTTAACTAACTCTATGTACATTGTGTTGCCCTCTGGATCTATCTATGATTCCCCACCTCCTCTCTCCCTCCCCTCCCCCCCCCCCCCCCCCCCTCCACCCCATTGACTTCAGCACCCATCCTCTTCTCTTGTGGTTACCCCACTTTGAGCTGCATTAGGCTTAGCCTTGCGCAGGAGGAGGTGGAGTTCACCCTGCTCAGTGCTTCGCTCCAGATTCTCCATCCTACCTCTGTCTCCAGTTCGTCCTCCCATTTCTGTCTGGTCCTGTCCAGTGGTGTTTGGGCTCTGTCCAGTAGCTGTCCATATATTTTCCCACATAGCCCCCCCTTATCGCTACTTGTGCCTATCAGGTCCTCTAGTAGTGTGCTTTCTGGGGCCCCAGGGTACCCTACTGTCTCTTTGCGGAGGAAGTTCTTTATTTGGAGGTGTCTCAATTACTGTCCTTTTGCTGGTTTCCACTTCCTCGTCAGTTCGTCCAGTGTTGCCAGTCTGCGCCCTACGTAGAAGTCCCCGACCGTCAGTGTGCCCCCATCCCGCCTCCAGATTTTGAAGGTGGTATCTAGCATGGCTGGGGGGAATCTGTGATTGCCACAGATGGAGACCATGGAGGACATTTTAGTTATCCCGAAGTGCTGTCTCAACTGGGTCCACGTTCTCAGCTGGGCTCGTTGTGTACCTTGTTGAGGAGGATGGGAGTGTTGCTGTGGCCAGGGTCCGGAGGGTTGTTCCTTTACAGGATGCCTCCTCCTTGTACCCAAACTGTGTCGGGTTCTTGTACCCATCCCCTCACTTTTACTGCCGTTGCTGCCCAGTGGTAGGATTGTAGGTTTGGTAAGGCCAAGCCCCCTTTGACTTTTCCTCTTTGCAGTGTTGGTTTGGGAATACTCGGGTTTTTACCCCCCCCACCCAAAACGCCATGATTAGACTGTCTACATTTTGGGAAAAGGCCTTGGGGATGAAGATCGGGATGGATCTAAACAGGAAGTGGAGCCTTGGCAGTACATTCATCTTGATCGTCTGCACTCTCCCCGCCAGGGAGAGTGGGAGTGAGCCCCATCGTTGAAGGTCTTTTCTTACTTCCTCCACCAGGTTAGTCAGGTTCCACTTGTGGATCTCAAATCATAGATTCATAGAATTTACAGTGCTGAAGGCCTCTGTGTCCAGTCTCTGGCTATTTAGATCCCCAGGTAACGGAATCTGTTCTGGGCTATTTTAAATGGGAGCCGCTATAACTCTGTCCCTCCCCCTTTTGGGTTCATTGGGAATGCCTCACTTTTGCCCAGGTTAAGTTTGTAGCCCAAAAGGTTCCAAACTCTTTCAGTATTTGCAGTATTGCCTTCAGTCCCTCCTGTGGCTTTGAGACATAGAGGAGCAGGTCATCTGCATAGAGTGAGACTCTGTGCTCTCTGTCTCCTCTCCGGATTCCCTTCCAGCTTTTGGTACGCAGCCCTCCAACCTTTTGGCCAGGACCTTTGCGAGTATTTTGCACTGAAACAAATATGAACTGGACAGACAGAGCCAATGTGACTCTATTAAAGGTAAGGCAAGTCTGTCTAAACCTGCCGAATCTTTTGAGGAGGTCACCCACAAGGGTAGATAAAGGAACGTCCATGGAGGTTTTACATCAGGGGCACCTCAAAAGGCATTGGATAAGGTTCCAAACAAAAGATTATTGGCAAAAGTCAGATCACTCTTTGGAGATGGACATGTGGCCTTGGTTAGAAATGGTTTGGGAGATAGGATGGAGATAAAGGATATGTATGTGGAAGGTGGAATGTGGTCGGGATCTGCTCTGGGACCTCAGTTTTTTGCCATTTTTTTTGACAACTGTTATAACACACGTGGGTCTCACGGGGTAGGGATGATCGATAGCCATGGAGCTTGTAGAATATGAGCACCCTCGATAAGGGGACAGCGGACCCTTAACAAGGACCATGGCCTGGATTCTCCCCTACTCGGCGGGGCAGGGAGTCCCGGCGGGACGGAGTGGCGTGAACTCTCCGCACCTTTAGGGGCCAGGCCCGCGCTGGATTGACTTCCGCTCCGCCGGCCGGCGCGAAGGGCCTTTGGCGCCCCACCAGCCGGGGCCGAAAGGCCTTTGCCAGCCGGCGGAAGTCCGCGCATGCGCCGGTGCATCAGCGGCTGCTGACGTCATACCAGCTCATGCGCAGGGGAGGGGGTCTCTTCAGCGGACGAAAAAGAGTGCCCCCACGGCACAAGCCCGCCCAGGCCACAGTGGGGGCACGGCCCGGGGCCAGATCTCCCCACCCCCCAGGACCCCGGCGCCGGGCTTGAGAATCGCCGCAGGGGGCCCGCCGACCGGCGTGGCTCGATTCCCACCCCCGACGATTCCCGGGTGGCAGAGAATTCGGGCCACTGCGGGGGGCGGGATTGACGCCGGCCCCGGGCGATTCCCCGCCACCCCAGGTCGGAGAATTCCGCCCCGTGTGTCTTTGTAAAAATAGAGTCGGCCAGTCAGGCACCGGCTACAGAAGGCCCAGTAGGGGACTATTGCAGCTGCACATAATAGTTAACGTGTTAAATAAAGTAAGTGTTGTTTCTCTCTAAAACGCAGTGTGGCTTCTTCATTGCCCCCTTAGTACGCAGTGCAGATGGAAGGTCATCCTTGCAAAGGAACATTAATAGAATAAGTGAATGGCCATTCTGAGTTCAGTGTGGGCATGTGTGAGGTCATCCACTTTGGCAGAAGATAAAGAATATTTCCCAAATGGTGAGGAATTAAGAATGGTAGAGGAGAGTGACTCAGGAGCCCAACAGCACAAATCATTCAAAGCCAGTAGGTAGGTACAAAAATCAATCAGAAAAGCCAATGGATTGCTGGTGAAATACAAAGGACAGGAAGTTATTCTTCGGTTTTGGTCACCCTTGGTCAGGTACTCAAGGGCAATTAGGGATGGGCAATAAATGTTGACCTAACCAGCGATGCCCACATCCAACGAAAGGATAAAGAAAACACGATCTGGGACCCTGATTTCAATTAGGGCAATTAGCCCCTCAGAGATGGGTAATCAGCTAGTTTGACTTACTCTGACAGTATCATATCCCAGTACACCAGTCATGCTGCCAGTGTCATATCGAATGGAAATATATTTGTTGCCCATCTGAAATGTTGAGGAGTCTTGTGGATTGAACTTGACATGATCCTCTACAAGAAAAGCACATTTTACCCACTCAGTTTCAGTAGATGATTCTGTTCATTTAAATATAACAGGTTGACCAGGACTAATGGTACAGAGATATGGTTAAATCTCAGCACAACAGCTGAGGAATTTAAATTCAATTCATTAAAAATAGATATGGAATAAAAAGCTAGCATTGGTTGTGGTGATTCCTTCTTGGTCCCTCAGGGTCAAGGATAAATGTTTGGGTGGGTGGGGTAGGGTTGGGGTGAAGATGCCTGTGTGTGGATTCGTTTAACATGGGGTGGTCGTTACAACCTCCACACGGTCCCAACAGAGCGAGAAGTTGGCCCAATGGGAGGGAAATCTGAGATGACTGGAGACCGGGCTTTGCTATAGGACTGGGTCTAACACACAACCATCATCCTCCATTCACCTGCCTGCCTGTCAGTGACGTCAATTCTAAAGGTGGTTGTCATTTCCCTCTCCCTCATGCCTTGCAGTCTCACCCCTGTTAGCACTGCTTCTCTCACCCCTGCTCTCCCCCCGCTGCTGCTCCTCTCCCCCCTCTGCTGCTCCTCTCCCCCCGCTGCTGCTCCTCTCCCCGCTGCTGCTCCTCTCCCCCCGCTGCTGCTCCTCTCTCCCCGCTGCTGCCCCTCTCCCCGCTGCTGCCCCTCTCCCCCCGCTGCTGCTCCTGTCCCCGCTGCTGCTCCTCTCTCCCCGCTGCTGCTCCTCTCCCCCCGCTGCTGCTCCTGTCCCCGCTGCTGCTCCTCTCTCCCCGCTGCTACTCCTCACTCCCGCTGCTGCTCCTCTCCCCCCACTGCTGCTCCTCTCCCCCCGCTGCTGCTCCTCTCTCCCCGCTGCTGCTCCTGTCTCCCCGCTGCTGCTCCTCCCCCCGCTGCTGCTCCTCTCTCCCCGCTGCTGCTCCTGTCTCCCCGCTGCTGCTCCTCTCTCCCCGCTGCTGCTCCTGTCTCCCCGCTGCTGCTCCTCTCTCCCCGCTGCTGCTCCTGTCCCCTCGCTGCTGCTCCTCTCCCCCCTCTGCTGCTCCTCTCCCCCGCTGCTGCTCCTCTCTCTCCGCTGCTGCTCCTCTCCCCCGCTGCTGCTCCTCTCTCCCCGCTGCTGCTCCTCTCCCCCCGCTGCTGCTCCTCTCCCCCCACTGCTGCTCCTCTCCCCCCGCTGCTGCTCCTCTCCCCCCCTGCTGCTCCTCTCCCCCCGCTGCTGCTCCTCTCCCCCCGCTTCTGCTCCTTTCCCCCCCTGCTGCTCCTCTCCCCCCGCTGCTGCTCCTGTCTCCCCGCTGCTGCTCCTCTCCCCTCGCTGCTGCTCCCCTCCGCCCCGCTGCTCCTCTCTCTCCGCTGTCGCTTTCTGAATCCTGACGTCGTGTAGAATTATTCAATTTACAGAAGGAAGCCATTGAAAATGAAATGAAATGAAAATTGCTGATTGTCACAAGTAGGCTTCAAATGAAGTTACTGTGAAAAGCCCCTAGTCGCCACATTCCGGCGCCTGTTCGGGGAGGATGTTTCGGGAATCGAACCGTGTTGCTGGCCTGTCTTGATCTGCTTTCAAAGCCAGCGGCAGGCCAGCAGCACGCTTCAATTCATCCCATTGAGTCTGCACTGGTCCTTGGAAACAGCACCCGATGGAAACTCAAGCATCCACCCCATTCCCATAACCCAGCAACCCCACCCAACCTTTTTCTTTTGGACACCAAGGGCAATTTAGCATGGCCAATCGCACATCTTTGGACTGTGGGAGGAAAACGGAGCACCCGGAGGAAACCCTCGCAGACACGGGGAGAACGTGCAGACTCCGCACAGATAGTGACCCAAGTCGGGAATCGAACCTGGGACCCTGGAGATGTGAAGCAACAGTGCTAACCACTGTGCCGCCGTGCCGCCGAGAGACCCGCAGCGGATGTTTTACCGTCAACGGGATCGGAAGATCCGGACGGGGAGAACGTCTGGAATATTCTGAGCACAGAGCTGGATCAATCCAGCTCCCAACTTCTTTCAGGCACCAGCCATTCCTGATATTTCAGAGGCTTTAATTAGCCAATCATTTGAAATACACAACACGATGTAACAAAGCCAAGTGGGGATTCAGTGTTTAACAATTGCGCTATCATCTCATAATGAGGCAAATCTAAGTCAAGAAGAAGAACTGTATCACCTCAAGCTTCTGTTAACTGTTAAGCGATCAAAAAAGCCAACATGTGCTGTTGTGAGAACTTCTGCTATTATCTGGATATACTTACTGCAGGCATAACTGGAGCAGTAATCCGATGGGACCCAAAGGTTTGAAGAGCCAGTGTCAAAGACGACAACGAAACTCTGAGGTGGAGTCCCAACGCTGATTGTTCCAGTGTACGCCAGCTGTCAGGAAATTAAAAGGAAAATGTATAATTAGTAATGTGTCTGATTCTCAGACAGTAAAGTGCAGGGATGCTTAAGACCTGCTTAAGTTTTTGGCGTTTTCTAAGAATAATTTAGGGAGTGCATACTAACCAACCAAAATGGGAACCGGTTTTACATCCATTTTCCAACCAGCTAAAATGTTTCTGTCCTCAGAGTTTAATTAAAACAAACTCCTTAGGTTTTCAAATGTCAAACTAAGATTTTTAAAGGTGGTGATGCCACGTTTAGCAAATATTCCACAGGTTCACGTAGTGAGGCAGCTTAAAAACTTTGTAATAAATGTGTCGGAATGGCGAGTGGCTATTGTCAGTTTCATTAGAGATCTTGAAACTGAATTCATCAGATTCACAGCCCGAGTTGATGGTGGAGGCAGAGACCCTAACCTCTTTTAAAAATTACCTGGATCTGTACCTTAAGTGCTGTAAGGTACAGGGCTATGGACCGGGTACAGGAAGGTGGGGTTAGAAAGGGCACCTGGGTGTCCTCAGGCTGGCATGGTCAAGATGGGCCGAACGGCCTCCTTCTGTGCTGTAACTTCTCCATGAAGAGAATGAGGAGCAGAAGTCAGCAATGCAGCCCCTCGGGCCTGCTCCAACATTCAATAGAATCATGGCCGATCTCAGCTCAGCCAATCTGCGCACAGCACGATCCCACCAGCAGCACTGTGATGACCAGCAGATTTTTATTAGTAACTTTGGTACAGTGATAACTGTTGGGTAGATCTCCCCTGCACTGCATCAAAAGGTGGCTTGGAATTGTTTACATCCATGTGACAGGGCAGACATGGTCCTGGTTTAATGTCCATTCTAAAAGAGGGTATCCCTGACAATGCAGCACTCCCTCAGGGCTGTGCTAATATATATCCATCGCGAAATGACCAACTTCAACACTTGCTGCACTTTTGGGTTTCAGATACACAGGGCAGTGTTAATAAAGGGCAGAATGCAATAAACACCACCGGGATGTGACTGTTTCAATTCTATTCTGTAAGCTGATCTTCTTTAAAAACAGTACAGATTACTTACATCCAGGTAGTTTACTAGTGAATCTGTTGAAGCCAACGAATCCCCCTTGGATGCTCCACGGAATCTTGAGTAGAGATTGTCTTTGTGTTCTTTCAGAAACTCCTCAAGTAAACCACGCTCCGCCAAGACATCGCGGACAGATTTACCCTTAAATAGTTTCACTCTGCAAGGATCAGAGTGAAAATGGATCAACATTCAGGCAGACAGATCCTTCTAAATCAAACCAAATATCTTTTTCTACCCCTTTCTGTTTCATGTGTACAAGCTATAACCTTCTGTGTACTATGTTGTGATTGGTAAACAAAAGTAGAATTTCCAAAAAACAGAGATTGATGTATGAAGGTGCACATACAAACTGATTCAAAATTGGCTTAGTTGCAGTAGACAGTGGGTGATGACAGACGGCTGCTTTAGTGACTGGAAACAGTGTTCAGTGGCGTAACACAGGGATCTGTCCTGGGTTCCCTGTTATTCATTATTGATATAAGCAACTTTGATAACTATGTGAGGGGTAGATCAGTCAGCTCGCGGATGACACAAGGATAGGCCAGGTGACTAACAGTGAGGATGAGCATCTGGGGTTACAGGAAGATATAGACGGGATGGCCAAATGGGCAGATTAAGTGGCTGATGGACATTAACCCTGAAAAGTGTGAGGTGATGCACTTTGGAAAGAGAAAGTTGACAAGGAATATTCAATGAACGGCATAACACTGGGAGGTTCTACGGAACAAAGGGACATTGGTGTGTTTGACCATAGACCTCTGCAGGTAGAAGGGCAGGTTAATAGGGTGGTGAAAAAGGCATAAGAGACACTTACAATAAGGGGAAAAGATAAGGTCGATAGAGAGAAACCAGTTCCGTTGTTTGAGGTGTCACGGTCGAAGGGAATAGTCTACAGATTACAGCTGCTGAACCTTTCAGAACTGAAAGTTGATAAAACTTCGACACACAAAGGGTGGCAGACGTTTGGAACTCTTCTCCACAACTGGCAGTGGCTGCTCGATCAATTGTATATTTTAAATCTGAGATTGATAGACTTTTGTTATCCAAAGATACTAAGGAAATACGTCAAAGGCCGCTATATGGAGATCACCCACAATCTCATTGACTGGCAGAACCAGCACGAGGGGATTAATGGCCCACTCCTGTTCCTACATTCCGAATGGTGGGAGAGAAACATAATTGAAACATTCACAGCAAACACCAAGTATTTTGATAGAATTATCGTCTTCTGTGAGGATACATTCAAAGCACATCCAAACTTCAAAACCAAGACTGCTCACAAATTCCTGGCTGACTGGGCAACACGGCAGCGCAGCAGTTAGCACTGCTGCCTCACGGCGCCCAGGACCCGGCTTCGATCCTGACCCTGGGTCACTGTCCAAGTTGAGTTTTCACATTCACCCCCTGACTACGTGGGTCTCACCCCCACAAACCAAAGGATCTGCAGGGTAGGTGGATTGGATGTGCTAAATTGCCCCTTAATTGGAAGAAAACAATTGGCTACTCTAAATTTATAATTTAAAAAACCTTACCTGACTAAACATTCAGAGAGCTGAATGCACGCAAGTGCAATGAGCAACCACTTCATTTTTGCCTCTTCGAGTAGTTGAAGGAAACCACAAGGAAATGTCAAATTCCAATGTGAATGGGTTCTGGTTGTTGCTGCTTTTATAGTCATCAGGATCAATCCATTCCGTGGTCGGCAGATTTGGATAACATATCAGTTGATTAAAAGTTTCTCCACAATGGAAAATGTCTGGGAAATGTCAAACATGATGACCTTGTTGGAAAAGCAGATATTGTTTCCAATTTAGGTAAAGTCAAACTTGCACGGTGGCGCAGTGGTTAGCACTGCTGCCTCACGGCACCGAGGTCCCAGGTTCGATCCCGGCTCTGGGTCACTATCCGTGTGGAGTTTGCACGTTCTCCCCGTGTTTTCCCCCACAACCCAAAGATGTGCAGGGTAGGTGGATTGGCTATGCTAAATTGCCCTTAATTGGAAAAAATGAATTAGGTACTCTAAATTTATTTTTAAAAAGGTAAAGTCAAACTTTGAAAAGTTACAATTTGTCACATGATTAAGGTATAGAACCTTAGTTAGGCCACACTTGGAGTATAGTATTCTATTCTGGTCGCCACACTACCAGAAGGATGTGGAGGTTTAGAGAGGGTGCAAAAGAGATTTACCAGGATGTTGCCTGGTATGGAGGGCATTAACTATGAGGAAAGGTTGAATAAACTTGGTTTGTTCACACTGGAACGAAGGAGGTTGAGGGGCGACCTGACAAAGGTCCACAAATTTATGAGGGGCATAGGCAGAATGGATAGTCAGAGACTTTTTCCCAGGGTAGAAGGGTCAATTACTAGGGGGCATTGGGTTAAGGTGCACGGGGCAAAGTTTTGGGAGTTTCTCAAAATGGAGAACTGTGACCAGTGGTGTTCCACAGGGATCTGTGATGGGACCACTGTTCTTTGTTATATACATAAATGATCTGGAGGAAGGTATAGGTGGTCTGATTAGCAAGTTTGCAGATAACACTAAGATTGATGCAGTAGCAGATAGTGAAGGGGACTGTCAGAGAATACAGCAGAATATAGATAGATTGGAGAGTTAGGCGGAGAAATGGCAGAGGGAGTTCAATCCGGGCAAATGCGAGGTGATGCATTTTGGAACATCCAATTCAAGAGAGAACTATGTGGTAAATGAAAAAGCCCTGGGAAAAATTGATGTACAGAGAGATCTGGGTGTTCAGGTCCATTGTACCCTGAAGGTGGCTGCGCAGGTCGATAGAGTGGTCAAGAAGGCATACAGCATGCTTTCCTTCATCGGAAGGGGTATTGAGTACAAGAGTTGGCAGGTCATGTTACAGTTGTATAGGACTTTGGTTAGTCCACATTTGGAATACTGCGTGCAGTTCTAGTCGCCACATTACCAAAAGGATGTGGATGCTTTGGAGAAGGTGCAGAGGAGGTTCAGCAGGGTGTTGCCTGGTATGGAGGGTGCTAGTTATGAAGAGAGGTTGAGTAGATTAGGATTATTTTCATTAGAAAGATGGAGGTTGAGGTCTACAAAATCATGAGAGGTATAGAGAAGGTGGATAGCAAGAAGCTTTTTCCCAGAGTGGGGCCTCAATTACTTGGGGTCATGAGTTCAAGGTGAGAGGGAAAAAGTTTAAGGGAGATGTGCGTGGAAAGTTCTTTACGTAGAGGGTGGTGGGTGCCTGGAACGCATTGCCGGCGGAGGTGGTAGAGGCGGGCACGATAGCATCATTTAAGATGTATCTAGACAGATACATGAATGGGCAGGGAGAAGAGGGATACAGATCCTTAGAAAATAGGTGACAGTTTTAGATAGAGGATCTATCTAATCTGCAGAACGTTTGAGGTGAGGGACGCCATCAGTGTACCTGCTGTTTTCACCTGTGGGAAGTGCACCCATCTCCAGCTCCTCAGAAACTGCATTAGGGAACTGGAGCTGGAGCTGGATGAACTTCGAATCATTCTGGAGGCAGAGGTGGTCATAGATAGTAGCTTCAAGGATATAGTTACTCCGAAGAATCAAGATAGATGGGTGATGGTGAGAGGGGCTGGGAGGAAGCAGTCAGTTCAGGGATCCTCTGTGGTCGTTCCCCTCAGTAACAAGTATACCGTTTTGGATACTGCTGAGGGGGACGACCTACCAGGGCTAAGCCACGGTGAACGGATATCCAGCACTGAGTCCATCCCTGTGCCTCAGAAGGGAAGGAGGGAGAGCAGGAGAGTAATAGTTATTGAGGACTCGATAGTTAGAGGGACAGATAGGCTGTTCTGTGGCAACAAAAGAGACTCATGGATGGTATGTTGCCTCTCGGGTGCCAGGGTCCGTGACGTCTCGGAACATGTTTTCAGTAACCTTAAGGGGGAGGGGGAACAGTCACAAGTCATGGTACACATCTGTACCAACGACATAGGCAAGAGAAGGGACGGGGGTTTAAAATAGGAATTTAGGGAGCTAGGGTGGAAGCTGAGAGCCAGGACAAACCATGTTGTCATCTCTGGTTTTTGCCGGTGCCACGTGCTAGTGAGGTAAGGAACAGGGAGAGAGTGCAGATAAACACGTGGCTGCAGGGATGGTGTAGGAGGGAGGGTTTTAGGTACGTGGATAATTGGAGCACATTCTGGGGAAGGTGGGACCTGTACAGACAGGACGGTTTGCACCTGAACCAGAGGGGCACCAATATCCTGGGAGGGAAATTTGCTGCGGCTCTTCGGGGGGGGGTTTAAACTAATTTGTCAGGGGCCCTGAAAATGAGCTGTATTCCAGAAGCCAGTGTTGAGAGTAGTGAGGTACTGAGGAGGGTATCAAGGTCGCAGGAGTGTACTGCAGATAAAAAGGTGGGTTGAAGATGTCTACTTCAATGCAAGCAGCATCCAGAATAAGGTAGATGAACTTGGAGCATGGATTGGTATTTGGGACTACGATGTTGTGGCCATTACGGAGACATGGTTCGAACAGGCACAGGAATGGTTGTTGGAAGTTCCGGGGTATAGATGTTTCAGTAAGAGTAGGGAAGGTGGTAAAAGAGGTGGAGGGGTAGCATTGTTAATTAAGGATAGTTTAACGGCTGCAGAAAGGCAGTTCGAAGGGGATCTGCCTACTGAGGTAATATGGGCTGAGGTTAAAATAGGAAAGGAGCAGTTACATTGTTAGGAGTTTTCTATAGGCCCCGAAATAGTAATAGTGGAAAAAGATATTGCAAAACCGATTATGGTAGGTGTGGAGGTCTCAGGGTAGCTGGCATGGGTGACTTTAACTTTCCAAATATTGATTGGAACCTCTATAGGTTGAACAGTTCAGATGGGGCAGTTTTTGTACAGTGTGTGCAGGAGTGTTTCCTGACACAACATGTGGATAGGCCGATAGGAGGGGGGGGGGGGGCCACATTGGATTTGGTACTGGGTAATGAACCGGGCAAAGTTTTAGATTTGTTTGTGGGAGAGCACTTTGGAGATAGTGACCACAATTTGGTGTCTTTCACTATTGCAATGGAGAGGGATAGGGCCATATGGCAGGGCAAGGTTTATAATTGGGGGAGGGGTAATTATGATGTGATTAGGCAAGAATTAGGGAGCATAAGGTGGGAACAGAAACTGTCAGAGAAAGGCACAAATGAAAAGTGGAGCTTGTTCAAGGAACAAATACTGCGTGTCCTTGATAGGTATGTCCCTGTCAGGCAGAGAGGAAATGGCCGTGTGAGGGAACCACGGTTCACAAAAGAGGTTGAATGTCTTGTCAAGAGGAAAAAGGAAGAGTATGTAAGGATGAGAAAACAAGGTTCAGTTGGGCCGCTGGAGGGTTACAAGGTAGCAAGGAATGAGCTAAAAAAAAGGGCTTAGGAGAGCTAGGAGGTGGCATGAGAAGTCCTTGGCGGGCCGGATCAAGGAAAACCCCAAGGCTTTTTACTCTTATGTGAGAAATAAAAGAATGACCAGGGTGAGGTTAGGGCGGGTCAAGGACAGTAGTGGGAACTTGTGCATGGAGTCAGAAGAAATGGGAGAGGCGTTGAATGAATACTTTTCTTCAGTGTTCACCAAGGAGAGGGGCCATGTTTTTGAGGATGAGAGTGTGATACAGGCGGGTAGGCTGGAGGAGGTAGATGTTCTGAGGAAGGATGTATTAGCAATTTTGAAAAACCTGAGGGTCGACAAGTCCCTTGGGCCAGATGGGATATATCCAAGGATTCTTTGGGAGGCAAGGGATGAGATTGCAGAGCCTTTGGCTTTGATCTTTGGGTCCTCACTGTCCACGGGGATAGTGCCAGAGGACTGGAGAGTGGTGAATGTTGTTCCTCTGTTCAAGAAAGGGAATAGGAATGAGCCTGGTAATTATAGGCCAGTCAGCCTTACTTCGGTGGTCGGTAAGTTAATGGAAAAGGTCTTGAAGGATAGGATTTATGACCATTTGGAAAGATGCAGCCTAATCTGAGATAGTCAACACAGATTCGTGAAGGGTACGTCTTGCCTCACAAATTTGATTGAATTCTTTGAGGAGGTAACTAAGTGTGTCGATGAAGGTAGAGCAGTTGATGTCGTATAAATGGATTTTAGTAAGGCATTGATAAAGTTCCCCATGGTCGACTCATGAAGAAAGTAAGGAGGTGTGGGATAGAGGGAAATTTGGAAACAGGGATCAGTGCTGGGTCCTCTACTATTTGTGATTTTTATCAATGACTTGGAGGAGGGGGTTGAAGGGTGGGTCAATAAATTTGCTGATGATACCAAGATTGGTGGAGTAGTGGATGAGGTGGAGGGCTGTTGTCGGCTGCAAAGAGACATTAATAGGATGCAGAGCTGGGCCGAAAAATGGCAGATGGAGTTTAACCCTGATAAGTGCGAGGTGATTCAATTTGGTTGAAAAAATTTGAATGCAGATTACAGGGTCAATGGCAGGGTTCTGAGGAATATGGAGGAACAGAGAGATCTTGGGGTTCATGTCCACAGATCTCTGAAGGTTGCCACTCAAGTGGATAGAGCCGTGAAAAAGGCCTATAGTGTGTTAGCGTTTATTAACAAGGGGCTTGAGTTTAAGAGCTGTGAGGTTATGCTGCAACTATACATGACCCTGGTGAGACCACATTTGGAGTATTGTGTGCAGTTCTGGTCACCTCATCATAGGAAGGATGTGGAAGCATTGGAAAGGGTGCAAAGGAGATTTACCAGGATGCTGCCTGGTTTGCAGGATAGGTCTTATGAGGAAAGGTTGAGGGAGCTAGGGCTTTTCTCTTTGGAGCGGAGGAGGATGAGAGGCGACTTAATAGAGGTTTATAAGATGATGATGGGGATAGATAGAGTGGACGTTCAGAGACTATTTCCTCGGGTGGATGTAGCTGTTACAAGGAGGCATAACTATAAGGTTCAGGGTGGGAGATATAGGAGGGATGTCCAAGGTAGGTTCTTTACTCAGAGAGTAGTTAGGGTGTGGAATGGACTGCCTGCTGTGATAGTTGAGTCGTACACTTTAGGAACTTTCAAACGGTTATTGGATAGACACATGGAGCGCACCAGAATGACAGGGAGTGGGATAGCTTGATCTTGGTTTCGGACAATGCTCGGCACAACATTGAGGGCCAAAGGGCCTGCTCTGTGCTGTACTGTTCTATGCTCTATCTGGATCGGAGCAGGCGTGGAGGGCCGAAGGGCCTGTTCCTGTGCTGTAATTTTTCTTTGTTCTTCTTTAGAGAAGATGAACGAGGCATGTTTTTTACACAGAGTGTAGTGGGTGCCTGGAACTCGCTGCCGGAGGAGGTGGTGGAAGCTGGGACGATGTTGACGATTAAGGGGCATCTTGACAAATACATGAATCGGATGGGAATACGAATAGGGATACGGACCCCGGAAGCATAGAAGATTTTAGTTTAGACGGGCAGCATGGTCAGCGCAGGCTTGGAGGGCCGAAGGGCCTGTTCCTGGGCTGTACTTTCCTTTGTTCTTTGTTCTTTGTATTAAATGTTAACGGTACCTATTAATGCAATTGTAACCAACAAAGAAATCAAAACTCTATTTACAAACCCATGAAAAATGATTAGTGTAGTTACTTGGGGTGTTGAAGCTTGTGCATTTTGCCTCAGGTACTGATAAGCAATGAATTACTGTCTGGATGACATTGAGCTTATTTGTATATGGCAGGTCAGCTGCTGTGTAAGTTGTCCATTGAGTGGGAAAAACTCACAGTGTGGAGATGGCACCTGGACGGTATAAACACGGAGCACACAATCTGTAATCAACAATCGTTTAAGATTTGGTGATTTGTGTATTGGACTAGACCACATGTAGTTCCATAACCTCTTTTCTGTTCTGTCAGGGTCAGGAATGGAATGATTGGCTCTGAATGTTGCTGCAACAATAGAATGAGCCTGCTGTCTTCATCACCAGAATCCTTTGTTAAAGATTGGATTGAGTGATACACGTTTTGGAAAGCCATTGATGCGATAAACAGATGATCCAAACATCATGGTGGATGCTGTCGACACCACCGGCGCACTATGGCCAGGTTGTCTTCTAGCGGCAAGATGACCTGCAGCAACTCATCAAGGATTTTTCAAGGATATTTTCCAAACTGGCAATCTCTGCAACCTAGAAGAACAAGGGCAAGTGATGAGATGAAACACCACCATCTGCACGTTCCTCTGCAACAGATACAGATTCAGGCGGCTGGATTCTATGCATCCCAATGCCCAAATCACGCTCGTTGACAGGGCTGATAATCCGTTTTCCCGCACGTAATCGTGTCCGGTGCCGGTTCAGCGATTCTCCGCCTCTGAAAAGCAGCATACACGGGGGATTACACCGCACCACGTATCCACCGCCTCAGGCCATTGCCAGAGGCCCGCCCCGCTATTCTCTGTCCCTGACTGGCCGAATTCCCGACGGCGTACCTCTAATGTGGTCCCAGCATTTCGGGAAGCTCGCGAGGTGGCTGCGGATTCAGTCGGGGGCGGACTGATTGGAGGGCGGGGGGGGGGGGGGGGGCTCATTCGGGACTGGGGGCTATGTGTGCGGGTGTTCTGGGTCGGGCGAGCAGCCAATCGGGGTCACTATTTCCGCGGTCCAGGTCCGTGGGCTGTGTCCACATGGGGCACGGTGCGGCTCCTGGATGCCGCCGCCATGCGCATGCGCGACCTCTGACCCGGATGTGCGGGGGGCCATATTGGCTGCGAGCTCGGAGACAGCTGCCTGCTAGACCCCTGCAAGGCTGTGAATATGTGGCCTTTTGACGCCAGTTTTCCTGGCGCAAAAACCCACAGTTTTCACTACGGCTTGGGGACATAGTCCTTGAAACGGAGAATCCAGCCCAGAGTTTCTGTCCTTTTACCATTTTTGAATTCTCCGGCCTTAGCTGCTGATGCTCTCTTAAGTTTGTATGTCAGTCCCTCCCCTGGATACTCTACATGTCATTATCCAAATTGTTGTGTCCCTTTGATTTACTACACTGACTCTGGCATGATTCCTTCCCCCTTGTATTGAGTTTCAAGCTCTTTCTGCCACCTTGGTTATATGACTCACCAGAACGCTGGTTCCAGCCTGGTTTCCGTGAAGACTGTCCCAATGGTCCCGCTCCCATTTCCCCCCGGATGGATGCCAGTGCCTCATGATCAAAAACCCATTTCGCTCACACCAATCTTTGAGCCGTACATTCATCTCTCTAATCCGATTTTCCCAACACCAGTTTGCTGGTGGCCGAGGTAATAATCCAGAGATCATGGACAGGATTCACAATCGGCGGGATCCTCCATTTTGCCAGTAACGCACACACGCCCGCGGATTTCTAGATGGCTTGGAGCTGCCCACAATGGGTAACCCCATTGGCTGGCTGCAGGGACGGAGAATCCCGCTGCCAGAGGGGGCACGTCGCCCCAGAAAATGGGTGCAGCGGAATGGAGAATCACACCGCATTTCTTTTGAGGTTCGACTATTGAATTGACCCCTTAGCTGGTCATACACTCTAGTCCTATCTATGCGTGTAACACAGCCAACATGTCCCTCCCCAGCACAGAGCAGATATCCTGCACCCTGCCACTGCACAGGCAACAGAACCATCTGGACCATTACTCGGTTTCAGAGAATCCCTGATATAGCGCGCTCAACAACTCAGGTGATTCACCTGAGGAAGGAGCAGTGCTCCGAAAGCTAGTGTTTGAAACAAACCTGTTGGACTTTAACCTGGTGTTGTAAGACTTCTTACTTAGGTGAATTGGACATTCTGAATTCTCCCTCAGTGTACCCGAACAGGCGCCGGAAAGTGGCGACTAGGGGATTTTCACAGCAACTTCATTACAGTGTTAATGTAAGCCTACTTGTGACAATGAAGATTATTATTATTTATTGTGTACTCCCTACAACTGTTTGGCCTCCCTAAATGCTGACCTCACACTTCTCTGTGTTAAAATCCATCTGCCACTTTATTGCCCATTCCACCAACCCATCTATATCGTTTTGGAGATTTTTGCTATCCTCTACACTATCCACCAATCAGCCAATCTTTGTGTTATCTGCACATTTCCCAATCGTGGTCCCACGTTCACATACAGATCGGTCATTAATATATAACACAAACAGAAAGGGTCCCAACACCATGTCCCAAGGAACACCACTTGAAATAACTTTCCATTCACAAGGGCATTTTCTGTGAGGGTCAGGAAGGATCCAGCACAAGTTTGTAAAGTCAAACAGAAGAAACTTCATTTCCAACAATATGTACACAGGCCCAATAGTTTTAACTGGTCCCCTCTCTAGCCGGCACCACTCTGGCCAGCTCTATTTTTCCAGCTGTACTGCTAATGATTGCTCCCCCTCCCCTCTTTGGGGAAGCTCATATTGCTCAAGTAACACGGGGGAACCAGTTGTCCCCAGCCAATAGGATCTGGGTAGGTTATAACAGCATTCATCGACCATTACCCATTGTTTCCAGTTACTGTCGAGTGAGGGACATGCCAAGTGAGGGGTATGCCAAGTGAGGGGTATGCCGACTGAGGGGTATGCCTAGTGAGGGGTATGCCGAGTGAGGGGTATGCCGAGTGAGGGGTATGCCAAGTGACCGGTATGCCAAGTGAGGGACATGCCGAGTGAGGGGTATGCCGAATGAGGGGTATGCCGAGTGAGGGGTATGCCGAGTGAGGGGTATGCCGAGTGAGGGGTATGCCGAGTGAGGGGTATGCCAAGTGAACGGTATGCCGAATGAGGGGTATGCCGAGTGAGGGGTATGCCGAATGAGGGGTATGCCGAGTGAGGGACATGCCGAGTGAGGGGTATGCCGAGTGAGGGGTATGCCGAGTGAGGGGTATGCCGAGTGAGGGGTATGCCGAGTGAGGGGTATGCCGAGTGAGGGACATGCCGAGTGACTGGTATGCCGAGTGAGGGACATGCCGAATGAGGGGTATGCCAAGTGAGGGGTATGCCGAGTGAGGGGTATGCCGAGTGAGGGGTATGCCGAATGAGGGGTATGCCGAGTGAGGGACATGCCGAGTGAGGGGTATGCTGAGTGAGGGGTATGCCGAGTGAGGGGTATGCCGAGTGAGGGGTATGCCGAGTGAGGGGTATGCCGAGTGAGGGATGTGCCGAGTGAGGGGTATGCCGAGTGAGGGGTATGCCGAGTGAGGGGTATGCCGAGTGAGGGGTATGCCGAGTGAGGGGTATGCCGAGTGAGGGACATGCCGAGTGACTGGTATGCCGAGTGAGGGACATGCCGAATGAGGGGTATGCCAAGTGAGGGGTATGCCAAGTGAGGGGTATGCCAAGTGACTGGTATACCGAGTGAGGGACATGCCGAATGACAGATATGCCGAGAGAGGGGTATGCCGAGTGAAGGTTATGGCGAGTAAGGAGTATGCCGAGCGAGGGACATGCCTAGTGAGGGACCTGCCGAATGAGGGATATGGCGAGTGAGGGGTATGCCGAGTGAGGGATGTGCTGAGTGAGGGGAAAGCAAAGTGAGGGACATGCCGAGTGAGGCCATTATTAATGGGGGTGGCGGGCCCAGTGACAGTTAATTTTGGCCACAGCTCCTGCTGACCACTGAAGCCGGTTCGCCCACTGTTTGTGGCAGTGTCAGTGGGACTGCTGTTGCCAGTGTTAATCCTGACCAATTATAACCCATATTTGTACCGGGTACTATTCAATGCAGAGCTCCTAAGAAAGAAAATGTCTCCAATTCCATGGTGCCAAAGTTAGTTGAACCTGTAATTTTCTGGCTGTTTGGAATGAATAAACTTGTAACGATTTTCCTGAAACCCACGGTGGCCAATCATCCCGAGATTCTGTGGCCACTTCTTTATGAACCACTTTCCTGTTGGGGCTAATTCGGAGGCCAGTGAGTGTTGCAATATGCCTTTAAGAGATTGCAATATCACATCACAAAAAGCAAGTGTGCCGTGCAATCCAGTTTTAGCTTAACTTTTCTATTTAAGTAGAACTCACAGGCAGCACTGCAGTTGGTGTTTTCCACCTTTCCCTCCATGTCTATCGGTACACATGTGCCTGGAGTTAATAAATGGCCCCACAACGTGTTTGCACAAGGCATTATGGGCAAATCGTGCATTTTCTGTCATCACAACAAACATGACAGTGGGTTTTCTGAGGGCGGGAGCACAGGCCTCCAAGATGTTGCCGTAAATTGTAACACTCTGGTGGGCTGGTGAATCTGGGACTTTAGCAATGCAGCCGATTGAAGCAGGATTCATCTCCGAAACCTCAAACTTGCTCAGAGAGTGTCAGCCAAGGCTCAGTGGTGGAAGAATATTGATATGGTTTCACATGACTTTTTTTCTGTATGTTAGACAGTGTTGGTATACATTTTGACTTTCTAAAGCTTGTATTCCCCCTTAGTTGTGAGTTATGTGAATGAAAGCTTTTGAGATGCATTCACCAGAGTTGTGGTGCGGGGGGAGGGGTTGTGCAGGGTGGGGGCTAGTGGCTAGTGTTGTGTGTGGGTGGGTGGGGTAGGGGGGCTAGTGTTAGGCCTGGCAATATAAAAGGGATTGTGCTGCTCTGAGAAAAACACGATAGAAATGAAAGTTATTTTTTCTTTAGTTTGTTAATTCTCATGCCTGACATTTTTACCGAGGAGAAACAATAAGTGATAGAATTAAACAGACCCTCAGCATGAATATGTCAAACATGTTCACATATGGATGGACTGCTTTGTGATGAGGGGACTGAACAGCTTCTGCTGGGAGTGGGAACACGAGATTGACTTTTTCCTCGCGATGGAAGGAATTGACTGAAGGATGTTGCACATGCAGCATATGGCAAGAGGTGATTACAGCTGTAAATTCCAACAGTACTGCCCACTAGTGATGGATATTGTTCAGAAAGGAAGCACATATCAAGCTGGGCGCAAACCCCTTGACACCAATCTGGTACATCCTATCCCGCCATGGCGTGTCCTCCCTCTAATTAGATGCTGCAAGTCTACTGAGTGTCTTATCCATTTTGGAACATTTCTATAGTTGTAATCTACATACACTCCACGGGCAATAGACACAAGCACAAACTGCTACTTCATTCCAACTCCTTACGTTTTAAAAATTAATTTACGGGATGTGGGCGTCGCTGGCTAGGCCAGCATTTATTGCCCATCCCTAGTTGTCCTTCAGAAGGTGATGGTGAGCTGCCTTCTTGAATCTCTGCAGTCCTTGAGGTGTAGGTTCATCCACCGTGCTGTTAGGGAGGGAGTTCCAGGATATTGACCTAGCGACAGTGAAGGAACGGCGATATATTTCCAAGTCAGTATGGTGAGTGACTTGGAGGGGAACTTCCAGGTGGTACTGTTCCAATGTATCTGCGACCCTTGTCCTTGTAGATGGTAGAGGTCATGGGTTTGGAAGGTGCTGCCAAATGAGTCGTGGTGAGTTCCTGCATTGGATCTTGTAGATGGTACACATGTCTGCTGCTGTGTGTCGGTGGTAGAGGGAGCAAACGTTTGTAGAAGGGGTGACAATCAAGTGGGCTGCTTTGACCTGGATGGTGTTGAGCTTCTTGAGTGTTGTTGGAACTGCACTCATCCAGGCAAGTGGGGAGTATTCCATCACATTCCTGACTTGCGCCTTGTAGGCAGTGGACAGGCTTTGGGGAGTCAGGAGGTGAGTTACTTGCTGCAGGATTCCTAGCCTCTGACCTGCCCTTGTAGCCACAGTATTTATATGGCCAGTCCAGTTCATTTTGTGGTCAGTGGTAACCCCCAGGATGTTGATAGTTTGGGCTAGTTTCTCTAGCCAGCAACTCTGTAGAATTAAAGCTGTTATCAATATAGGTGGTCTTACTAAGCAGATGAAATAAGCAAAATCAAGACAGCACAGGTCACTTGAGTGTAGCTAGTCATGGGGTGTGAATTTTGGAACTAGGTAAGTAAGGGAAATCAGTGCGCTGAGGGAGGAGGGGTACAGGTAAAAAACCTGGTGAGCAGATCACTCATTTATTTTTCAAAATGTGCAAAATCTATTATTGTAAGTTTTCATAATAAGGTTTATTAGCAGTAGTGAAATTTATCGGGAGTAGTATGGTTTATTAAGTATAAAATGATAAAGAAAATAACCCTAAATTAAATACCATATAATTTAGACAGCAGGTGAAGTGTTGCGATTGCAAAATGTGGGTGTTCCTTGGCACCAGTGTGGCCCAAAGGGCAAACACACCTGTCAAAAGTGTCAATGGCTTCAGGAGCTTCATCTTGGATTCATTGAGCTGGTAGAGGCAGAGCAACACCCGTGATGTATCAGAGAGGGGGAAAGTTACTCAAGCACTTTATTCCATGAGGTGGTCACACCTCTTTGGTTCAGGTCTTCTGATAGCACTACAGTCTCACAGCGCCAAGGTCCCAGGTTCGATGTGGAGTTTGCACATTCTCTCCGCGTCTGCGTGGGTTTCGTCCCCACAACACAAAGATGTGCAGGGTAGGTGGGACTGGCCATGCTAAATTGCCCCTCAATTGAAAAAATTGAATTGGCTGCTCTAAATTTATTTTCTTCAAAATGAAGACATAACAATAATAATAATCTTTATCAGTGTCGCAAGTAGGCTTAAATTAACACTGCAATTAAGTTACTGCAAAACTCAAGAGAAACCGCTTGACCCTCAAGGTGGAAGCAGCTCTCTCTCCCTCTGCTCTGCTGACTATGACCTGAAGGAAGCAGCTTCTAGACCCTAAGAGAAGAAGCTGCCTACTTCTCTCTCTCGCTCTCTCTCTCCGTCTCTCTCTCTCTATCTCTCGCTCTCTCTGTCTGCCTGCTATTCCTGTGAGCCGACAGCAAAAACCATTACAAGCTGAAAGAAAAGGTAACTTACCTGAAAGGTGAGACTGAAGAAGAAACTAACTGGGAGACGTCCATCCGACACAAAGCGTCGTATCCTTTTACTCTCATCATTATATTGCACCCCTCTTTCCCCTCTGTGTTTGTTTGTCTGTGTGTGTGTGTGTGTGTGTGTGAAGGTTGGGGCAAGTTATAAGTGGAGGGGGGGTGAGTTAGAGATTAGTTAGTAGTTAACCAGCTGTATTTGTTGCCTATTTAATTATTGTTACTGTCAACGATAAAAAGTTAATTGTGCTTAAATTTACAAACCTGGTGACTGTAGTTTTTGGGCAGCCGAAGACCTCGGGTGATTCAAAATAAAAGTGAATTTAAACCGTACTGCGACTCTGGGTCAAGTGGGGCTGGACACTCCCTCACACTAGCCCAGGGTGTTGTAACACAGTGGATTGGAAAGTAAATAATGTAACTCTTTTATTGAAGAAAGGAAGCAGGCAGGAAGCTGGTAACCACAGGCCAGTTAACCTAACGTCTGTCCCGGGGAAATTTCTCGGAAATTATTAAGAAGGCTATGTCAGGACACAGAGAAAGTAATAATCTAATTTGGATGTTCACTCGGCAGTTAGGAAGGCAAATGCAATGTGCGCATTCATTTCGAGAGGGCTCGAATACAAGGGCAGGGATGTACTGCTGAGTCTGTATAAGCCTCTGGTCAGACCCCATTTGGGAGTATTGTGAGCAGTTTTGGGCCCCATATCTAAGGAAGGAAGTTCTGGCCTTGGAAAGGATCCAGACGAGGTTCTCAAAAATGATCCCTGAAATGAATAGCTTGTGGTATGAGGAACGGTTGAGGACTCTGGGTCTGTACTTGTTGGAGCTTAGAAGGTTGAGGGGAGATCTTATTGAAACTTTAAAGATACTGCGAGGCCTGGATAGTGTGGGCGTGGAGGAGATGTTTCCACTTGTAGGAAAAACTTGAATCAGAGGACACCATCTCAAACTAAAGGGACAATCCTTTAAAACAAGAAGAAATCTCTTCAGCCAGAGGGGGGGGGTGAATCTGTGGAACTCTTTGCCGCAAAAGGCTGTGGAGGCCAAAACACTGAGTGTCTTTAAGACAAGAGATGATTAGGTTCCTGATTGACAAAGGAATCAGGGCTTATGGGGAGAAGGCAGGAGAATGGGGATGAGAAAAATATCAGCCATGATTGAATGGCGGAGCAGGCTCGATATGCCGAGTGGCCTAATTCTGCTCCTATGTCTTATGGTCTTATGGTCTTATGGTAGAGTCGACATGCGCTTGTGAAATGGAAATCATGTTTAGCTCATTTGGGTGAGTTTTTTAAAGAAATTAACAAGCAAGGTAGATAAAGGAGGACCTGCAGATGTGCTTTACTTGGATTTCCTAAAGGCATCTGATAAAGTGCCACAACAAAGGTCACACCACACAATAAGGAAACATATTATCAGGGTTACAAATTAGCCAGCTAACAAGAAGCAGAGAGTGGGGATAAATGTATATTTTTCGGGTTGGCAAAGCAGTGGAATGCAACAGGGATAAGTGCTGGGGCCTCAATGGTTTACAATCTACCTCAATGATTTGGATGAAGGAACCAAAGGTGTGCTAGCAAATTTACAGAGGGGGCAGAGAGTTTTCAAAGAGATATGCACTGGTTAAATAAGTGGGCAAAGAATTGAGAGGTGGAGTGTAATGTGGGAAAATCTAAACTTGCTCACTTGGGCAGGAAGAATAAAGAAGCAGAATGCTATTTAAATGGAGGGAGATTTCAAAACTGAGCAGTACAGGGGGATCTGGGTGTCCTGGTAAACAAATCACAAAATGTTAGTCGGCAGGTGCAGCAAGAGATGAGGAAGGTAAATGGAATGTTGCCGTTTATTGAATGAGGAATGGAATAGAAAAGTAGGGGATTTTTCCTACAGGGCCTTTGCGAGACCACATTTGGACTACTGTGTGTAGTTTTGGCCTCCTTATTGAATAAGGATATCAATGCATTAGAAGCTGCACAGAGAGGGTTCACTGGACTCTTTCCTGGGATGAAGGGCTTATCCTGTGAAGAAAGGTTGAATCGGTTGTGTCCATACTTGGAGTTTAGAGAATGAAAGGTGATATTATTGAAACATATCAGATCTGGAAAGGGCTTGCAAGGCTTCGTACAATGAGGATCTTTTCACTTTTGGGGCAACGAGAACAAGGGGACAGAGTTTAAGGATAAGAGGTCTCCCTTTTAAGACTGAAGACTTTTTTCCTCTCAAGGGGTCATTAGTCTGTGGAATCCTCTTCCGCAGGGAGCTCTGGGGGCTCTGTATTCTATACAGAGATTGACAGGTTTTTTTAATAGACAAGGGAGTCAAGGGTCATAAGGCAGACAAGAGAGTGAGATTGAGATCACAACCAGTTCAGCCATGATCTTATTGAAGATGGAGCAGGTTTGAAGGGCCGAATGGCCTATTCCTGCTCCCATGTCCTCTGTTCCATTGTTCACTGTGTACAGTTTGAGCTTGAGCTGCAACGGTCACCAAATCCAGAAATGAGAAGTCGAACATCACAAAGTCACAGAAATGACAGAAAGGAAGACATTTTATGAAAATTCGAACATTATAGTGGAATGTAGCAGAGAAGCAACTTGAGACACAACATAGGGGCCTCACGGTAGCATGGTGGTTAGCATCAATGCTTCACAGCTCCAGGGTCCCAGGTTCGATTCCCGGCTGGGTCACTGTCTGTGTGGAGTCTGCACATCCTCCCCGTGTGTGCGTGGGTTTCCTCCGGGTACTCCGGTTTCCTCCCACAGTCCAAAGATGTGCGGGTTAGGTGGATTGGCCATGCTAAATTGCCCGTAGTGTAAGGTTAATGGGGGGAATTGTTGGGTTACGGGTATACGGGTTACGTGGGTTTAAGTAGGGTGATCATTGCTCGGCACAACATCGAGGGCCGAAGGGCCTGTTCTGTGCTGTACTGTTCTAATTCTAATTCTAAATACTCGGTGCAGCATGTTGCAGAGGAACAGGTGACTTTAGATTTATGGGAATTGGGTCACGTCGCATCCATTTTATACCTGCAGAGGTAAGGTAAAAAGGCCTAATTTTAATGTCTGATATTCTGTGTCCCAAGGAGGTCTGAATAAATGTGCCGCCTGATATCGGGGCAGGTAATGTATCAAAGTTGTTCCTGGTGGTCGCTTAAAACAAATGGCAAGTCCCATCCATATGCAAAAGAAATGGGACAATCTCAGGCAGCTGGCGAAGATTATTCAGAGGAGGCCGGAGGCTTAATGTGTTTGTAAATTAAGTGAAGTGCAGCCCACCATCAGAGCGAATGAAGACACTGACAACAGTGATATGCTTGCAATTCATCTGAGTTTATTGTCATTACATTCCTTAAGAAAGAAAGAAAAGTTCCCCAGTAATGACTTGAATAAAATACCTGGTGTACACCAGAGATGAAACTTCATGACACAGTCTTAGGAAAAATCAAAATGCCGGTAACTGTCACAATCTGTTTAGAAACTGGCAGAGTGGATTTCCCGGCCAACATTAACCGGGAAAATTCTTTAATGATGGGCAAAGCCACAAACCAACTTGCCAGCTGAGATGCGAAGGCAACGGCCATGAAATCATGTGAAGGTTCTTGATCGGCGACTTGACGAACGATGAACACTTCTGTTCATGGCGGACGGAGAAATTTCATGTCTGACATATTCAAAATCACGAGGGGTCTGGACAGAGTAGATGGGGGAAATTGTCCCCTATCACAAGAGGATCGAGAAGGAGAGGGAACATATTTAAAATCATTGGTAAATGAAGGAAAAGCTTTACTTGAAGTTGTACTTTAAATGAAATCCTGGAAGATTAAATTAGGCAATAGGGGCGAAGCCCATACGATTGTTTCCTCTGTCGAAGATAGAATAATACGCTCCAATGAAGACATCTCCCAGAATCCAGAGCCCTCCGCCAGAGCCTGGAAGGTACATGCCATCAAATCCACTTATACAGCTACCTTGTTCCTGTAAAAAATGCAAATAGAGTTAGTTCCCCAGAACAACGTCACTGCAAATACTGATTCGTTTGTCAGTATCGTCAAAAAAAATGGAACTAGCTTCCATATTTTATTCTATTTGGATCACATTATGTTATCTCAAATTAATGAACTAAAAACAATTTCCCCTGCTCTTGATTTTTGTTTTGGCGGCTGTAGCCATCTCCACCAGTCAATTATCACTCAGTAACTTTCCAGGTTAAAGGAGAAACTAAAGTTTATCACTTGAAAGCACAGATGAGTCCTCACACAATTAACTTGTCAAGATGTACAATGGCCGAGAAAATAAACTTATGTCAGAGATTAGAAACAGACATTAATTGGCAATGTTTCATAGAATTTTTCATAGAATTTACAGTGCAGAAGGAGGCCATTCGGCCCATCGAGTCTGCATCGGCTCTAAGGGGCAATTTATCATGCCCAATCCACCTAACCTGCACATCTTTGGACTGTGGGAGGAAACCGGAGCACCCGGAGGGAACTCACGCAGATACGGGGAGGATGTGCAGACTCCGCACAGACAGTGACCCAAGCCGGAATCGAACCTGGGACCCTGGAGCTGTGAAGCAATTGTGCTATCCACAATGCTATCAAAAGTGAAGATTTGATGAATTTTGTTTGGTCACCGATGATTCGAAGCTGGATGCTTGGGCAACATGTAGGGCGAGATTTTCCGACCATTCCACCAGGGGGAACCTCTGGTACCACCGATGGTGACTCTCCAATGCGGGTTCTCCATCAGCGCAGGGTGGGAACAATGGGAAACCCCATTGGCAGCACTGGGACCGTAGGTGGCCCACTGCCGGTCAATGGCGGCCCACCCCCCCCATCTCAGGGGGTGGGTGGGAATAACACCCATTGTGCCTCACACAGGAATAAGTACTCAAATGAATTTGGCTGAAGTTTCTCTGTAATGGAACCAACACAAATTTTAATAATTTGGTCCATCAGTCTCTTAATCTGTCCACCACTGTTCTGCACTACACACTTATGGGTGCGGTTGTGACAACATAATTTGACACTATCAGGGACAAAGGCAGCCCATGTGATTGATAGCCCATCCGCACCCTTAAGCACTCATTTCCTCCACAAATGATGAACCACGGCAGCAGCGTGCACCATCGGCAAGATTCACGACTGCAATGTGCCAGGTCTTCTCCAACCACACGTTTCTAGCCTGAAACCTCGATCATTGAGAAGGATGAGAGCAGGGAGTGCACGCGACCACTATCACCTCCAGCTTCCCCTCCAAGTCACATGCCATCATGACTTGGACACAAATTCCCATTCCTTCATTGTTGCTGGGTCAAAATCGTGAAACTCCTTTCCCAGCCGCACTTTGGGAATACCTTCACAACAGGTGCTGCAGTGGTTTATGAAAATATCTCATCATTGCCTTCGCAAGAGCAACTGAGGAAGAGCCATCAATGCCGGCCTTGACAGTGACACTCACATCCAAAGAATTAATGCAAAAATTCCCTGCCTTGCATTATCAATTGATATGAAAATTAATTTCCTCACTAACAATAGTACACTTACTTAATCCTACCATTTTGTACATCTTCATTGATTTTCTCCTTAATTTCTCCTGAAATTAACTGACTACCAATTTTACTGGATGCTGAAGTCAGAGAACACAGCCAAATCGTTCAAAGTCAACCAAAACATACCTGGATTGCGTATTGAGATGGAGTAAGGGGATAGTCGATTCCATTGATCGTGAAGACTACGTTTGGCATACTGCCCAAACTGTTGCAGTTGATGTTGTACTGTGAAAGTATTGAACAATGATCGTGAGCAAAGTGTTCTCAGAGATACTGCAAGAAATACCTGTGTAGCTGGTAAAATCAATGATGGAATACTACCCACTGCCACCATATAGAAACCGTGTATGCCATTGTGATAACCCTCACCAGGGCAACCGGGTAAGTGACTGATTGATCTCCCCTTGGGCTTCGTAGAATACGAGTTCCCATGGTGAGCGGGCGGAGGCTGGCCCAGCTGGGGCTCGTCAGCCATTGTGGCACTGCCATGGTGTCTAGGTGGCACAGTCAGGGTAGCAGTGCTAAGGTGCCCGGATGCCAGCGGGAGAACCAGGGTGCCAACCTCTCCTGTTCCTGACCACCCGAGGTCTCCAAAGGCCTGGGAGACCCCCCCCCCCCCAACCAGGTGCCGTTATGACTGGTCCATGTTTACTAAATGGCCCCTCTGCCCATCTTCACCAAGAGGCCTGAACCCTGACCTCAGAATGGCACCAAATACTGTGCCAGTGTGGCAGGCACCAAATACCCTCTGTGGCCCCTTGGAGTGAGATTGCCAATTGTTGGTAAATTAGGAGTGTGGTTTCTGCTGAGATGCCATGCCGTGAAGGAATTTGATCAAGACAGCCCCAACTCCTTTCACATCAGGTCCTTACAGCAAAGGCTTGAATTTCTTTTATCCCTTTATTGTAGGCGAGGTTCAAACTTAAATGTGAAATGTGCAAGACGGGGACAAATTCATCTCATTACCCATTCTCCCACCCCACTGTACATTATTGTGCTTCTAAAGAGTGGTCTGCAATACAAATTAATAACGGAAGAGAAGTTACAATATCCATTTTGGTTCAAAAGCTTTATATAAAAAATCTGAACTCTGAAATAAGTAAAGCATCAACGTCTAAATGTGACAAAATGAGAAGGGCACCAGCAGCAACTCCTTAGGTTGATTTTAAAATCTGTGATGTTCCATAGAAGCTTACCCCGCCATAGTAACCTTCAGTGGCGCCGATGGCTTGCTGGATAGAGCTGATATCTGAACTAGGGCCAGTGAGCAGAGAAGTCCCTGTGTCAACGATGGCCTGACAGCCTCCATTACAGGCCACAGCCTGTCCATTGACTGTGATGCTGAAAGAGGAAAAGCAGTTATACTTAACTGAACCCATTCTCTCCCGAAATCTCTCAGCCTCTCTACTTGTCTCTCCTCCTTTGACCTGCTCATTAAAATATACCTTTCTGACCAATCATTTTACCTGTCCCACCTCCTTATAATAATATCAGAACTTAAAATATGAGCAGAAGGCATTGCCACTGTTTGAACCTGCTCACCCATTCAAGAAAATTACAGCAAACCTTTGACCTCAATTCCAGCTTCCCGTACTATCCCCATAACCATCATTTTCTGAATAGCCAACAAGCTTATCAAGCTATGTTTGGATATACTCAGTGACTGAGCGTGTGCAACGTTGGGTTAACGCCAAAGATTCTCAGCTCTTTGAATGAAGAATTTGCTCGTCCAGTCCAAAACAGCTGACCACTTATTCTGAGACTTCAACCCCAGTTCTATACTTTCCAGTCAAGGGAAATATCTACTCTGCCTAGTTTTATGTGCCCCGCCGACAATGAATGGCAAAACAAACAGATTCGATAATCGGCAAATTCACCAAGATCTCTGAGGGAGTGCTCTTGTGCAAACTTTCACAACAGGTTTGCCCTCGGATGTATTGACCCTTTGCTTTCTGGATTTAAACAATGGTCCAATCGTGGTCTGGAAGGTGTCCTTCCATTGGCTCGTTTCATGTGTTTCTCGCTAACTGCTGAAAGCTGTTCCACAGAACTCAACTGTCACTCGAATATTTCCACATCAAACGTGTGACTTGCAATGTTAACTGCAATGTGAATGTGGCAGAATGCATGGCAGTTATACAATGGCCATTCACCTGTCCACGCTGATTTGCCAGTAACCTTGTCGACTGACAGGCACCCAGTTGATTTGACCTGTGTAGTGGTATGGATCAGTTCCACCAAAAACAACTTCACTTCCGGACTCACCATTCTCTCTGTAAAACAATTCAACTGGAATGTTAATTTCAGCAGTGACCTGTCTGATATTGAATGAATAAAACAGAAGTTCAGAAATTCCTGAGCAGCGATATGTTTCATTTTGGGTTTGTACAATGTGGTGTCATTAACCATTGAAAATCAGACCAAAGTCAGCATTTTGCTGAATGAAAAACAAAACACACTTGATCCTCTCTGTGTTGGTTGGAATTAAGTATCGTTCTTTCCAAAATCCCTGTAAGATATTTTTATCCGATTTCCCATCTTGCATCTGTAACTCAATTGATAAAATCTAAAGGAGTTGAATTTCTCCACAGCGATCCCGTTGGATGTCCTTAGAACTTAGCCAGAAGATGAAAAGACTGGCTGATAGGAAAACAATTCATTAGATTGACTGGAACAATGCAAGGGGGGGTGGCACGGTTATCACTGCTGCCTCACTGCACCAGGGTCCCGGGTTCAATTCCCGCCTTGGGTGACTGTCTGTGTGGAGTTTGCACATTCTATCCCATATCTGTGTGGGTTTCATCTGGGTGCTCCGGTTTCCTCCCACAGTCCAAAGATGTGCAGGATTAGCCACGCTAAAATGCCTTGTAGTGTCCAAAAGGTTAGGTGGGGTTTCGCGGATAGGGTGGGGGAGTGGGCCTGGGTAGGATGCTCTTTCAGAGGATTGGTGCAAACCTGATGGGCTAAATGGCCTCATCTGCACCATAGAGATTCCATGAAAGAAGGGCAAGGAAAGACAATAGCATATCTATTTTCTATGTATTCTCCGCTTTGAAGAAAGAAGGTTCTGTGGTCACCTTAAGCAAATCCCCCATGTTATGCAGGATGCTACATCATGTGGATGGATGAATTAGGAGCAGGAACAGGCTCTCGATTATGTCTGATTTGATTGTAACCACGGGCCCCCACACTCCCCACCCTTGTTACTGAGATGAAAGTGCAAAAATGTTCAGAACACCTACCTGGTCAGGTAAAAAGCAAACAGATCCTGTTGCACCAGATTCTGAGACATCATGTTATCAAACACAGGTGTGACATAGGATGATGCGATACTTGGATAGGCCAACCCGAGAATACCATCAAATTCAGAATTGGAGAATGAGTTCCCAGGTTCAGTCTTACTTAAACCAAATTCCTGCCGTGTGACAGCTATGTTTGAGACCTAGAAGAAAGAGTAATGCTAACTTGGTCTGAGGAACTAATAAACCGAGAGTCATCAATAAACAATATTGGGCGGGATTCTCCATCGGCGGACGGTGGAGTCGTAAAACGCGATCGGGCAGAGAACCAGTTTGGACGCCAAAATTTTGGCGGGTGATGGTGTCACGCCAAATCACAATTCCCCGGAGCCTCGACAGCGGAGTTAATTCGTTCCACTCCACACATGCAGTTAACACCGTTGGCATATCATTAGCGGGCCTGACCCGGTATTCTCCGGGGCCTCCGCAATTCTCCGCCTCCACCTGGGGGAAGTTCCCGACGGCAAGGATCCCTTGTGCTTTTATAAATTGTGGAACTGGTGCCGTGGCTTCTCCAGGAGAGAGAGGGGCTACGGGTACGACATACGGGTTCTACAGGAATGTGTCCAACATCGCCATAGTTTGCTGACAGTTGTGCCACTGGCCGGGGTTGGGGGGAGTGGCGGGGTTGGCAAGGAGGTGTGCCATCGGGTGGGGGTGTTTAAGGTGGTGAACGGGGTGCTGATAAAGCAGTCTTCAACTTACTGAGTGTTGAAGCTGCACTCACCCAGACAATTGAAGAATTTTCCAATATATTCCTGACTTTATCCTTCCAGACGGTGGGCAGACAGTCGAAGAGTCAGGAGCGAAGTTACTAGTTGCAGAATTCCCTGCCACTGATCTGCTTTTGCAGCCACAGTATTTATTTGGCTGGTTTAATAAGTACACGTGGAGTCCACACCGATTCGAAAGACGAACAATGTTTTATTTACACGAATGACATATACACTAACTGGTAGACCCCTACCAGCTTCCTGCTTGGTCAGTGCCTTACTGGCTGACCTTATATGCACTGGGAAATTGAGGTACCGCACCCTAGTGGGGGGAGTTGGTACTCCGCAAGGAGCACAGGGAAGGCAAACATTCCCACTCCGTAGGTCCCATGGGTAATATTACAGCTGGTTCAATTATGTTTCTGGTCATTATGAAGACCTGGATCTGACAGCGGACGGTATTAATATTCAGTGAACTCATGCCTGAATGGACCATATCAGAATTGTGACAGTGTTCTGTATTGACACTATTAGTAAAAGTTACAATATACTCACAGTGACTGTGTCGTAGCCCAGGACTCCAGTCATGCTGCCTGAACCGTACTGAATGGTCAGTGGTTGGCCTGTTGCCCGATAAGTTGAAGACTGACTTGGTGAGAATTTGCTGTGGTTTTCTGTAAAAATGGTATAGCGTTGAATAGTTTGTTTATTTTATTCCACTACTAGCACAGATCCTACCAAAAAATATTCTTTCTAATTCTTTGTTTGTAATCCTATTTGTTTCTGTTGAATTTTACACCCATTTAAGTGTGGGATGTTGGTGCTGCCGAATGAACCACTTTACATGTCAGCAGCCAGCATTATTCTCGAAAGCAGACAGGGTTAAGTGCAGCACGGGTTGGATGTCGAGGAAAAGGCCTCTGCTGTAATACACCATTGTACCATTTTTCATTCCCTCAATCACCATATAGTTACTCTGTGTGAATTTGCCAGTTAATTTCATACTTGGGAAGCATTGTCCTGTGCATTCCTGATTACTAAGAAACAATTCGGATTACCCAAGTTTAATTTCATGTAGGACACCTTTGTACCATCAATGTGAAATTGCATAATGTCTGTCACAACCGCAGGACATGCCAAAGTGCTTGACACCCAATGAGGTGTAGCGTGTTGTAGTGTAACACAGCAGCCAGCATGTACACAGACAGGCTCCCACCAAAACAAAGTGATTATGGTCTGATAATCTGTTTTGGTGGTGTTCGTTAAGGGTTAAATATCGACCAACACACTGGAGAGAACTGCCTTTCTCTTCTTTGGAGCACTGCTGTGGGATCTTTTACTTCTGCCTCAAAGGTGTACGGGGCAAAATTAAATGATGGACAATCCCAGCAGGTCTGACAGCATGTGTGGAGAGAGAGGGAGCCAACGTTTTGAGTCTGGATGACTCTTTGTGAAAACTTTGACAAAGAGGCATCGAGACTCAAAACGTCAGCTCCATTCTCTCTCCACAGAGGCTGTCGAACCTGCTGGGATTGACCAGCATTTTCTGCTTCTGTTTCAGATTCCAGTATCCGCAGTAATTTGCTATTATCAGAGTGTACAAGGCCTCAGTTTAAGTCTCATTCAGAAGACGACACCTCCAACACTGCAGCATTCCCTCACAACTGCATGGGAGAGTCACACAGATTTTTCTGCTCAAACGTTTGGAATAGGACTTGAACCCACAACTTTCTATCATAGAAGAGCAAATTCTACCCATTGAGTACAGCTGACCCTGTGTGGGCTGGATTCAAAATTAATTCCTCGAGTGACAACCAATGGGCCACATGATTAGAGCCCACCATTGGACAGCATGAGCTTATTTTATTAAGCGTCCTTCGTCGCTGTCTTGCTGCTCCTACCAGGAGTTCTGTTGTTGCGGTATGTCACTAGCATCTGTCTATCACTGTACTCGCTCATCCACCGCAGATCATCTGCAATTGCTCCGAGCTGCCTGTCATCCAACTACACCTATATTGACCCCTCTTTCTGCTGTCCTCTGCTCTGTCCTCTGGCAGAGATCTCTGTAGCTCCCAGCTCTGTTCAAATAGCCAAAATACTGACATTTTCTTTTCTGGCGGTCACTTTTTAAATTTATTTTTCCTCTTGCAACTGACGGGACCGGAAGACACTGCGGGTGGAATGGGCTGGAAAACCCTGAAAATTGAATCAATTCGCTGAATTTTCAGATGATCGGGACCTACTGAATATTTCCCACTCTTAGTCATTTTTGGTACAATGATGCGTCCTTTAATTTGTGACCAATTCATTGTGTCCTGGGGACACTTTCTGAATCAATAGCCAAATCGCTCATATTGGGAGAAAATGTGAAACAAACCTTGGGGAGACTGTTTATGAATACGTACCACATGACGGGCTGGAGCAGTAAACTGATGCGACCCAGAGGTTGGATGAGCCAGTGTCAAAGATCACCGAAAAGCTCTGTGGTGGGGTTCCAATGCTGATATATCCAAAATAAGACATCTGTCGGGATAGTTTGATGGATGAAACAAGATAAGTTAGAGCTTATTGAAAGTTGCACAGTTGCATTTCAGCACTTGTGGGCACAACGGGACATTTTCCTCTTCCTCTGCTTAAGTCTATTGAACTGTCCAGGTGAAGTTCATAGCAATGAATTAGGTTGGAGGACCCCGTTATACTACTTTCCCCCAAGTCTCTATTGTGCATTTCTATATGGCGGAGAACAAACAAACAATGACTTTAAATTCTGGGATGTTGCAGTCCTTAATCCTGATTTCTTTTCGCTTAGGTCATCTTCTTTTAGCCCTTCCTTTTATTTATTTATTTATTTTTATTTATTTTTTAAATTTAGAGTATCCAATTATTTTTTTTCAAATTAAGGGGCAATTTTAGCACGGTCAGTCCACCTAACCTGCACATCGTTGTGTTGTGGGGGCGAGACCCATGCAAACTCGGGGAGAATGTGCAAACTCCACACGGACAGTGACCCAGAGCCGGGATCGAACCTGGGACCTCGGCGCCGTATGGCAGCAATGCTAACCACTGCACCACCTTTTATATGGGGAATCCCGCTGGGGGGGGCGCTGCACCGGAAAACGGGTGCAATGGGACGGAGAATCCTGCCCAGAATGTTCGCCGAACTGGTGGGCGATGGAAAACACCAACTTTTATTGCAACACGTCTTACTGTGGCCATCTCTTAACCACGAGGTTGCACGAGAGAGAGAGCTGGACCCTGTAATGTTTCCTCATTTTCAAAGAAGATGTGCACAGTATCTGATTAGAATTAACCCCTTCTACGATGCCACCAACCCGCTGTCGCTTACCGCTAGAAATGGCCAAGCATCCGAGCGTCAGCCAAATGTGTACCAGACGTTAAAATCCGTCTGGCCCTCAATCCATACTTTTGCGCAGGATTGCCAACAATGCCCATCAGTTTACTGCCGAGGATTAACATCAGCCCGAAAGGATCTTCGTTCGATCCTTTTCTTCCAGTTCATTGAGGTTCTTTGCCCAAAACCTCTTTGTCTCCCTATCCCACTCACAAAAATCAGCACGGAAAAGCTGAGCTCTTCCACTGTGACTTCGGTCCCCCTGCTGTTTCTCTCCCTATCTCAATTACAGTATTCGTCAATGCTTTTCTACATCTGTATACAGCTGTATAAATGCAAAATAATGTGGCTGCATTGATTATCTACTTCTACATATAAATATAGATTAATGATCACTTGCCACAAACAGAACATATTCTAGCAGATATTCAAAGCTGTTTACCTACTTTTCTTAACTTTCCTTCGGAATTTTTACAACGCTACATATTGATTTCAATTATATTAATGCAGTATTTTATCCATTTTTTTTGACCCAATTTGTCTTTTTTCCAATTAATGGGCAATTTTGCGTGGCCAATTCACCTGCCCTGCACATCTTTTTGGGTTGTGGGGATGAGGACCACGCAGACACGCATTTTGTCCACCATGTGACATAACCGAACTTGGAGCCTGGAGAATTCCTCTGTGCTGACAATTGCCTTCAAGATCGTACAATGTGATGGTGGTGGGGCACTAATTTCAACATTGGCCGATAGTTTAAAACAATGTTAATTTCCATTGCCTTCAGCAGAATAAAGAATCAGGCGAGCTGTATAATCAGTCGCCAATTTAATATATCCTGTTTGACCCCTAAAGGTTAAGGTAAACCCCATGCTCTGAAGGACAAGTGTAAACCTCTGGAGGTCGACAGGCATATGGGAGCTGTGATCAAATGTTAGGGCATTCACGGGCTTTGCAACATTAATTGTCTATGGTTCCTTTGATTACATATGAATTAGGAGCAGGACAAGGCCATTCAGCCCCTCGAGCCTGCTCCGCCATTCAACGAGATCATGTCTGATCTGATTGCAGCCTCAACTCCGGATTCCCGCCGTCCACCGTTAACATGCCCCCACTTGTTAGTGAAGAATCTATCTACCGCTGCCGCAGAATATTCAACGATTCTGCTTCCACCCTCTTTGCAGGAAAAGAGTTTCAAAGACTCACAACCCTGGGAGAGGAAACGTTTCTCCTCCTCTCTGCCATAAATGGGTGACCCCTCATTTTTAAACAGCGGCCTCTTGGTGCTAGATTCTCCCACAAGAGGAAACATCCTCTCCACACCGACCCTGTGCAGACCCCTCAGGATCTTATGTCATATGATGTCATCACATGTAATTTCCTGCATGATCCTGACTCCCACTGGGATTGGTGCAGTTACCCTGAGTTCTCTTCTTCAATTTGATCTATTTGTCTGGACCTAAATCTTCAGGATTACTTACGTCCATGTAGTTTGAAAGTGGCTCTGAAGCCAAGGACTGGGTGTTGAGGAGCCCAGCATATTTCCAATATGGATTGCGTGGGTGATGCTTGAGGAAATCTCCAAGAAGCCCACGTTCTTTAAGAGCCTGGCGGGTAGATTTCCCTTTCCTCAAGGGGACCCTGCGAAGGTCAACAAGACACATAGTAGGAGCTGAAGCAATATTCTGAACAGCCTGCGCTATCGGCTTTTTCATGAAAGCAATAAATGTAAAGTAGCATTATAACAATGGTTAGAATATCAGAGTCACTTGCTTCAAAACAGCACGCTAGCTGGAATGGTTCCACCAAGATCAAATTGTTACATTGGGGAGGAATCAGAGCATTGGACTGGGGGAATCTGGGGAGAGTGACAAACCCTCATGTCGAGGCCTGGAGGGGGAGGAAGGGGGTCTACTGGGGGGGGGTCATCAGTCATGTGGTGTTCAAAATCTGGAGAAGGGTTTCGGGAAAGCCCAGGGCAAGAGGGGGTCAAGGACTCTCGGTGGGAATTGGAAGAGCAAACTTGCTTCTGGATCATGTGGACAGTTAGCAGGCAAGACTCTACCTTTCTGGGCCTCTGCCTCTTGCTCCAGTTCATGGCAGGACTTGATCTGACCACTCACATCTGACCACCACTCGCTCATTCAATTAAAATGGCCGATTTGACAACCGATGATGTGATTGGAGTTCATCTGCATATTTAAACAGGATCTCACCTGTTAGGGGAGGGCATCCTTGCAGCCGGCATTTAAAATGGCATTTGCTCAGATTCGGACCAGCATTTTCCATATTGACTACCCCACCACCGAAACTCAGTTTCCACCTGGCAGCAAAGGAGGGGTTCAAATCGAGGCCACGCTGGTAAAATTCCACAGCAGTTCACAAAGACGGAGTGGGTTTGTGAAGAGCCATCACGGTTGTCCGACAGGCCAACACAGCAGTCCATTCTGCGCATAGCAAGAGCCCACAAACAGCAGTGGGAAAGAAGACCAGTTATCCCATTTCTGATGCTGAAGGAACAATGCCAGGAGAACGCACTGCCAGAACACGGCGTGTGGTTCAAAGCTGGTGAGGGGTTTCTAATTTAGTGCTGATGCTATACTTTTCTCTGCAACAGCCTTGGATGGAGATTGTCAGGAGCAGGTAAACAATCAATAAATGAAAGGTAGGTTGATAAAGATACGTTGGATTATTTAAGAGAACAGGAGGATAATGGGGAAATATTTAATCCGGAAATGATGAAAAGGAAATGGAACCAAAAACCATCAACGACTGATCCTAGTACAAAAGCAAAATCCTGCAGATGCTGGAAATCTGAAATAAAATTGCACAAACCATTTAAAAGAAAATGCAAGAGAAAGTAACAATACGTAAGAATGGAAATTTGGCTGCGTAGGTACAGGTGAAATGAAAGGCCCAAATCTCCTGCTCTCCGGATGGTCACAGACAGAACAAATGACAGAGGATGCGCTTCGGGACTCTGTGGAATCTTCACACGCTGACCCACCTCAGTTTCAACTTCCAGTGGGCAACTCTCCCTACATTCTGTGACCCTCCACCAATGTCCCCGACTCTTGGCGAGAGTTGGAGATTTCGGGCAGTTGCATGGTGCATACCTGCCCTTTCATTCGAACTGCCCATTTTCCTACCTGATCAAGCATTCAGAGAGCTGGAGGCAAGCGAGAGTAATCAGCAGCCACTTCATCTTGTCAGGTACCTGTCCAGGTGTCTGTGACATTTGTGAACATTCAGGCCCATTTTATACTGTTCTGCATCGACCTCTGTCATTGTTCAAAAGTCAAATAATGTAGATTGTTAAAGATATCACAAGATCATCGTAACTAAGTCCTGATGTAAGGGCACACAGATTGCACCTTATATTTAATAATCACCAGCTGATATTTTGGTGATTAGACATTGTAGGTGTCAAGCTTAAAGAGTAAGAACTGATAAGAAGACCATGTGTATATTTGTAAAGTGAGATAACATTGAGTTCTTGTGGTCTGAACTTGTTCCATAAGCTGGTCACATTTAGCTCTTGGAATGTACGATTATAGAAACCTGGAACATGTTTCAAGCACAAGGTACATAGGTGGCAGATTGTTCCCTATTTAAAAAAAGATTTAAAAGAAAAATAGCTGCATTTTATAGCATCTTTTGTCTCAGCCAATTTCTTACATTTGGGCAAAGTCACTCTTGTAATGTCAGAAACATGGGAGCCAATTTGTACACAGCAAGATCCAGCAGGAAATGTTAAAGAAAATGATATTCCTGTCTCAGAATTACAAAGTCAATGTGCAGAATGGATGGGGAAAGCCCCTAATCCATCTCCTTGCTTTCTCCAGTTCAAATTCTACATGGAATCCACTTCATGGTCCCCACAAAAGAAACATGCTCGGTCCAAGCTGACAAGGACAAGGTGTTGGCCTCTTGGCGGAGAGCAACATCTCAGAAAGATGGCACAACATGCACATTGACACGCATGCTGCAGCCTGGAGCTATGCATGGTGATAGACGTAGACATAGAATTTACAGTGCAGAAGGAGGCCATTCGGCCCATCGAGTCTGCAGCGGCCCTTGGAAAGAGCCGAGTGATGGTAAAGGATCCAATTTCTTTCCAACACATGGCTGACCAGACATCTCTCTCACTTTGCCTTTGCTGTGTGTGAGAATGATTTACCAAATTGACAATTGACCTGTTTTGGCCACATTATGAATGCACCGTCCTCAAACCTCACGTCCCGGAGTGGGAACTAAAACCAGAGCCTCAGACTCGGAGGCAGGGACACAGCCCCCTGCCCCACACGGTCTCCATTCCTAGTCAGCTATCTGAAGTTATTTCCAACTCTGAAGTTCCCCGAAAAGAGCTGGATTGCTCATGATCAAAATTGTCCTCTCACAAAGTCATTCCACCAATTATTCTCCCATGTTCCCGATGCACCGCGATAGATGAGTGATTTGCATTTGAGAGAAATTACCAATCCACTTTTATATGTCTCCGGTCTCATTAATTCTTCATTTTAATTTCACTTTCTAATCACAGGTCTGGGTGAGTTAAAGCAAATGTAGCCCAGGAAGGAAGGATTGATTATATTCCGCCAATAGTTTTTTTCAAATGACACAACCAACCAAAGTTCGATTTAAAAACCAAATTAAATCACAAAGTACGTCGAGTGTTTAATTCTCCTGATGTCTTGATCAACATTCTTCCCTCAACCATCCCCATTAAAAATAGATTGTCCATTTGTTAATTTGCTGTTAATGGGATCTTTCTGGGGCGGGATTACTGGCTGCATCTGTGTGTGTGTGACGACAGCGACTGCATTTCAGAAAACAATTAATTGGCTGGGAAACAATTTGACAAACCCTGAGGATGTGATAAATTGGCAGGTAAATTTAAATCCTTTCATTTTGGGCAGTTAACAGTTTGGTAAAATCTCCACCAGTAAAGTTAGTGAAACTTAGTGCAAGTGAGCACTGTCCCCTCTTGCCGATAATTGTCCAAATTGGACTCTAAGGGACATGGTGGGAGAGGAAAAGGACGAGTTTTCTGCCAGCTGTATTGGTGGATGTTGGTGCTGTATAGTTCGTTGCACAGCTCATTAAATACTCATCCGTGGGAAAAGTACGCTGCCAGGTCGCTTCTGATTGTCTCACCATGCTGGGACCTCACCACTGCATCGCTCCGGGCGCCATAGTTAAAGCTTAATCACGCGAGGGCGGCACGGTGGCGTAGTGAGTAACACAGCAGCCTCACGGTGCAGAGGTCCCAGGTTCGATCCCGGCTCTGGGTCACTGTCCGTGTGGAGTTTGCGCAATCTCTCCATGTTTGCGTGGGTTTCGCCCCCACAACCCAAAGATGTGCAGGGTCGGTGGATTGGCCACACTAAATTGCCCCTTCATTGGAAAAAGGAATTGGGTACTCTAAATTTATCAGAACAAAGCTTAATCGCGCACACCAGGACTGAAGCAGAGCGAGGAGATAGCCTCAGAGCCAGTCAGCCACTGACATAGAATTTCATGGAGGCAGTGACTTTCACCACACTGGCAACAGATGCCCTCCCGGTCCCCCGTGGCGCCAAGTCACGAAGAATGTGGTATATGTGAGCAACTAGGTCACTGGACAAGTGGAGGCATTGGCGACATTGTCTCTCGCATATCTGGAGGAAAGACAATAGCATCCTGTGCGCACTGGGCCTTGCAGGGGCTGGTTTAGCTCACTGGGCTAAATCACTGTGCGCACTGGGCCTTGCAGGGGCTGGTTTAGCCCACTGGGCTAAATCGCTAGCTTTTAAAGCAGACCAAGCAGGCCAGCAGCACGGTTCGATTCCCGTACCAGCCTCCCCGGACAGGCGCCGGAATGTGGCGACTAGGGGCTTTTCACAGTAACTTCATTGAAGCCTACTGGTGACAATAAGCGATTTTCATTTCATGAACGATGTTTCCGAGGGCCTCAACCACATGTGGCATGTGGATGGATCCTCTGCTGCCCCCTGCTCCGGAGGGTGAATGTCCTGTTTTTGGCGGGCCAGGTATTGCCACCGTCATCTACTTCTCCTTCTCTCCTGACTGCATTCAATAATGGTGGTTAAATCAATGCAGCATCCATCTCCTTGATTGGTCTTCTCCCTGCAGCACACATAAGAGAAAGGCCTGAGTCAGCATGAGGCTCCAAAGGTCTATTTCTTCCCGTGATGACCAACCAGTCACTGGTAGATTAAGGACCTGGTAACAGTGCAGGCAAATAATTGCTCTTGAAATCAGGTTGTGCGCATGGTGTGCTTGAACACTATCCTTCCCTCTAGCCCTAAGATAAGGGCACTGGACTCTTTTCCATTTGATGTTGTGCCAAGTTATGCGATAAATTATGGAGGGTGGGGTCATGGCTGTCATTTTTCATGGATGCGCCTTCTCGCAGAATGATTGTGACCAGCACGTGAGACATGACAAGTTGGCCAATTGCTCCTGACTCCCTTCCTGGTCTGTATTATAATCCCAGACCATAAGACCGTAAGACAACGGAGCGGAATTATGCCACTCGGCCCATCGAGTCTGCTTCACCATTCAATTATGGCTGATATTTTTCTCATCCCCATTCTCCTGCCTTCTCCCCATAACCCCTGATTCCATTATTAATCAAGAACCGATCTATCTCTGTCTTAAAGACACTCAGTGAATTGGCCTCCACAGCCTTCTGCGGCAAAGATTTCCACAGATTCACCACCCTCTGGCTGATGAAAGTCTCCCCATCTCTGTTGTAAAGAATCGTCCCTTTAGTCTGAGATGGTGTCTGGTTTTAGTATTTCCTACAAGTGGAAACATCCTCTCCACGTCCACTCTATCCAGGCCTCACAATATCCTGTAAGTTTCAATAAGATCCCCCTCTTATCCTTCTAAATTCCCAAGAGTACAGACCCAGAGTTCTCAACCTTTCCTCATACGACAAGTTCTTAATTCCAGGGATCATTCTTGTGAACCTTCTCTGGACTCTTTCCAAGACCAGCACATCCTTCCTTAGATATGGGGCACAAAACTGCTCACAATACTCCAAATGGGGTCTGACCAGACTAGGGGATAGCAATAATTTCCAAAACGATATAGATGGGTTGGTGGAATGGGCAATAAAGTGGCAGATGGATTTTAACACAGAGAAGTGTGAGGTCAGCATTTAGGGAGGCCAAACAGTTGTAGGGAGTACACAATAAATGGGAATATACTAAGAGTTGTGGATGAAGTGAGATATCTTGGTGGACAAGGACACAGGTCACTACAGACAGCAGTTGCAGTAGACAAGGTTGTTAAGAAAGCATATGGACTGCTCTGTTTCATTGGCAGAGGTATAGAACATAAAAGTCAGGATATAATGTTGGAATTTTATTTACACTGGTGAGGCACAACTGGAGCATTTGTGGGTAATTCTACAGGAAGGACGTAACTGCTCTGGAGAGAGTGCAGGAGAAATTCACAAGAATGTTGCCTGGGCTAGCAAAGAGTAGCTATGAGGAGAGATTGGATAGGCAATAATAATTTTTATTATTGTCACATGTAGGCTTACAGTAGCACTGCAATTAAGTTATTGTAAAAAGTCCCTAGTTGCCATATTCTGGTGCCTGTTCAGGTACACGGAGGGAGAATTCAGAATGTCCAATTCACCTAGCAAGCACGTCTTTCGGGACTTGTGGGAGGAAACCGGAGCACCTGGAGGAAACCCACGCAGCCACGGGGAGAACGTGCAGACTTCGAACAGACAGCGACCCAAACCGGGAAAGGAACTTGGGACCCTGGTGCTGTGAAACCACAGTGCTAACCATTGTGCTACTGTGCCGTCTTTATTATCCTGGGATCAAAGAAGGCTGAGGGGTGACTTAATTAAGATGTGCAAAATTATGAGGGGAAGGGGCAGCATGTTGGCACAGTGGTTAGCATTGCTGCCTACGGCGCTGAGGACCCGGGTTCGAATCCCGGCCCTGGGTCACTGTCTGTGTGGAGATTGCACATTCTCCCCGTGTCTGCGTGGGTTTCGCCCCCACAACCCAAAGATGTGCAGATTAGGTGGATTGGCCACGTTAAATTGCCCCTTAATTGGAAAATTAAAAAAAAATTTTAATTAAAAATAATTGGGTTCTCTAAATTTATTTTATTTTTTTAAATTATGAGGGGAAAAGATAGAGTGGACTAGATGAAATAGCTTCCCTTGGCAGAGAATTCTAGAATGGGAAATGGATTCAAGATAAGTGGTCGAAGGTGTAGAGGGGACATGAGGAAGAACGTTTCTACGCAGAGGGTAGTGGGTGTTTGGATTCGCTGCCAGAGTTGGCGGTGGAAGCAGAGACCCTAAACTCTTTGAAAAAGTACCTGGATCTGCACCTTAAGTGCTCTAAGATCAGGGCTACTGGCAGGGTGCAGGAAGGTGGGGTGAGAAAGGGCATCTGGGTCTCTTCTGGCTGGCATGGACAAGATGGGCCAAATGGCCTCCTTCTGTGCTGTAACCTTTCATTGGTTCTATGGTCAATGGATGAGCAACCTGTCCATGACAATGTGGTACATTCAAGGGGGAGTTAACAGGAATGTACCCGTATTTGAGCACGCTATATCAGGGATTCTCTGCATCCGAGAGTATCAGTCCAGATGGTTCTGTTGCTTGTGCAGTGGCAGGGTGCAAGATATCTGCTCTGGGCTGGGGAGGAACATGTTGGTTGTGTTACACGCTGGCACCAAAGGCACAGATAGGACTAGGAAAGAGGTTCTACTCAGGGTGTATGAGCAGCAAGGGGGTCAATTAAAAAGTAGAACCTAAAAAGAAATGGGGTGTGATTCTCCATCCCGCTGCACCCTTTCTCTGGTGCAATGTGCCCCCTCTGGCAGCGGGATTCTCCATTCCTGCAGCCAGCCAATGGGGTTACCCATTGTGGGCAGCCCCAAGCCGTCAGGAAATCCGCGGGCGTGTGTGCGTTACTGGCAAAATGGAGGATCCCACTGATTGTGAATCCTGTCCATGATCTCTGGATTATTACCTCAGCCACCAGCAAACTGGTGTTGGGTAAATCAGATTGGAGAGATGAATGTACGGCTCAAAGATTAGTGTGAGCGAAATGGGTTTTTGATCATGAGGCACTGGCATCCGTCCGGGGGGAAATGGGAGCTGGACCATTGGGACAGTCTTCACGGAAACCAGGCTGGAACCAGCGTTCTGGTGAGTCATATAACCAAGGTGGCAGAAAGAGCTTGAAACTCAATACTAGGGGGAAGGAATCATGCCAGAGGCAGTGTAGTAAATCAAAGGGACAACAATTTGGAGAATGAAATGAAATGAAAAATGAAAATCACTTATTGTCACGAGTCGGCTTCAATGAAGTTACTGTGAAAAGCCCCTAGTCGCCGAGCGCCTGGTACGGGAATCGAACTGTGCTGCTGGCCTGCTTGGTCTACTTTAAAAGCCAGCAATTTAGCCTAGTGAGCTAAATCACTAAATCACTAAATCAGCTCACTAGTAGAGTATCCAGGGGAGGGACTGACATACAAACTTAAGAGAGCATCAGCAGCTACGGCCGGAGAATTCAAAAATGGCAAAAGGACAGAAATTCTGGCTCTGTATCTGTTGGAGAGGAACGTGCAGATGGTGGTGTTCCAACTCATCAATTGCCCTTGTCCTTCTAGATGGCAGAGTTTGCCACTTTAGAAGACGTCCTTGAAAAATCCTTGGTGAGTTGCTGCAGGTCATCTTGTCGCGAGAAGACAACGTGGCCACATTGCGCAGTGGGTGGAGACAGCATCCACCAGGGTGTTTGGGTCATGTGTTTATCGCATCAATGGCTTTCCAAAACGTGTATCAAGTCAATCGGGCAGCACGGTAGCATTGTGGTTAGCACAATTGCTTCACAGCTCCAGGGTCACAGGTTCGATTCCCGGCTTGGGTCACTGTCTGTGCGGAGTCTGCACATTCTCCCCGTGTCTGTGTGGGTTTCCTCCAGATGCTCTGGTTTCCTCCCACAGTCCAAAGATGTGTGGGTTAGGTGGATTGGCTATGCTAAATTGCCCATAGTGTCCAAAATTGCCCTTAGCGTTGAGTGGGGTTACTGGGTTATGGGGATAGGTTGGAGGTGTGGAGCTTGGGTAGGGTGCTCTTTCCAAGAGCCGGTGCAGACTCGATGGGCCGAATGGCCTCCTTCTGCACTGTAAATTCTATGAAAAAATCCAGTCCTTAACAAAGGATTCTGGTGACAAAGACAGCAGGCTCATTCAGAGCCAACCATTGCATTTCTGACCCTTACAGAACAGAAAAGAGGTTATGGAACTACATGTGGTCTAGTCCAATACATAAATCACTAAACCTTAAACGATTGTTGATTACAGATTGTGTGCTCCGTGTTTATACCGTCCAGGTGCCATCTCCACACTGTGAGTTTTTCCCACTCAATGGACAACTTACACAGCAGCTGACCTGCCATATACAAATAAGCTCAATGTCATCCAGACAGTAATTCATTGCTTATCAGTACCTGAGGCAAAATGTACAAGCTCCAACACCCCAAGTAACTCCACTAATCATTTCTCATGGGTTTGTAAATAGAGTTTTGATTTCATTATCGGTTACAATTGCATTCTATTCAAACCTGTATCAAAGTAGGTGACAGTAAATAAACACCCCGGGAAACATTCTTCCCAACAATCAACTGTACAGTTTGTACAGATTTTTCTCCATTTTCACCCCCCCTCCCCATCACCCCCCACCCACCCCCCTCCCCAGCAACCCCCCCCCCCCCACCCCCCCGACTTCCCTGCGACAAACCGCTCCTCAAACACGATCATAAACATCCCCCACCTTTCCTCAAACTCCCCTGCTGAGCCCCTTCACTTATATTTTATTTTCTCTAACCGCAGGAAGTCATACAGGTCACCCAACCAAGCCGCTACCCCCGGTGGCGATGCCGACCGCCACTCCAGCAAAATTTGCCGCAGTGCAATCAGAGAGGCGAAGGCTAAGACATCGGCCTTTCTCCTCTCCATGAGCTCCGGTTTCTCTGAAACCCCAAATGTCGCCACCAAAGGGTCCGGGGTCCCACTCCCTCCTTCACTATCCTGGCTAAGACCGCGAACACTCCCGCCCAGAATCTTCCCAATTTTTCACAACCCCAAAACATGTGCGCATGATTCGCTGGCCCCCGCCCACACCTCTCACACTCATCTGCTACCCCCTGAAAGAACCCACTCATTCTTGCCCGAGTCATATGCACCCTGTGCACCTCCTTAAACTGTATCAGGCTCATCCTTGCACAAGAGAAGGTCCCATTTACCCCTCGCAGTGCCTCACTCCATACTCCCCAATTAATCTCCATTCCCAACTCCGCTTCCCATTTCTCCTTGATCTTCACCACCCGCTCGCCTCCCCACTCCCCCAGCCACTTATATATATCCCCAATTCTTCCCTCCCCTTCCACATATGGAAGCAGCAGTCGCTCCAGCATGGTGTATCCCGGCAATCTAGGGAACCCCTTCCAGACCTTTCGTGCAAAGTCCTTAACTTGTAGATACCTGAACTCACTGCCCCACGGCAGCTCTACCCTCTCCCTTAGCTCCTCCAGACTGGCAAACCCTTCCTCTAAATACAAATCCCTCACCTTGACGAGCCCCACTTCCCTCCACCTCCTGTATACACTATCCATCCCCCCCGGCTCAAACCCATGGATCTCGCACAGCGGCGTTAGCACCGACATCCCTTCCACCCTAAAATGTCTCCTCAGCGGACTCCATATCTTCACCGTGGACTGCACGACTGGGCTCCCTGAATACCTACTCGGAGCCATTGGCAATGCTGCCGTCACCATAGCCCTCAAACTAGACCCCTTACAAGATTCCTCCTCCATCCTAACCCATTCTACCCCTTCTCCTTCCCACCACCACTGCACCTTGTCCACATTCGCCGCCCAATAATAATGAAGCAAGTTTGGCAAAGCCAACCCCCCCTGCTGCCTCTGCCTCTGTAGCAGGGTCCTCCCCACCCTCGGTACCTTCCCCGTCCATACAAAGTCAGAGATGATTGTGTCCACTTTCCGAAAAAAGACCTTTGGTATAAAGATCGGGAGAGCCTGAAAGATTAACAAGAACCTCGGCAGAATATTCATTTTCACCACTTGGACCCTCCCCACCAACGTTAATTGTAATGTATCCCACCTCTTAAGATTCTCCCTGGCCTCCACCATCAGCTTCGTTAAGCTCCACTATTGGAGCCCCGTCCATTCCCTCGCTACCTGAATCCCCAAATAGCTAAATCTATCCCTCGCTACCGTAACTGGCATCCCCCCTAAATTAGCCCGCTGTGCCAGCTCATTCACTGGGAATACCTCGCTTTTCCCGACATTCAGCTTGTATCCCGAGAACCCTCCAAACCTCCCCAACAGACCCATAATCCTTCCCATACCCTCCAAAGGATCCGAAACATACAGCAAGAGGTCATCAGCATAGAGCGACACCCGATGCTCCCTCTGTCCCCTCATTCTCCCCTGCCACTTTGCCGACCCCCTGAGAGCCAATGGCTCTATGGCCAACGCAAACAGCAGCGGCGACAGCGGGCACTCCTGCCTCGTACCTATGTGTAAGTCAAAGCTTTGTGAGCTCATAACATTCGTCCTAACCCTCACTCTTGGAGCCACATACAGCAACCGCACCCATGCCACAAATCTCGGCCCAAACCCAAACCTTCCCAAAACTTCGAACAAGTACCGCCACTCCACCGGATCAAATGTTTTCTCCGCGTCCATGGACACCACCACCTCCGGTACCAGAACGCTCGACTGATTCATCACCACATTCAACAGCCGTCTTATATTACTCGCGAGCTGCCTGTCCTTCACGAAGCCTGTTTGATCTTCTGCAACCACCCCCGGGACACAATCCTCCATCCTCCCCGACAACAACTTAGCCAATACTTTCACATCCGTATTCAACAGTGATATGGGTCGATACGACCCACATTCCACCGGATCCTTCCCTTTTTTCAGGATCAGTGTGATTACTGCCTGCTTCATCGTCTCCGGCAACTCCCCCTTCTCCAGTGCTTCATTAAACGCCCCCAACAGATGTGGTGCCAGGTCCGCCGCAATTTCCTTATAAAATTCTGCTGGGTACCCATCCAGCCCAGGGGCCTTCCCCGACTTCATACCCCTGATACTATCCAGCACCTCCCTCAGCCCCAGGGGCACCAACGCCTGCCTCTTTGCTTCCTCCACCTGGGGAAATTCCAGCTCGTCCAGAAACCACCCCATGTCCCCCTCCTCTCCTCCTGGGTCTGCCTCATAAAGTCCCTGGTAATACTCTCGAAATGCCTCATTTATCTTCACTGGCTCTGACACCACATCCCCATCCCCAGTCCGGATCTTCAATATTTCCCTGGACACAGCCTGCCTCCGCAGCTGGTGCACCAGCATGCGGCTCGCCTTCTCCCTATACTCATATTGCACCCCTCTTGCCCCACGCAGTTGCCCTACCGCCCTCCCTGTTGTCAGCCTGTCAAACCGCCCCTGCAACTTTTTCCTCCTCTCCAATCCCTCCACGGTCGGCACCCTCGAATATTCCCTGTCCACCTCCACTATCTCGTTCACTAGACGGTCATATTCTGCCCTCCTTTCCTTACTCGCACGAACTGTAAATGAGATCATTTCTCCCCAGACCAGTCCCTTCAATGCTTCCCAAAAAATGCCCGCCGACACCTTCCCATTCTGATTGTACTCCACATAATCCCTAATCGGCAACCGCACCTTATCACAACAACCTCCATTCGCCAACAACCCCCGAGTCAAACCTCCACCCCGGCCTCTGCTCTCGTCCCGTACTGAACCGAATATCCAGCCAGTGGGGTGCATGGTCTCTCTGAACCGAATATCCAGCCAGTGGGGTGCATGGTCCGAGATAACTATCCCCACATACTCTGCCCCCTCCACCCCAATCAAAATCTCCCGACTCACTACAAAGTAATCAATCCTCGAATACACCTTACAGACGTGTGAAAAGAAGGAATACTCCCTTCCCCCTGGGCTCTGAAAGCGCCATGGATCCACCATACCCATCCTCTCCATAAGCCCCACCCCCCCAGCTCCCTTGCCATTCGTACCCTGCCCATCAACCTGGGGCTCGATCTATCCACCCTCGGTTCCAGGACACAGTTAAAATCTCCTCCCATGATCAACTGGTACGTGGCCAAATCCGGGATTGCTGCCAGCAACCCCCTCATAAAACCCGCATCATCCCAATTTGGGGCATACACATTTGCCAACACTACCGGTGCCCCTTCCAATACCCCACTCACAATCACATATCTCCCACCCGGATCCCTCACCTCCTTCGCACTCACGAATCCCATTTTTTTGCTCATTAAAATCGATACTCCCCTTGATTTCAAATCAAACCCCGAGTGAAAAACCTGCCCGACCCACCCCTTCCTTACCCTAACCTGGTCCTTCACAAGGAGGTGTGTCTCCTGCAAAAAGACAACCTCCGCTTTCAAGCTCCTGAGGTGCGCGAACACCCGCGACCTTTTAACCGGCCCATTCAGTCCCCGGACATTCCACGTTATCAACCTTACCGGAGGCTTGCGCCTCCAATCCCCTCTACCGTCCGTCATCTTCCCCATTTAACTCCTGCCCCTTTTAATTCTACTCTACACCTAGCCCATCCCAGACGGCCCCTTTCTTCGCCCTTGATCATGTCATCTCTCACCCCCTGCCGCGCGCAGAAATACAATTGCATTGATAGATGCCATTGACATTTAATCATGTGATAAATTGTAACTTTCCAAAGTTTGATGTCACTTAAATTGGAAACAATATTTGTTTTTCCAACAAGGTCATTATGTTTGACATTTTCCATAATGGAAAAACTTTTCATGACCTGATATGTTATCCAAATCTGTCGACCACGGAATGGATTGATCCTGATGACTATAAAAGCAGCAACAACCAGAACCCATTCACATTGGAATTTGACATTTCCTTGTGGTTTCCTTCAACTACTCGAAGAGGCAAAAATGAAATGGTTGCTCATTGCACTTGCGTGCATTCAGCTCTCTGAATGTTTAGTCAGGTAAAAAAAATTTTAATTATAAATTTAGAGAACCCAATTAAGGTGGAATTTAGCATGTCCAATCCACCTACCCTGCTCATCCTTTTGGTTTTGGGGGTTAGACCCACGTAGTCAGGGGGTGAATGTGCAAACTCAACTTGGACAGTGACCCAGGGACGGGATTGAACCCAGGTCCTAGGCGCCGTGAGGCAGCAGTGCTAACCACTGTGCCACCGAGCTGCCTAGTCAGCCAGGAATTTGTGAGCAGCCTTGGTTTTGAAGTCTGGATATGCTTTGAATGTATCCTCACAGAAGATGATAATTATATCAAAATGTTTGGTATTTGCTTTCAACGTTTCAATTATGTATCTCTCTCTTCCGCCATTCGGAATATAGGAACAGGAGTGGACATAAGAACATAAGAACTAGGAGCAGGAGTAGGCCATCTGGCCCCTCAAGCCTGCTCCGCCATTCAATGAGATCATGGCTGATCTTTTGTGGACTCAGCTCCACTTTCCGGCCAGAACACCATAACCTTTAATCCCTTTATTCTTCAAAAAACTATCTACCTTTACCTTAAAAACATTTAATGAAGGAGCCTCAACTGCTTCACTAGGCAAGGAATTCCATAGATTCACAACCCTTTGGGTGAAGAAGTTCCTCCTAAACTCAGTCCTAAATCTACTTCCCCTTATTTTGAGACTATGCCCCCTAGTTCTGCTTTCACCCGCCAGTGGAAACAACCTGCCCGCATCTATCCTATCTATTCCCTTCATAATTTTATATGTTTCTATAAGATCCCCCCTCATCCTTCTAAATTCCAACGAGTACAGTCGCAGTCTACTCTTCAGCTCTGGGATTAACATAGTGAATCTCCTCTGCACGCCCTCCAGTGCCAGTACGTCCTTTCTCAAGTAAGGAGACCAAAACTGAACACAATACTCCAGGTGTGGCCTCACTAACACCTTATACAATTGCAGCATAACCTCCCTCGTCTTAAACTCCATCCCTCTAGCAATGAAGGACAAAATTCCATTTGCCTTCTTAATCACCATTAATGGTGGACCATTAATCCCCTCGAGCTTGTTCTGCCAGTCAATGAGATTGTGGGTGATCTCCATATAGCGGCCTTTGACTTATTCCCTTAGTATCTTTGGATAACAAAAGTCTATTAATCTCAGATTTAAAATATATAATTGATCGAGCAGCCACTGCCAGTTGTGGAGAAGAGTTCCACATGACTACCACCCTTTGTGTGTCGAAGTGTTATCAACTTTCAGTCCTGAAAGGTTCAGCAGCTGTAATCTGTAGACTATTCCCTTAGACGGTGACACCTCAAACAACGGAACTGGTTTCTCTCTATCTACTCTATCTTTTCTCCTTATTATCCTGAAAACTTTAATCAAATTGCTTCTTAATCTTTTAAATTTGAGGGAATGCAACCCTGGTGTGTGCAAGGCCCTCTCATAATTAATCACGTGGAATGCAGGTGTCATTCTGGTAAATCTATGGTTATTGATGAAGGCCCCGACTTCTCAACCCTGCCCCTTGCCTGAGGTGTGGTGACCCTCAGGTTAAATCTCCACCAGCCAGCTCTCCCCCTCAAAGGGGAAAGCAGCCTATGGTCATCTGGGACTGTGGTGACTTTGTCTACCTCTACCTATAACACTCCGGGTATGAGGGATGTGAATAGCTGAAACAAGTAAGGTTAAGGGGGGGGTTGTTGGGTTACGGGTATAGGGTGGATACGTGGGTTTGAGTAGGGTGATCATGGCTCGGCACAACATCGAGGGCCGAAGGGCCTGTTCTGTGCTGTACTGTTCTATGTTCTATGACTTCTACCCCCACGTATTCTAGTCCTTTGGAGATAAAGGTCAACACGAGCCTTTTAGATTATTCTCTGTACCTGCTTGTTCACAATAGTAACAATGCCTGGATTCTTAATGGGCCGATTTTCTGTCGGGCCCAATGTTTCACTCAGATGTTTGCACAGTTCTAAAATGGCTACGAAAGCTCAGGAAATTGGGCGAAGAATCTTCCATTAGCTTTACCCTCAGTCCCTTCTGCCAGGGACGTTGCAACCAGCTGCTTCTTGGCAACTAGATTGCTTGCACATTATTAAAGTTGTAGCCTCACTCAGGCACCATAACGCAAAACATTTTTAAAAATCTATCTATTCTAACTTCAGGTAGAAATGTGCTTTTGCAACAAAGTCCATTTTGAGTAGGTGCAATGGAACTCTCAGTGGCGAACAGGATTGATTTTTCTTTCTGCACCAATCTGGATTTTGAATTTATTAATAGATGTGGCCAATATTTCTTAAATTTGTAATGTATGCGGAGACAATTTTGATTTAATTATTATATTGCGAAAGGGAATGAAATGCTCTTTCTCAATGCGTCGCACACAATCAGCATGCATCTCAAATCATGAGAGATGTTATTTAAATGCAGATTGATCTCTCCTGGTCTATTTTGGAAAATAGTTGTGCTCATTGTGGCCTACTCCCATGCTGAATTTGTATGTTCACAGAATCACAGACAATACACTGCAGAAGAGGCCCTTCGACCCATTGAGTCTGCATCGACACATGAAAAACACCTGACCTACCTGCCTAATCCCATTTTATTTTATAAATTTAGTGTATCCAAGTCATTTTTTCCAATTAAGGGGCAATTTAGCATGTTCGATCCACCTATCCTGCACATCTTTGGGTTGTGGGGGTGAGACCCACGCAAGCACGGGGAGAATGTGCAAACTCCACAGTGACCCGAAGGTGGGATCGAACCTGGGACCTCGGCGTCATGAGTCTGCAGTGCTACCACTGCGCCACCGTGCTGCCCTAACCTAATCCCATTTGTCAGCATTTGGCCCATTGGCTGGAATGTTATGACATGCTAAATGCTCGTCCAGGTACTTTTTAAAGGATGTGAGGCAACCCGCCTCTACCACCCTCCCAGGCCGTGCATTCCAGACCGTCAACACCCTCTGGGTAAAAAGGTTTATCCTCAAATGCCCCTCAAGCTTCCTGCCCCTCACCTTGAAGCTGTGTACCCTCGTAACTGACCCTTCAACTAAGCTGCTCCCTATCCCACCCTGTCCATGCCCCTCATAATCTTGTACACCTCAATCAGGTCATCCCTCAATCTTCCCTGCTCCAGCAAAAACAACCCAACCCTTACCCAATCTCTCTTTATAACTTAAATGCTCCATCCCAGGCAACAACCTGCTGAATTTCCTCTGCACCCCCTCCAGTGCAATCACATCCTTCTTATAATGTAATGACCAGAATTGCACACTGTCTGCCAGCTATGGCCCCACCAGAGTTCTGTAGAACTCCAACATTACCTCACTGCCTTTGTAATCTATGCCTTTTTCACCACCCTATTGACCTGCCCTTCTGCCTTCAGAGGTCTATGGTCAAACACGCCACTGTCCCTTTGTTCCTGGAACCTCCCAGTGTTACACCGTTCATTGAATATTCCTTGTCAAATTTCTCCTTCCAAAGTGATGCGACCATCAATTCACGTGAGACAGAAAGTTGAAGTGAACAGTGGCTTTAATCGACTAGAACAGCGCCTGCCTGCGACTGCTCTGCTACTGAGAGCCGCCTACAGGGCAGCTGCTCTTTATACCTCCCCTCAAGGGGGCAGAGCCCACAAGGGCACCAACATGATACAGTACGTGTAGTACAGTACAATGGTCCATAGGTGGAGCCCACATTTACCTCAGGTTTAGCTCAGTGAGCTAAATCGCTGGCTTTTAAAGCAGACCAAGCAGGCCAGCAGCACGGTTCGATTCCCGTACCAGCCTCCCCGAACAGGCGTCGGAATGTGGCGACTAGGGGCTTTTCACAGTAAATTCATTGAAGCCTACTCGTGACAATAAGCGATTTTCATTTCATTTCATGGGCAACAGTGTGGTACAATGTAATACAGTGGTGAATGGTTGGTACAATACGTTCACCACACAAAGTGTATCACTTCACACTTTTCAGGGTTAATGTACATCAGCCACTTAATCTGCCCATTTGGCCATCCCGTCTATATCGCCCTGTAACCCCAGATGCTCATCCTCACTGTTAGTCACCTGGCCAATCCTTGTGTCATCCGCGAGCTGACTGATGTACCCCTCATATAGTTATCAAAGTTGTTTATCTCAATAATGAATAATAGGGAATCCAGGACAGATCCCTGTGGTACGCCACTGAACACTGTTTCCAGTCACCAAAGCAGCCGTCTGTCATCACCCACTGTCTACTGCAACTAAGCCAATTTTGAATCAGTTTGTATGTGTACCTTCATACATCAATCTCTGTTTTTTGTAAATGCTACTTTTGTTTACCAATCACAACATAGTACATATACGGTTATACCTTGGGCTGGATTCTCTGCCTCGCCCGCCACATTTCTGCCCCGACTCGCCAGCGGGATGCTCCGTTACGCCGGCGGGTCAATGGGGTTTCCCATTGTGGAGCAACCCCATGCCGTCGGGAAACCCCCGGCAAAACAGAGAATCCCACCCCTTGTACACATGAAACTGAAAGGTGTAGAAAAACATATTTGGCTTAATTTAGAAGGACGTATCTGCCTGAATGTTGATCCATTTTCATTCCGATCCTTGCAGAGTGAAACTATTTAAGGGTAAATCTGTCCGCGATGTCTTGGAGGAACGTGGTTTACTCGAGGAGTTTCTGAAAGAACACAAAGACAATCTCTACTCAAGATTCAGTGGAGCATCGAATGGAGAGTCATTGGGTTCAACAGATTCACTAGCAAACTACCTGGATGTAAGTAATCTGTACTGTTTTTAAAGAAGATCAGCTTATAGAATAGAATTGAAACAGTCACATCCCGGTGGTGTTTATTGCATTCTGCCCTTTATTAACATTGCCACATGTATCTGAAACCCAAAAGTACAACAAGTGTTGAAGTTGGTCATTTTGCAATGGATAAATATTAGCACAGCGCTGAGGGAGTGCTGCATTGTCAGGGATACCCTCGTTTAGAATGGACATTAAACCAGGACCATGTCTGTCCTGTGCAGATCCAGATACTTTTTAGAAGAGTTTAGATCTCTGCCTCCACCACCTATTCGGGCAGTGAATTCCCGACTCCCACCACCCTCTGCGTAAAAGCGTTCTTCCTCATGTCTCCTCTACACACCTTCTTCCGCTTATCTTGAATCTATGTCCCCTGGTTCTAGAATTCTCCACGACAGAAAGCAAATTAATCCTGTCCACTCTATCTCTTCCCCTCATAATTTTGTACACCTCAATTAAGTCACCCCCTCAGCCTTCTTAGTTCCAAGGAAAATAACCCATCCTATCCAATCTCTCCTCATAGGTATTATGTTCTGAGGGTCATCATGATTCTTAAATCATGATAGTGACTACACTTCATAGAGTACCTCACTGGTTGTTATGTGTTTCAGGATATCCCAAAGTTGTGAAATGTTCTATTTAAATAAACAATTTTTTCTCTCATTACCAGAATCATAGAACAGGTAATGAATCTGATTAATTCAGTTTCAAGATCTCTAATAGAACATAGAACAGTACAGCACAGAACAGGCCCTTCGGCCCTCGATGTTGTGCCGAGCAATGATCACCCTACTCAAACCCACCCTATACCCGTAACCCAACAACCCCCCCTTAACCTTACTTTTTTAGGATACTACGGGCAATTTAGCATGGCCAATCCACCTAACCTGCACATCTTTGGACTGTGGGAGGAAACCGGAGCACCCGGAGGAAACCCACACACACACGGGGAGGACGTGCAGACTCCACACAGACAGTAACCCAGCCGGGAACCGAACCTGGGACCCTGGAGCTGTGAAGCATTTATGCTAACCACCATGCTACCGTGCTACCCCTAATGAAACTGACAATAGCCACTCGCCATTGCTACACATTTATTACAAAGTTTTTAAGCTGCCTCACTACATGAATCTGTGGAATATTTGCTAAAAGTGACAGCGCCACCTTTAAAAATCTTAGTTTGACATTTGAAAACCTAAGGCGTTTGTTTTAATTAAACTCTGAGGACAGAAACATTTTAGCTGGTTGGAAAATGGATGTAAAACGTGTCCCATTTTGGTTGGTTAGTATGCACTCCCTGAATTATTCTTAGAAAACTCCAAAAGTTTAAGCAGGTCTTAAGCATCCTTGCACATTACTGTCTGAGAAACAGACGCATTCCTAATTATACATTTTCCTTTTAATTTCCTGACAGCTGGCGTACACTGGAACAATCAGCGTTGGGACTCCACCTCAGAGTTTTGTTGTCATCTTTGACACTGGCTCTTCAAACTTCTGGGTTCCATCAGTTTACTGCTCCAGTTATGCCTGCAGTAAGTATATCCAGATAATAGCAGAAGTTCTCACAATAGCACATGTTGGCTTTTTTGATCGCTTAACAGTTAACAGAAGCTTGAGGTGATACAGTTATTCTTCTTGACTTAGATTTGCCTCATTATGAGCTGATAGTGCAATTGTTAAACACTGAATCCACACTTGGCTTTGTTATACCGTGTTGTGTATTTCAAATGATTGGCTAATTAAAGCCTCTGAAATATCAGGAATGGCTGGTGCCTGAAGGAAGCTGGGAGCTGGATTGATTCAGGATCCAGCTCTGTGCTCAGAATATTCCAGACGTTATCCCCGTCCCCGTCAGGAGCACCTGGAGGAAACCCACGCAGACACGGGGAGAAAGTGTGATGCGACCATCAATTCACACGAGACGTTGAGTAGAGGTGAACAGTGGTTTAATCAGCTAGATCTGTGCCTGCCTGCGACTGCTCTGTTCTGAGTGCCGCCTACAGGCTGCAGATCTATATACCTCCTCAAAGGGGGCGGAACCATAGGCGGAGCTCACAAGGGCATCAACATAATACAATACAATGTAATGCAATACAATGGTGAGTGGGAAGCAGTAATACATTCACCACAAAGTGCAAACTCCACACACACAGTCACCCAAGGCCGGAATTGCACCCGGGACCCTGGCACGGTGAGGTAGCAGTGCTAACCACTGTGCTACCGTGTCACCCATTGTATTCATCAATGTCTTAACAAACGGAGAGATAAAGGAAGAATGTAAATAAATTCCTCAGATCATCAGTTTTCGATTTCCAAATTAAAGAAACTGGACAAACAAAAAGGTTTCTGGAAAAAAAAGGAAAATCGCTTATTGTCACAAGTAGACTTCAAATGAAGTTACTGTGAAAAGCCCCTAGTCGCCACATTCCGGGCCTGTTCGGGGAGGCTGATATGGGAATCGAACCGGGCTGTTGGCCTGCCTTGATCTGCTTTCAAAGCCAGCGAATTAGCCCTGTGCTAAACCAGCCCCGATTGCAGTTGAATCCGCTGCTGCTCCTCTCCCCGCTGCTGCTCCTCTCTCCCCGCTGCTGCTCCTCTCTCCCCGCTGCTGCCCCTCTCCCCCCGCTGCTGCTCCTCTCCCCGCTGCTGCTCCTCTCTCCCCGCTGCTACTCCTCTCTCCCCCCTCGCTGCTGCTCCTCTCTCCCCGCTGCTGCTCCTCTCTCCCCGCTGCTGCCCCTCTCCCCCGCTGCTGCTCCTCTCCCCCGCTGCTGCTCCTCTCCCCCGCTGCTGCTCCTCTCTCCCCGCTGCTGCTCCTCTCCCCCGCTGCTGCTCCTCTCCCCCGCTGCTGCTCCTCCCGCTGCTGCTCCTCTCCTCCCGCTGCTGCTCCTCTCCCCCGCTGCTGCTCCTCCCGCTGCTGCTCCTCCCGCTGCTCCTCCTCTTCCCCCGCTGCTGCTTCTCTCTCCCCACTGCTGCTCCTCTCCCCCCGCTGCTGCTCCTCCCGCTGCTGCTCCCCCCCCCGCTGCTACTCCTCTTCCCCCGCTGCTGCTCCTCTCCCCCCGCTGCTGCTCCTCTCCCCTCACTGCTGCTCCTCTCCCCCCGCTGCTGCTCCTCTCTCCCCGCTGCTGCTCCTCTCACCTCGCTGCTGCTCCTCTCTCCCCGCTGCTGCTCCTCTCCCCCCGCTGCTGCTCCTCTCCCACCACTGCTGCTCCTCTCCCCCCGCTGCTGCTCCTCTCCCCCCGCTGCTACTCCTCTCCCCCCGCTGCTGCCCCTCTCTCCCCGCTGCTGCTCCTCTCACCTCGCTGCTGCTCCTCTCTCCCCGCTGCTGCTCCTCTCCCCCCGCTGCTGCTCCTCTCCCACCACTGCTGCTCCTCTCCCCCCGCTGCTGCTCCTCTCCCCCCGCTGCTACTCCTCTTCCCCCGCTGCTGCTCCTCTCCCCCCGCTGCTGCTCCTCTCCCCTCACTGCTGCTCCTCTCCCCCCGCTGCTGCTCCTCTCTCCCCGCTGCTGCTCCTCTCCCCCCGCTGCTGCTCCTCCCGCTGCTGCTCCTCTCCTCCCGCTGCTGCTCCTCTCCCCCGCTGCTGCTCCTCCCGCTGCTGCTCCTCCCGCTGCTCCTCCTCTTCCCCCGCTGCTGCTTCTCTCTCCCCACTGCTGCTCCTCTCCCCCCGCTGCTGCTCCTCCCGCTGCTGCTCCCCCCCCCGCTGCTACTCCTCTTCCCCCGCTGCTGCTCCTCTCCCCCCGCTGCTGCTCCTCTCCCCTCACTGCTGCTCCTCTCCCCCCGCTGCTGCTCCTCTCTCCCCCGCTGCTGCTCCTCTCACCTCGCTGCTGCTCCTCTCCCACCACTGCTGCTCCTCTCCCCCCGCTGCTGCTCCTCTCCCCCCGCTGCTACTCCTCTTCCCCCGCTGCTGCTCCTCTCCCCCCGCTGCTGCTCCTCTCCCCTCACTGCTGCTCCTCTCCCCCCGCTGCTGCTCCTCTCTCCCCCGCTGCTGCTCCTCTCACCTCGCTGCTGCTCCTCTCTCCCCGCTGCTGCTCCTCTCCCCCCGCTGCTGCTCCTCTCTCCCCACTGCTGCTCCTCCCGCTGCTGCTTCTCTCTCCCCACTGCTGCTTCTCTCTCCCCACTGCTGCTCCTCTCCCCCCGCTGCTGCTCCTCTCCCCCCGCTGCTGCTTCTCTCTCCCCCCTCGCTGCTGCTCCTCTCCCCCCGCTGCTGCTCCTCTCCCCCCACTGCTGCTTCTCTCTCCCCACTGCTGCTTCTCTCTCCCCACTGCTGCTTCTCTCTCCCCGCTGCTGCTCCTCTCGCCCCGCTGCTGCTACTCTCCCCACGCTGCTGCTCCTCTCCCCCCACTGCTGCTCCTCTCTCCCCGCTGCTGCTCCTCCCGCTGCTGCTCCTCTCGCCCCGCTGCTGCTCCTCTCGCCCCGCTGCTGCTACTCTCCCCTCGCTGCTGCTCCTCTCCCCCCGCTGCTACTCCTCTCTCCCCGCTGCTGCTCCTCTCCACCCGCTGCTGCTCCTCTCTCCCCACTGCTGCTCCTCTCCCCCCGCTGCTGCTCCTCACTCCCCGCTGCTGCTCCTCTCCCCCCGCTGCTGCTCCTCTCCCCACGCTGCTGCTCCTCTCTCCCCACTGCTGCTCCTCCCGCTGCTGCTCCTCTTCCCCCGCTGCTGCTTCTCTCCCCCCACTGCTGCTCCTCTCCCCTCGCTGCTGCTCCTCTCCCCCCGCTGCTGCTCCTCTCTCCCCACTGCTGCTCCTGTCTCCCCGCTGCTGCTCCTCTCCCCCCGCTGCTGCTCCTCTCTCCCCGCTGCTGCTCCTCTCCCCCCGCTGCTGCTCCTCTCCCCCCGCTGCTGCTCCTCTCACCCTGCTGCTCCTCTCCCCCCGCTGCTGCTCCTCTCTCCCCGCTGCTGCTCCTCTCCCCGCTGCTGCTCCTCTCCCCCCGCTGCTGCTCCTCTCACCCCGCTGCTGCTCCTCTCCTCCAGCTGCTGCTCCCCCCCGCTGCTGCTCCTCTCCCCCCGCTGCTGCTCCTCTCCCCCCGCTGCTGCTCCTCTCTCCCCGCTGCTGCTCCTCTCCCCGCTGCTGCTCCTCTCCCCCCACTGCTGCTCCTCTCTCCCCGCTGCTGCTCCTCTCCCCGCTGCTGCTCCTCTCACCCTGCTGCTCCTCTCCCCCCGCTGCTGCTCCTCTCCCCCCAATGCTGCTCCTCTCTCCCCGCTGCTGCTCCTCTCACCTCGCTGCTGCTCCCCTCGTACAGCAAAGCCCGGTCTCCAGCCATCTCAGATTTCCCTCCCATTGGGCCAAGCCCTCACTCTGTTGGGACCGTGTGGAGGTTGTAACGACCACCCCATGTTGGAAAAATCCACACACAGGCTTCTTTACCCCAACCCTACCCCACCCACCCACCCAAGAGGTCATCCTTGACCCTGAGGGACCAAGAAGGAATAACCACAACCAATGCCTGCTTTTTATTCCATATCATTTTTTAATTTATAATAATCTTTATTAGTGTAACAATTAGGCTTACATTAACACTGCAATGAAGTTACTGTGAAAAGCCCCTAGTTGTCACACTCCGGCGCCTGTTCAGGTACACAGAGGGAGAATTCAGAATGTCCAATTCACCCAACAAACACGTTTTTCGGGACTTGTGGGAGGAAACTGGAGCACCCGGAGGAAACCCACGCAGACACACGGAGAACGTGCAGACTCCACACAGACAGTGACCCAAGCCGGGAATCGAACCGGGGGTCCCTGGTCCTGTGAAGCAACAGTGCTAACCACTGCGACTTAAATTTAAATTCCTCAGCTGCTGTGCTGGGATTTGACCATATCTCTGTACCATTTGTCCTGGTCAACTTGTTGTTATATTGAAATGACCAGAATCATCTCCTGAAACTGAGTGGGTAAAATGTGCTTTTCTTGTAGGGGATCACCACAAGTTCGTTCCACAAGACTCCTCAACATTTCAGATGAGTAACAAATATATGTCCATTCGATATGGCACTGGCAGCATGACTGGTGTACTGGGATATGATACTCTCAGAGTAAGTCAAACTAGCTGATTACCAACATCAGATTGTGTTTTTTATATTCTTTTTGTGTACCTGACCAAGGGTGTACAAAATGGAAGAATAACTTCCTGTCCTTTGTATTTCACCGTCCTTGAGTTTTTTACCAGCAATCCATTGGCTTTTCTGATTGATTTTTGTACCTACTTACTGGCTTTGAATGATTTGTGCTGTTGGGCTCCTGAGTCACTCTCCTCTACCATTCTTAATTCCTCACCATTTGGGAAATATTCTTTATCTTCTGCCAAAGTGGATGACCTCACACATGCCCACACTGAACTCAGAATGGCCATTCACTTATTCTATTAATGTTCTTTTGCAAGAAAGTAATCGTGCTAACCCTTTATTTCTCTCATCACATATCTTCCTCAGCTCCTGGAGGAAGACACGATGTTCCGGAAACTCTTTGAAAACTCTTCAGTGGGATGGGTTAGTGGGGCCCACATCTGCCCATTTAGAGACTGCAGTGCCTCACCTCACTCGATACATTAGTGCCCAATGACTGAGACATAGCAGCAGAAACCTCCAGAACAGAGTGTTTATGTCCCTATCTTCACATTCCTTAAGACATTCACCTAGTGAGGAGCAGCCTGAGGCTCTATACCTTCCAAGGGCAATTTTAAACAGCAGAGACCAAGAAGGTGGCAATACCCTAATGTGTTCATATGTTAACTTGACCTTCTTACAGGACGACCGACTGTAAATATTTAAACTGTCTTATTTTTGATTAGGTCGCCAACATTGATATCACCCACCAAGAATTTGGTTTAAGTATGACTGAGCCTGGCAGTTTCCTTTACTACGCTAAATTTGATGGAATTGTGGGATTGGGATATCCAAATTATGCCGTATCAGGCGCCACAACTGTTTTCGATAACATGATGTCCGAGCATCTCGTGGAGCAGCCTCTGTTTGCTTTTTACCTGACCAGGTGAAGTATTTTTTAACATTCACTGATGAATCCCTTCATAAAGAGTATCCAACTTAACCTGCACCAAACTTACCCTTTTCTTCAACCCCTCTTTAGCCATACCTGGATTTTTCTCTGGCATAATTCAATAGGCGATACAGCATTGGGAAATTGAGTAATGTAGGGATGGGATGCCCGTAGACAGAACTCCACCCCCCCCCATCTGCCCTGCAGCAAAGTTTCCTCCAGCTCCCTGCCCCATCTGTCAGGGGTTTTAGCTGCCTGACTGTCTGTCACTCCGTGTATTCAAATGATGGTGGGAAGGCCAGGGTCAGGGAAACCAGCCAATTTCCCTCCGTTCTGCTTCGGGACCATCACCAACAGGGAATCCAGATATGGCAGCAGTACATCATGGGGCAGAAATAGGAAGCAATAAAAGCTCTGTTGGCAGTGTGAGGGCGAGCATTGGTCATCACTACGTCCCTTTGGGCTCATCGTTTCTCCTGGAGGGCCACAGCTCATGGAAAGTCTCACTTGGAAAAAAATATTTGAAGTCTTTGAATTGCTTATGCCCCCTTTAAGAATCCCCTTCTGTTTTGCTCCAGTTTTCCTCCCTGGCTTTGCTCTGACTATCATTCTTCGGCCCATCCCGCCACCCTCGGCAGTGAACCCACTCTCGAATTTATTCCATCCATGTAGACTTTAATGAATGGAATCCTATGCAGCACAGAAATAGGCCATTCGGCCCATTGTGCGTGTGCTAGCACTTTGAAGGAACTATCCAATTAGTCTAACTCCCCTGCCCATCCACAATAACCCTTTTCCCAACATATGCCCAATTCCCTTTTGCAATTTACTCTTGAATCCGCTTCCATTTTCTGCCCAGGCTGTTCCCCATTCCCCATCACAACAACAAATCAAATAAATCTGACCAGATCACAATGCAAACATTTAAAACCTTGTGGGATTCACACTCTGCTGTGGTAGGATATAGGATATAGTTGCATCCTACTCTTTGGTACCAAATTCTTGATACTTTCCAGCAAGCTTTCCAAGAGGTTAACAACTATTTTCAGGCACATATTTGACAAAAGGCTAATATGATGTGATCGTAGAAACTGACAGAAATTCTGAACCTGCATACTTCCAGATTTAATTCATTTTTAACCTTTGATTTACAGAGAGAATGGTCAGTCTGGAAGTGAAATTGTATTTGGTGGAGTTGATCCAAACCATTACACAGGTCAAATTAACTGGGTTCCCGTCACCGTAGAGGGGTACTGGCAAATCCATCTGGACAGGTAAGTAAATGCCTATTAACAAATGTTACATGTTCTAGATAGAATTCAGCTGCAGACACCTCCGGTGGCGGCAATGAGGGAGTAAGTCGCACATTTGGTGGCTCTCGCTCCGGTTGGACATCTGGACCTTTTTCCCCAACTTTTTTATACTTTTGAGCGCTGGATCTGAAGGTATAGGTACTCAGGCTCTGACTTCAGATATAGGTGTGTGGAATTGAGAAGGAGAAAGAATTGTAAATAGTTGAAGAAGTGGGCAAACAAGGGCAGGAGGTGGGCCAGGGGAAGCGCGACACAGGGGCTAGGGGCGGCCCCAAGAAAGGAGATGGCTGATCGGTGAGGGAGGGGGGGGGGGGGGGGGCGGTGCCCCCAAACCAGGCCGATCACCTGGAACATTAGAGGGTTAAACGAGCCGGTAAAGAGGACACGTGTGATCGCGCATCTGAGGACGCTGAAGGCGAACGTAATAATGCTTCAGGAGACCCATCTGAAAGTAGCTGACCAGGTCAGATTAAGGAAGGGCTGGATTAGCCAGGTCTTCCACTCGGGGCTGGACACTAAAACTAGGGGGGGGGGTCGCGATTTTCGTTAACAAACGGGTGCAATTCGAGGTGGGCAGCACAATCTCGGATGGGGGAGGCAGATTTGTCATGGTGAGTGGTAAGCTCGAGGGGATGAGGGTAGTTTTGGTCAATGTATATGCCCCAAATTGGGATAATGTGGATTTTATTAAGAGACTGCTGGGGTGGATACCTGACCTGGACTCGCACCGGCTGATTATGGGAGGTGATTTTAACACAGTCCTTGAGCCCGGCCTAGACCGGTCGTGTTCAAAAACGGGGAAGGTGCAGGCGATGGCAAAGGAACTGAGGGGGTTCAAGGAGCAAATGGGGGAGGCTGACCCATGGAGGGCTAGTCGGCCGACGGGGAAGGAGTTTTCGTTCTATTCACATGCACATAAGGTGTATTCCCGATTTGATTTTTTCGCCATGAGCAGGGAATTGCTGGCGGGGGTGACGGACGTAGAATATTTGGCGATCGCTATTTCGGACCATGCTCCACATTGGGTTGACCTGCAGGTCTGTAAGGAAAGCTTTCAGAGCCTTCAATGGAGGCTAGAGCGGTCTGTTGGCGGACGAGGCGGTGTGTGAGAGGGTGAGGAAATGTGTGCAAAACTACCTGCAGGTCAATGACACAGGGGAAGTCTCAGTGTTCTGGGAGGCGCTGAAGGCGGTGGTGAGAGGGGAGCTGATCTCGATTCGCGTACATAGGGACAGGACAGAAACATACCGACTGGTGAAGGAGATTTTACAGATAGACAGGAGATATGCGGAGACTCCGAGGGCAGAGCTTTTAAGGGAAAAATAAAGACTACAGACGGCGTTTGGGGTGTTGTCCACAGGTAAGGCTGTGGAGCAGCTTAGGAAGGTGAGGGGTGCGATCTACGAGCATGGGGAGAAAGCCAGTAGAATGCTGACGCAGCAACTGAGGAAGAGGGAGGCGGCCAGAGAAATAGGGAAGGTAGTCGACGGGGGGGGGGGGGGGGGGGGGGGGGGGCGAGCTTGGTAGGGAACCCGGCAGGGCTGAACAAGGTGTTCAGGGCCTTCTATAGTAAGCTTTACACCTCGGAACCCGCCGCGGGGCCGGAGGGGATGGGGTGATTTCTGGATGGACTGACCTTCCCAAAAGTGGGTAGGGGGTTGGTAGACAGTCTGGGGGCCCCGATTAAGACCGAAGAAATATTGGTGAGCTTGAAGGCCATGCAATCGGGTAAAGCCCCGGGGCCGGATGGGTATCCGGTGGAGTTCTATAAAATGTTCTCTGAGATAGTGGGGCCAGCACTGGTTAGGGTTTTTAATGAGGCAAGAGACAGAGGGGTGTTACCCCCGATGATATCACAGGTGTTGGTCGTTCTGGGTGAGTGTGCTGAACACTCAATTTGGCTCTGTTTCTTTTCTAAGCTCTGGCGTCGCCAGGTGCCGTTAAGACACCGCCACAAGCTTCAAGGTGAAGTTCAAAGCAATAAAACCGAACACCAATTAGTAAGTCCAAACAACTAGAGTTTATTATAACACAATTATAATAACTATCCATGCACACGCTAAAAGGATTAAACTTATTCCTACCGCTAAATAACTAATACTTATCTCGAAGGAACTCCTGGGTCAGGGAACAAGGCCTCTTGCTCTGCTCTGGTCTGCAGACTTCAGATTGGTATCAATTAAAAAGGGGTCAGGAGTGCCTATCTCTGGTAGCGATCGTTGGGAGGCACTTACTTGTTGGTGGCTGCTGTCCGAAGGCTGGATCAGGAGACAGGAGACAGGAGACTGAACCATGTGTGGGACCTTTCTTTTATAGGTCCCAGGGGATCCGCGCCCCTTTGGGAGGACTCCCTTTCCTGCTTGGAATCGATTGGGTCTCTTCCCAATCGATATGTTTGAATCCCCCAATCATGGGCCAGTTCCTCGGTCACTGGGGCGGTTCTTGGGACTTATTGTTTTGGGCTTCTCTGGCGCCAAAGGGTCTGGCCTTCCATAGAATGTATCGATCTGTGTTTAACTTGTTTCCATTGTATCTGGGGGTCGCCCGGTATCGCCTCATTAGTATGTTAACTGGTTTCGTTTCACAGTGCTGTCTGGTTTCTGCAACAGTCAAAACTGGTTTCTGCAGTCGTCCCAATATACAATCGCTTTGCAAGCTGCTTGCTTTACAACATGTCCATTTTCCCTGCATTCCTCGCAATCTTCAATTTGGTGTTGGGCAGTGGCCACCCCAGGTCGCTACACAGGCCACCATCTCCCTGATACTGAAACGGGACAAGGACCTGGAGGCATGTGGGTCCTATAGGCCGATCTCTCTGCTCAATGTAGATGCTAAAATACTGGCCAAGCTCTTTGCTGCTATGATTGAGGACTGTGTGCCAGACGTTATTATGGAAGACCAAACCGGGTTTCTCAAGGGCAGGCAGTTGGTGGCCAACCTAAGAAGGCTGCTGAATGTGATCATGATACCCCCGGAGAGTAGGGAGGTAGTGGTAGTCGTGGCAATGGATGCCGAGAAGGCTCTCGACCGGGTTGAGTGGGACTATTTATGGGAGGTACTGAAACGATTTTGGTTCGGGGAGGGCTTTATCGACTGGGTCAGGATGCTGTACCAGGCTTCGGAGGTGGAACCCAGAGTTTCGTTACACGCCGATGACCTGCTCTTATACATCACGGATCCAGTGGCTGGGATGGATGAAATCATGGGAATCCTGAGAGAATTCGGCCGGTTCTCGGGGTATAAACTGAACATAGCAAAAAGTGAGTTGTTTGTTGTCCAGGCGAGGGGCCAGGAGGGTCGGCTGAGGGGGCTGCCGTTTAGGTTAGTAGGGGACAGTTTTAGATACTTAGGGATACAGGTGGCGCGGGACTGGGGCCGGTTTCACAAGTTGAACTTTTCTCGGTTGGTGGAGTAAATGAGCGTCAGGTTTCGGAGATGGGATGCGCTCCCACTAACACTAGCGAGGAGAGTGCAGACGGTTAAAAGGACAATCCTCCCGAGATTCCTGTTCGTATTCCAGTGTCTCCCTATTTTCATTCCGCGGTCCTTTTTTAAGAAGGTCAATAAAATGATGATGGGGTTTGTGTGGGTGGGAAAGTCCCCGCGGGTGAGGAGATTGATGCTCGAGAGGAACCGAGTGGAAGGGGGGCTGGCGCTGCCAAACTTTAGTAATGACTACTGGGTGGCCAACATAGCGATGATAAGGAAGTGGATGGTGGGTGCGAGGTCACTTTGGGGGCGGATGGAGGCCGCGTCGTGCAGGGGTACCAGTTTAAATGCCCTGGTTACGGCGCCCCTGCCGCTCCCGCCGGCATGGTACTCCACCAACCCTATAGTGGTGGCAACTTTGCTGATCTGGGGCCAATGGCGAAGGCACGTGGGGGAAGCGAGAGCATCAGGTTGGTCCTCAGTTTGTGATAATCACCAGTTTGCCCCGGGGAATATGGATAGTGGGTTCCGAACATGGCGGAGGGCCGGGATTGAGAGGATGGGGGATCTGTTCTTAGAAGGGAGCTTCCCGAGAATGAGGGGGCTGGAGGAGAAATTTGGGCAGGCGTGAGATTTCAGGTACTTGCAGGTGCGGGACTTTCTACGCAGACAGATTCCATCCTTCCCACGCCTGCCACTTAGGGGTATCCAGGACAGGGTAATATCCAGTGGATGGGTGGGGGAAGGGAGGGTCTCGGATATGTATAAAGAACTTATGGGGGCAGAGGAGACGCAGAGCAAGGAGCTGAAGCTTAAGTGGGAAGAGGAACTCGGAGGTGAGATAGAAGAGGGCTTATGGGTGGAGGCGTTGAGCAAGGTTAACGCTACTGCAACATGCGCCAGGCTCAGCCCGATTCAATTCAAGGTCGTCCATCTGGCCCACATGGCAGTGGACCGGATGAGTAAATTCTTTGGACTGGAGGACAAGTGCGCCAGATGTGCGGGAGGACCAGCGAACCATGTCCACATGTTCTGGGCATGTCCAAAACTCAGGGGGCACTGGCAGGGATTCTCGGACGTTATGTCCCGGGTACTGAAAACAAGGGTGGTGATGAGTCCGGAGGTGGCAATATTTGGGGTCTCGGAAACCCGGGAGTCCAGGAGGAGAGAGAGAGGCTGACGTTTTGGCCTTTACGGTCAACAGGGGGGTGCGGGGGGGTGAGAGCGGGAAGGGGGGTTAGGGCAACATAGATTAAGGGGTTAGTTAGGCGGGTCCTTGTGGGAGGAGAGCTGTGTATTGTTGTTTACAATGCCAAAATGCCTCAATAAAATTGTTTATCAAAATAAAAAAGAATTCAGCTGCAATGATGTGTTTTGTGCCAAAATAATTTAGAATGAAAAAGAGGTTAAATGTTGCACAGTGCTTGCTGGGTAGTTTAACATTACAGGCGTGTCAAAGAGAAATATCAGGAATTAGCTGGGAAATGCATAAACCAGAATTATTCAGGTTTAAAGCAAGTACTGGCCTGTACTCCCTGCTCCATTGTGCTCTCATGGACTTCTGCCCCTACCTCCTGATGATTCTCTACACTTTCCCTATCCACCTGATTGGAAGATCACGCAGCATGATCAATACCTCTCTAACCCTCAACCCAAACCCCCCCTACTCAACATATATTGATCCAACTACTTCTAAAGACAACATCCCCAATTAATGCCGGGGCTGCTTGAATGCAAGTCAACTACAACCAGATTTGTCGAGCGTTTTCCCAGACTGCAACATCCAAAGGCAATGTAAAGGTTAAACAGTGGATGAAGCAGAGATTAAGGGAGTGCAAAGAGGGAAGGAACTAAAGGCACAGTTAAGGAATTGAGTTTTGAAGAGACATTTGAGGGTGAAGAATGTTTTGAAACAGAATTCCCAGCAAAAAATACCTACAACCACTGGCCCCATAGAGCAAATATGAATGCAGAGTAATTGGGAGGCAGAGCTGATGCATGTGCTATTATTTAGAGTTGGAGAAGATCACAATGAATGAGATAAGCAAGCCAGTTGAGGAATATGAACAGGAAGAGGAAGGGTTTGAAGCCAATACACTGGATGACAGAGAGTCAAATGCAAACCAGAAAAGTGAGAATCAACATACATGGACCTGGAAAAACATTGCAAGACAACAGTTGAAAGTGTACGAAAAATAGAGTAGCCATACTGAGCGATTCAAAAACACAATCCGAATGTCATGTTTTATATTAACCTCAAGTATTAACAACCTTAATGCACAATGCACGATGCACACATTTGGCACATTAATCTCAGTTGTTAATTAGATTCCAAAACAGGTCACCTAACTATGAATGTCCTTTTACTTCCTAGTGTGAAATTAAATGGCCAGGTGGTGGCTTGCGAAAATGGTTGTCAGGCCGTTGTCGATAGTGGAACCTCCGTCATCGTTGGACCTACAGCACCTATTCAGAAAATTCTGCACGCGATTGGCGCCGGCCCATTAAATGGCCCTTGGGTAATTTGCATTGTGTTTTATCATGGGAAGGAGATAATTTCATCTCAAATCTTAAAGTACAGAAGTTTCTTATATTAACGGAGGTTCAGATGCATTGGTAATGATCTTTTGCACTTATGCTAAAATTAAGTAAATTCTCAGAGCTAACGTTTAGTCAATAATTCAATTTAAACATAGATGTGAGCTGCCCCTTCAGATTATACCACTGTTAAATTCTTTCTCTGTTCTACAGAATTACGTCGACTGCAATGCCATGTCCAGCATGCCCGATGTGACATTCACCATCAATGGAATTGACTATCCCGTTCCTTCTTCTGCTTATGTGGTCAAGGTATGCTTTAACCCTTAAGCTGCTGGAATTCCCACAGCACCGTACACCATCTCCGGGTTACTGGGTTTAGAACAGATTTCAGTGCAATGGCATAGCCCAGTTTTTCCAGTGAATCCTAACATCAGCTGACTCTGTGAGTAATGTTCGGGAAAAGTGTGTTTTTTTTATTAGGGGCAGCAGGGTAGCATGGTGGTTAGCATAAATGCTTCACAGCTCCAGGGTCCCAGGTTCGATTCCCAGCTGGGTCACTGTCTGTGTGGAGTCTGCACGTCCTCCCCCTGTGTGCGTGGGTTTCCTCCGGGTGCTCCGGTTTCCTCCCACAGTCCAAAGATGTGCGGGTTAGGTGGATTGACCATGCTAAATTGCCCGTAGTGTCCTAATAAAAGTAAGGTTAAGGGGGGGGTTGTTGGGTTACGGGTATAGGGTGGATATGTGGGTTTGAGTAGGGTGATCATGGCTCGGCACAACATTGAGGGCTGAAGGGCCTGTTCTGTGCTGTACTGTTCTATGTTCTATGTTCTATGAACGTCTCTTCAAATTCCCTTTCAACCCCTCCCCCTCCGCCAAGCCAGCCAGATTCCATTTAGACGTCGTGGCACAGTCATGGCTCACCTGAATACCCAAATTAGCTGAACCTACTCCTGGCCAACTTAAATGGCTGGGCACTCAAATCTGCCCCTCTCCCAGGAGATTCAGCAGAAACACTTCAGGTGGCACAGTGGTTAGCCCTGCTGCCTCAATTCCAACCTCGGGTCACTGTCTGTGTGGAGTCTGCACTTTCTCCCCGTGTCTGCGTGGGTTTCCTCCGGGTGCTCCGGTTTCCTCCCACAGTCCAAAGATTTGCAGGTTAGGTGGATTGACCATGCTAAATTGCCCCTTAGTATCAGAAAGTTTCGGTGGGGTTACTGAGATAGGGTGCGGGTGTGGCCTTAAGTAGGGTGCTCTTTCCAAGGGCTGGTTCAGACACGATGGGCCAAATGGCCTCCTTTTGCACTGTAATGATTCTTCTTCTTCTTCACTTTTGGCCATTTTCAATTTGTAGCCTGAAAAAACGGCAAACATGTCCAATGTGCCCATTGGAAATGTACAGCAACAAGTCAGCTGCATGCAAAGAGACGTTATTATCCCTGCCTCTCCTTACAATGCCCGACCAATGGGAAGGCAGTGGCGTAGTGTACCGCCAAGACAATGGTGAAATGTTCATTATCTATTTGCCAAACGTGCAAAGTGGTGATGTGAATGTTTTCAGCGGGGGAGCGGTGGCGCAGTGGTTAGCACTGCTGCCTATGGCACTGAGGACCCAGGTTCAATCCCTGCTCCAGGTCACTGTCTGTGTGGAGTTTGCACAGTCTCCCTGTGTCTGCGTGGGTTTGAGCCCCAAAGCCCAAAGATGTGCAGGGTAGGTGGATTGGCCACACTAAATCGCTCCTGAATTGGAAAAATAAATTGGGTACTCTAAATTAATTTTTTAAAAGTGAAGATTTTCTGCTGGATTTTCCCTCACCACAGACTCTTTCCCTTCAAATTAATTCATTGCACAAAGCGCTTTGGTCTTTTTTCCAAGGAAACATCAGGGTGATCTGCTCGTCGTGAAGTTTGGGGCAAGTACTTTGTTTCCTAACTGTCAAATAAGTATGTTTGTATGTAATGCAATATGTTTGCGTGTAATACCGCATGCTGCAAAAGCAAGTGTAATCTTAGAAGCAAACAAATGTAGAAAAATCGGCTGATTTGTTCTTTATTATTTTGCTTGCAGAGAAACTCCAATGGAAAGCAATATTGTATGAGCGGATTTAACCACATGTCTCTTCCTACTACTGGAATCTGGGTATTTGGAGATGTCTTCATTGGAGTCTACTATACCATTTTTGACCGAGGAAACAACCAAGTGGGTTTCGCCAAGGCTGCCTAATTTATTCATCCATGACGTTGTTTAAGTTGCTTCCTTTTCCTCTCTCCAAATCACAACTACAAACATCGCCTGAATTCCTCACAATCTCCAAATGCACTGGCCAACACAGTAGCAGCACAAATGGTGAAAAATATTATTGGTAATGATTTTTACAGATGAAGATGACATTTGTTATTAAAACGAACAAGATAAAGATGACCTGTTTAGCGTGAATCTATTTAGAGTTTTACATTGCAGATGATTATTCGAAAGGATTAATGGAGAATATTAAAAAATTAACATTACAGTGGCAAAATTTCTTTAATAGCTCTGATCTCTTTTTTGATATAAGACATTGGAGCAGAATTGGGCCACTCGGCCCATCGAGTCTGCTCCGCCATTCAATCATGGCTGATATTTTCTCATCCCCATTCTCCTGCCTTCTCCCCATAACCCCTGATCCCCTTATTAATCAAGAACCTATCTATCTCTGTCTTAAAGACATTCAGTGAATTGGCCTCCGCAGCCTTCTGCGGCAAAGAGTTTCACAGATTCACCACCCTCTGGCTGAAGAAATTCCTCCTCATCTCTGTTTTAAAGGATTGTCCCTTTAGTCTGAGATGGTGTCCTCTGGTTCTAGTTTTTCCTACAAGTGGAAACATCCTCTCCACATCCACTCTATCCAGGCCTCGCAATATCCTGTAAGTTTCAATAAGATCCCCCCTTATCCTTCTAAACTCCAATGAGTACAGGCCCAGAGTCCTCAAACGTTCCTCATACGACAAATTCTTCATTCCAGGGATCATTCTTATTAACCACCTCTGTACCCTTTCCAAAGCCAGCACATCCTTCCTTTTAAAAAAAATAAAATTAAGAGTACCCAAATCATTTTTCCCAATTAAGGGGCAATTTAGCGCGGCCAATCCACCTACCCTGCACACCTTTGGGTTGTGGGGGCAAAACCCACGCAAGCACGGGGAGAATGTGCAAACTCCACATGGACAGTGACCCAGAGCCGGGATCGAACGTGGGACCTTGGCGCCGTGAGGCAGCGGGGCTAACCCACTGCGCCACCGAGCTGCCCAGCACATCCTTCCTTAGATATGGGGACAAAAACTGCTCACAATACTCCAAATGGGGTCTGTCCAGAGCCTTATATGAGTATTGGAAGTCAATGAGATGCCGCCCAGTTTCTGCTCACACTAGGCAAATGTCTGATCTCTGATATTTCTTCCCAAACCAAGTACCCACAGAACACAGCTTCAGCCAAATTAAAATTTCTTGGGCCAGATTTTCCATTCCGGGACGCCCAGAATGCGATCCCCGATGGGACGGAGAATCGGACGTTGGGGGAAAATCGGGATCAGCACAGGTGCCCAACCCAAATGCCATGATCCGAACCCTGCTGGCAGTGTGAACGAGGTCCATAATCCGCACTAACAGGGGAACGTAAATAAATGTAAATGAGTCTTTATGCTCCGTCCTCCCATGATCCCCCAGTTCACGCAGTCGGGAATCAAGTGCACGCGGATCACTTGTTGTCTCAGCAAACCGTGAACCTGACGTGGTGGACCTCACACTGGGCCAAGGGGACAACAGTTGCCACCTTGAAGCACCGCAAGGTCCACCACACCAGGGCCATGCTGGTAGAAACCATCCAAGCCCATCCGAGGGCCAATCCCACCCCCCACCCCAACAATGCACCGCCTGCAGACCGTTCTCCAGCAGAACCCCCCCCCCCCCTCATGACAATGACAGGGACCCCTAGAATAGACGGACCCCCGGGACCCCTGTAATAGGGATACTACCCCTTCCCCCCAGGGACGGTCTCCCTAAAGGAACACCCTGCACAGACCACAGTGTGTGTGTGGCTGCGTGTGTGTGGGTGGGTGTATGTGTGGTTGTATGTGTATATGTGTGTGTGTGTATTTGTGTGTGTGTATGTGTATATGTGTGCGTATGTATGTGTGTGTGTATGCATCTGTGCAAGTGTATGTGTGTGTGTATGGTGTATGTGTATTTGTGTTGTATGTGTGTGTGTGTACATGTGTATATGTGTGTGTGTATATATGTGTGTGTACATATGTGTGTGTGTATATGTGTGTTGTGTGTATGTGTATTGTGTGTGTGCGTGTCTGTGTATATATGTGTGTTGTGAGTGTGTCTGTGGGTATGTGTCTGTGTGTGTGTGTGTATGTGGCTGTGTGTGTATATATATATGTGTTGTCTGTGTGTGTGTGTGTGTATATCTGTGTTGTCTGTGTGTGTGTGTGTTGTTATGAGCCAGGGTTTAGAGAATCCCAAAGTGTATCATGGAGTTCACCTGACACACAGCTTTTAATAGATTGTGGTATGGGGAGCACACAGCCCACTCGACAGGTGTGGTACAGCAGAAATCGAAAAGTATTGTTTAAAGCAAAACAATGTTTATTCCATGAACTCAAGTTAACCTTTTTGAAACATGCCGTGAACATCTTAGCAACCATCAATTCAAATACAACCTCCAAAGAATACAGCACTAAGCAATGCTTAATAACTTCCCAAACAACATCCAGAAGACAAAAGAAACACTTTTTAACCGAAGAACATTAGGTTTACATTCACTTGTGAGAACATTTATAATTCTGAATTCACCAAATGATCAAGAGATAGTCTTTTCATGGCAGAGAGATCAACCTGCTCTGTCTGGCGTCAGCTACAACACTGAAAACAAAACTAAAACACATCCAGCCTAAAACGAAAGTAAAAAGCTGACAGGCAGCCCAGCTCCACCCACACTCTCACATCACTGATGAACACCCATTTCTTAAAGGTCATTTCTTAAACACCCATTTCTTAAAGGCACTCTCACTTGACACCTCCCCCCAAGAAAAAAAATAAACCATCAACTTCAAAATGGTTTCATTTTTCACCTTTTCACTATCCTTTAACAAATGCACGCAGTAAATATGCTTTTTCGTTTCAAAAAACAACACACACAAACAGGTATAATAATATAGTCCATTTTTTTTGTCGTTCTTCTTCCTCCAACTGAAATTGCTTCCATTCATCACATTAGTGACAAAGCATCGGCTATCACGTTTTCTCGTCCTGCCACATGTACTATTTTTAAATGAAATGGCTGTAACAATAAACTCCAGCGAAACAGCGTTGCATTATTATGGAATCGCTCCAAAAACGCCAACGGATTATGATCAGTATATATAACGGTGTCAGACGGATTGCTGGTCACATAAATGTGAAAATGTTGCAAAGCCAGCACCAAACTCAAAGTCTCCTTCTCAATCGTCGAATACTTTTTCTGGTGAGAATTCAATTTCTTTGAAAAATAACCAATAGGCTGCTCTAGCCGTTCGTCGTCGTCTTGTAGAAGCACCGCACCTGCGCCCACATCACTCGCATTAACCGCCACTTTGAATGGTTTTGTATAACTTGGGATGGCTAACACAGGAGCAGTGGTTAACACAGCCTTCAGGCCGCTGACACTCTGCTGTCCACTGGGATTTGTCACGCTTCTTGAGCAAGTCCGTCAGTGGAGTGACCACACTGCTAAAATACGGTACAAATTTCCAGTAAAATCCACTCATACCAAGAAATCGCATCATTTCCCGTCGTGTCGAGGGTATCGGAAACTCCCCAATAACTTTTGTTTTCACATCCCGCGTGACCATTCGACCCTTTCAAATTCACTTTTGGCCAGGTTTATCACCAAGCCCGCCTCCTGAAGTCGATCGAATAACTCCATCAGATGTTTTAAATGTTCTTTCCATGTCTGGCTGAAAATTACCAGATCGTCAATGTATACCGCACAATTGGGTAACCCTGAAACAACTTTTTTAGTTAACTGTTGAAATGTGGCTGGGGCGTTTTTCATGCGAAATGGCATAACTTGAAAAATGAAAATTGCTTATTGTCACAAGTAAGCTTCAAATGAAGTTACTGTGAAAAGCCCCTAGAAGCCACATTCCAGCGCCTGGTCGGGGAGGCTGGTACGGGAATTGAACCGTGCTGCTGGCCTGCCTTGGTCTGCTTTAAAAGCCACCTCTTTAGCCCTGTGCTAAACCAGCCCCAACTTTGAATTGGTGTGTACCATCTGGAGTCACAAAAGCTGAAATCTCCTTCGCCCTTTCGGATAAAGATACCAGTAACTTTTAAGTAAATCCAGGTTGGAAATAAAAACTGATTGTTCTACTTTCTCAACGTAATCCTCCAAATGTGGGATAGGATAAGAGTCTGTTCTGGTAACTGCATTAACCTTTCTATAGTCCCCACACAACCGTTGGGTACCGTCTTGTTTTGGTATCATCACTATGGGTGAGCTCCATTGGCTGCAACCCACTTCAATTATGCCATTTTTAAGCATACTCTCAATCTCTTTGTTAACCTGTGCCAATTTTAACGGGTTGCGTCTTGAAGAATGTTGTTTGATTGGAAAAGCATTTCCCACATCTACATCATGTATAGCCATTTTAGTACTTCCCAATTCATCTCTACAAACTTGCCCACGTGAAATCAATAACTCTTTCAGGTCAGTTCATTTTTCCTCTGGAAGGTAACTCAACAATTTGTCCCAATTTTTAAGAACGTCCTCATTTTCCAATTTAATTTGAGGTATGTCAAATTCACAGTCATCTGGATTTGATTCATCACTTTGAGTTAAAATCATTGAAACCTCCTTTTTCTCTCCTTCCCTTTCAAAGTACCTTTTAAGCATATTCACATGACACACTCGGTGAGTTTTCCTTCTATCTGGTGTTTTTACCACATAATTCATCTCACTTAATTTCCTTTCAATCTGATAAGGTCCACAAAACCTAGCTTTTAAAGGCTCACAAATCACTGGTAACAACACTAAAACATTACCTCCACTGGCAAAACTACGAACTTTGGATTTCCTGTCCGCTACCTGTTCCATCACATTTTGTGCAACTTTCAAATGTTGCCTAGCCAATTCACCTGCTCTATTTAATTGTTCCCTAAAATTTGACACGTAATCCAATAATGTAATTTCCGATTTCTCACTCACCAATTTTTCCTTAATCAATTTAAATGGTCCTCTTACCTCATGACCAAAATTTAGTTCAAAAGGACTAAATTTGGTTGACTCATTTGGTGCATCCCTAATTGCAAACAGTATGAATGGAATTCCTTTATCTCAATCTTCTGGATAATCTTGACAATAATGCCTCAACATTGTCTTTAATGTCTGATGCCACCTTTCTAAAGCTCCCTGCGATTCTGGATGGTAAGCAGTTGATTGAAATTGTTTTATTCCTGAGCTATCCATAACTTCGTTGAATAACCTCGAGGTAAAATTTGATCCTTAATCCGATTGTATTTCTGCGGGTAGTCCATATCTGGTAAGGAATTTAAGTAACTCCTCCACAATCTTTTTAGCTGTAATATTACATACTAGAGTGGCCTCTGGAAACCCTAGTAGACACATCCATTATCGTCAAAAGATATTGATTCCCACTTTTCATTTCAGGAAGCGGTCCTACGCAACCAATTAGGACCCTTGTAAAAGGTTCCTCAAATGCTGGAATGGGTATTAAGGATGCTGGTTTTATCACTGCTTGAGGTTTCCCTATCACTTGACATGTGTGACATGATTTACAAAATTTAGCTACATATTTATGTAGTCCAGGCCAATAAAAATGTGTATTTTAACTTGAGTTTTCCTTATTCCCAAATGACCTCCCACTGGTACCTCATGTACAACTCGCAACACCTCCTTTCTATGCCCTACCGACAATACTACTTGATGAACTTCTGCCCAGTTTTCATCCCTCTGCATATGTAAAGGTCTCCATTTTTCATCAAGACATCACTTTTACGGTAATAACACTCTGGTACACACTCAGATTCCTCTTCCGTATATGCTTTCCGATACATCCGTTTTATTTCTATATCTTTCTGTTGTAACTCCACTAATTTTCCTGAACTAAAAATATCCACCTCATCCTCCACCTGTTCTTGTTCTTTTTCAACCATCTGATCAAAAATCGTTTCTGATAATCGCACTTCAACTTCATCTTCACTCTTTGATTTCTCCTCTTGTCTTAACCTGTGACTTTGCGACTTTGTTACTACACAATCCGGAAAAAGCCCAGGATATTCGTCCTTCAACACTTCAGTTGTCTGACTTTCCACTGGCTTATCAACCACAGTAGGCATCACTCCCACCTGCGATCCAGCTATATCATTACCCAAGATAAACTGTATTCCTGGACAAGATACTTTCTCTATTACTCCTACTACTACTTCACCACTTTTCACTGGACTTTCCAACCTTACCTTATATAATGGAGCACTACTCCTCTCATCCTGAATTCCACATATTACCACTTTCCCTGGCAACATTCTTCCCAAACTACATAACTCCTCATCTAGAACATAGAACATAGAACATAGAACAGTACAGCACAGAACAGGCCCTTCGGCCCTCAATGTTGTGCCGAGCCATGATCACCCTACTCAAACCCACGTATCCACCCTATACCCATAACCCAACAACCCCCCCCCCCCTTAACCTTACTTTTATTAGGACACTACGGGCAATTTAGCATGGCCAATCCACCTAACCCGCACATCTTTGGACTGTGGGAGGAAACCGGAGCACCCGGAGGAAACCCACGCACACAGGGGGAGGATGTGCAGACTCCTCACAGACAGTGACCCAGCCGGGAATCGAACCTGGGACCCTGGAGCTGTGAAGCATTTATGCTAACCACCATGCTACCCTGCTGCCCTCTTACTATTAAAAATTGACTAGCTCCTGTATCTCTTAAAATTGTGACTTCTTTACCTGCTCCTCCTGATACACATGAGTAAACTTCGCCCACACAAGTAAATTCTTTAAAGACATCTGGCATTTTCTTAGATCAGGCTGTACAATCTTTTGCAGCTCCTTCGCTTCACTTGGGCTTTCCTTTACCATTTTAACCAACCCCACTTCTTATCCTGTTTTACCACATCAGCCTTCCCAGTGCTTTTCTTCAACTACCAACCCTGTGACTTTACATGGCCTAGTTCATTACAGTGAAAACATTTGAAACTTTTCATGTCTCTTCCACCCTCCTGGATTTCATTTTTAATCTGGGGTACACTCTCCTTATTATCTCCCATCAGATCGCCTTTACTTTTACCACTTGAGTATTTCTCATCTTCCCAGTTTCTATCCCTCACAGGCTGAAACTGATGTCGGTAACAAAGCTTTGATTTCTGAACTAATTCATAATCATCTGCCGTTTCTGCTGCTAACCTCGCAGTTTTAACCCTCTGTTCTTCCACATGAGTTCTCACTACATCAGAAATTGAATTTTTAAACTCCTCCAAAAGTGTAATTTCTCTGAGAGCTTCATACGTTTGGTCTATTTCCAAAGCCCTTATCCACCTATCAAAATTACTCTGTTTGAGCCTTTCAAACTCCATGCATGTTTGACCAAATTCCTTCCTTAAATTTCCAAACCTTTGTCTGTCAGTTTCACGCATATACACCTAAGATGGATTTTTTCACCTCTTCATACGTCCCAGATACCTCCTCCGGTAGTGATGCAAACACTTCACTAGCCCTACCTATCAGCTTTGTTTAAATCAGTAATACCCGCATGTCCTATGGCCATTTCATTTGTTTAGCTACCTTCTCAAATGAATGAAAAATGCTTCCATCTCCTTCTCGTCAAACCTTGGCAATGCTTGGACATATTTAAATAAATCCCCACCAGGCCTTCGACGTTGATGCTGTTTCTCACTGTCCTTATCGCTATCATCCAATTGTACGTTTCCCTTTACGTCTGCCAATTTTAACTGACTGTCATGTTTCATGGCCATTTTCCAAAGTTCAAACTCTCTCTCTTTATCTTTTTCCCTGATCTGTATCTCCCTTTCTCTTTCTTTTTGTTCTGCTAGGGCTATTCTTTCTTTTCTCCTTTCTTCTCTCTCCTTTTCTTTTTCCTCTCTATCTCCCTCTTTCCGCTCTCTCTCTTTTTTTATCCTCTCTTTCGTACTCAAGCTGCTTTAATTCTTTCTCATGTTCAAGTTGCTTAATGAGTCAGGCTGTATCTCAGGCAACTTTAAATGCTTAGCCACCGCCATAATTACCTCACCTTTTTGCATTTTGTCAGGTAATGTTAACTGCAATGTTTTTGCCAAATCTAACAGTCTGCTTTTAGTCTCTGTCCATAAGGTACTGCGTGTGACCATCTCCACCCCCAAAAACATCAGAGCCTCTGAAAGAGCCATTGTCCACAACACACTCCCTACATAAACTAGAATACCACAACCGAAAAGCAACCACAATATGCACATCCCTCACTATCTTTAAGTTCACTAAGCCAATCCAATAGATAGACTTTTATCCTCCTCGAGCCCCCAATTTGTTATGGGCCAGGGTTTAGAGAACCACAAAGTGTATCATGGAGTTCACCTGACCCACAACTTTTAATAGATTGTGGTATGGGGAGCACACGGCCCACTCTACAGGTGTGGTACAGCAGAAATGGAAAAGTAATTTTTTAAAGAAAAACAATGTTTATTCTGTGAATACAAGTTAATCTTTTTAAAACATACAGTGAACATGTTCACAACCATCATTTCAAATACAACCCCCAAAGAATACAACACTAAATAATGCTTAATAACTTCCCAAACAACATCCTGAAGACAAAAGAAACACCTTTTAACAGAAGCACATTAGGTTTACATCCACTCGTCAGAACATTTATAATTCTGAATTCACCAACTGATCAAGAGATAGTCTTTTCATGGCAGAGAGATCAACAGTACATCTGCTCTGCCTGGCTTCAGCTCCAACCCTGAAAATTAAACTAAAACACACCCTGCAGCAAACAGCCTAAAGCAAAAGTAAAAAAGCTGACAGACAGCCCAGCTTAACCCATTCTCTGACATCACTGATAAACAGCCATTTCTTAAAGGTACTCTCACATGACAGTGTGTATATCTGTGTTGTCTGTGTGTGGGTGTGTGTGTGTATGTGTGTGTGTGTGTGTGTGTATGTGTGTGTGTATGTGTGTGTGTGTGTATATGAGTGTCTGGTTGCCTGTACCTTTTCCCAGTTCTGATGCAGGGTTTGGACCCAACGTGTTCACACGTCTTTCTCGCTCTCGATACTGACTAATCTGCCGCGTGTTTCTAAGATTTATTGCCTTCCTTTGAAATTAATAGCATTTCTTTGTTGTCTAAATTGTCTTGTTAAAAAGGTGAAGTCACAGGTTTGCAGAATAGGCTGGATCCTCTTAGTTACAAAGATGGACACTTCTATTAAAATATTTTATTCAGGCATTTTCATAAAAACAAACCAAAGCAGAAGAAAAATCGTACAACATTATAAATAACCAATACCCATTCCCCCTTCCCCCCCCCCCCCCCCCCGCTCCCCACCATCACCCCTTCTCCATCCTGCCTTCCCCATTTCCACCCCCTTACCTCCCTCGCTCCCCTCCGCCCTTACTGAACCTTCAATCCTCCTTAAAGAACGGCTTCCACCTCCGAGTGAACCCATCAGCAGACCCCCTCATGACCAACTTGACCTTCTCCAGCCTCAGGAATTCCCCCAGGTCACACACCGTCACCCCTGCTTTCGGGGGCTCCGAGCCCCTCCATCCGAGCAAGATCTGTCTCCAGGGCTATCAGGGAGGCAAAGGCCACGACATCGGCCTCTCTCGCCCCCTGGACGCCTGGGTCTTCCGACACCCCGAATATCGCTACCTCTGACTCGGCGCCACTTTCACCCCTGACCTCAGACAAACCCCTGCCAGAACCTCTTTATCTTCGGACATGCCCAAAACCTGTGAATGCGGTTCGAGGGCCTCCGCGCACAAAGCCCACTCATATCCTCTACTTCCTCAAAAACCCTACTCATCCACGCTACCGTCATATGTGCTCTATGAATGACCTTAAACTGAATGAGGTTTAGCCTCGCACACGGCGAGGACGCATTCACCCTCCACAGGGCCTCAACCCACATCCCGGCCTCCACCTCCTACCCAGCTTCTCATCCCTCGTACGCTTTCTGTCCCCCACCAGGGCCCCCTCCCAAACCATCAGCTCCTTGTAGACCTCGGACACCTTCCTGCAAACCCCCCCCCCCCCCCCCCCCCCCCACCCCATCTCCTTGATGCGACCATCAATTCACACGAGACGATTAGTAGAAGTGAACAGTGGTGAACAGCGGGAGTGAAGTGGGCTCACATACCGAGTCTGTCCGGCGCCTTGATCGTTCTCTGTGATCGCCTCAGCTCCGGCTTTTTCGATGGTCGCTGGGGAGCTGGCAGATGCCAGATCCTGGAGGGAGACTGTATCTTGTCGTCCGTGGCAGTGCGCCATGTAGGCATACTGAGGGTCGCCTCTGGAAACCCTAGTAGACACATCCATTATCGTCAAAAGATATTGATTCCCACTTTTCATTTCAGGAAGCGGTCCTACGCAACCAATTAGGACCCTTGTAAAAGGTTCCTCAAATACTGGAATGGGTATTAAGGGTGCTGGTTTTATCACTGCTTGAGGTTTCCCTATCACTTGACATGTGTGACATGTTTGACAAAATTTAGCTACATCTTTATGTAGTCCAGGCCAATAAAAATGTGTATTTTAACTTGAGTTTTCCTTATTCCCAAATGACCTCCCACTGGTATCTCATGTGCAACTCGCAACACCTCCTTTCTATGCCCTACCGACAATACTACTTGATGAACTTCTGCCCAGTTTTCATCCCACTGCATATGTAAAGGTCTCCATTTTCTCATCAAGACATCACTTTTACGGTAATAACACTCTGGTATATATTCAGATTCCTCTTCCGTATATGCTTTCCGATACATCCGTTTTATTTCTATATCTTTCTGTTGTAACTCCATTAATTTTCCTGAACTAAAAATATCCACCTCATCCTCCACCTGTTCTTGTTCTTTTTCAACCATCTGATCAAAAATCGTTTCTGATAATCGCACTTCAACTTCATCTTCACTCTTTGATTTCTCCTCTTGTCTTAACCTGTGACTTTGCGACTTTGTTACTACACAATCCGGAAAAAGCCCAGGATATTCGTCCTTCAACACTTCAGTTGTCTGATTTTCCACTGGCTTATCAACCACAGTAGGCATCACTCCCACCTGCGATCCAGCTATATCATTACCCAAAATAAACTGTATTCCTGGACAAGATACTTTCTCTATTACTCCTACTAGTACTTCACCACTTTTCACTGGACTTTCCAACCTTACCTTATATAATGGAGCACTACTCCTCTCATCCTGAATTCCACATATTACCACTTTCCCTCGCAACATTCTTCCCAAACTACATAACTCCTCATCTCTTACTATTAAAAATTGACTAGCTCCTGTATCTCTTAAAATTGTGACTTCTTTACCTGCTCCTCCTGATACACATGAGTAAACTTCGCCCACACAAGTAAATTCTTTAAAGACATCTGGCACTTTCTTAGATCAGGCTGTACAATCTTTTGCAGCTCCTTCGCTTCACTTGGGCTTTCCTTTACCATTTTAACCAACCCCACTTCTTATCCTGTTTTACCACATCAGCCTTCCCAGTGCTTTTCTTCAACTACCAACCCTGTGACTTTACATGGCCTAGTTCATTACAGTGAAAACATTTGAAACTTTTCATGTCTCTTCCACCCTCCTGGATTTCATTTTTAATCTGGGGTACACTCTCCTTATTATCTCCCATCAGATCGCCTTTACTTTTACCACTTGAGTATTTCTCATCTTCCCAGTTTCTATCCCTCACAGGCTGAAACTGATGTCGGTAACAAAGCTTTGATTTCTGAACTAATTCATAATCATCTGCCGTTTCTGCTGCTAACCTCGCAGTTTTAACCCTCTGTTCTTCCACATGAGTTCTCACTACATCAGAAATTGAATTTTTAAACTCCTCCAAAAGTGTAATTTCTCTGAGAGCTTCATACGTTTGGTCTATTTCCAAAGCCCTTATCCACCTATCAAAATTACTCTGTTTGAGCCTTTCAAACTCCATGCATGTTTGACCAAATTCCTTCCTTAAATTTCCAAACCTTTGTCTGTCAGTTTCACGCATATACACCTAAGATGGATTTTTTCACCTCTTCATACGTCCCAGATACCTCCTCCGGTAGTGATGCAAACACTTCACTAGCCCTACCTATCAGCTTTGTTTAAATCAGTAATACCCGCATGTCCTATGGCCATTTCATTTGTTTAGCTACCTTCTCAAATGAATGAAAAATGCTTCCATCTCCTTCTCGTCAAACCTTGGCAATGCTTGGACATATTTAAATAAATCCCCACCAGGCCTTCGACGTTGATGCTGTTTCTCACTGTCCTTATCGCTATCATCCAATTGTACGTTTCCCTTTACGTCTGCCAATTTTAACTGACTGTCATGTTTCATGGCCATTTTCCAAAGTTCAAACTCTCTCTCTTTATCTTTTTCCCTGATCTGTATCTCCCTTTCTCTTTCTTTTTGTTCTGCTAGGGCTATTCTTTCTTTTCTCCTTTCTTCTCTCTCCTTTTCTTTTTCCTCTCTATCTCCCTCTTTCCGCTCTCTCTCTTTTTTTATCCTCTCTTTCGTACTCAAGCTGCTTTAATTCTTTCTCATGTTCAAGTTGCTTAATGAGTCAGGCTGTATCTCAGGCAACTTTAAATGCTTAGCCACCGCCATAATTACCTCACCTTTTTGCATTTTGTCAGGTAATGTTAACTGCAATGTTTTTGCCAAATCTAACAGTCTGCTTTTAGTCTCTGTCCATAAGGTACTGCGTGTGACCATCTCCACCCCCAAAAACATCAGAGCCTCTGAAAGAGCCATTGTCCACAACACACTCCCTACATAAACTAGAATACCACAACCGAAAAGCAACCACAATATGCACATCCCTCACTATCTTTAAGTTCACTAAGCCAATCCAATAGATAGACTTTTATCCTCCTCGAGCCCCCAATTTGTTATGGGCCAGGGTTTAGAGAACCACAAAGTGTATCATGGAGTTCACCTGACCCACAACTTTTAATAGATTGTGGTATGGGGAGCACACGGCCCACTCTACAGGTGTGGTACAGCAGAAATGGAAAAGTAATTTTTTAAAGAAAAACAATGTTTATTCTGTGAATACAAGTTAATCTTTTTAAAACATACAGTGAACATGTTCACAACCATCATTTCAAATACAACCCCCAAAGAATACAACACTAAATAATGCTTAATAACTTCCCAAACAACATCCTGAAGACAAAAGAAACACCTTTTAACAGAAGCACATTAGGTTTACATCCACTCGTCAGAACATTTATAATTCTGAATTCACCAACTGATCAAGAGATAGTCTTTTCATGGCAGAGAGATCAACAGTACATCTGCTCTGCCTGGCTTCAGCTCCAACCCTGAAAATTAAACTAAAACACACCCTGCAGCAAACAGCCTAAAGCAAAAGTAAAAAAGCTGACAGACAGCCCAGCTTAACCCATTCTCTGACATCACTGATAAACAGCCATTTCTTAAAGGTACTCTCACATGACAGTGTGTATATCTGTGTTGTCTGTGTGTGGGTGTGTGTGTGTATGTGTGTGTGTGTGTGTGTGTGTATGTGTGTGTGTATGTGTGTGTGTGTGTATATGAGTGTCTGGTTGCCTGTACCTTTTCCCAGTTCTGATGCAGGGTTTGGACCCAACGTGTTCACACGTCTTTCTCGCTCTCGATACTGACTAATCTGCCGCGTGTTTCTAAGATTTATTGCCTTCCTTTGAAATTAATAGCATTTCTTTGTTGTCTAAATTGTCTTGTTAAAAAGGTGAAGTCACAGGTTTGCAGAATAGGCTGGATCCTCTTAGTTACAAAGATGGACACTTCTATTAAAATATTTTATTCAGGCATTTTCATAAAAACAAACCAAAGCAGAAGAAAAATCGTACAACATTATAAATAACCAATACCCATTCCCCCTTCCCCCCCCCCCCCCCGCTCCCCACCATCACCCCTTCTCCATCCTGCCTTCCCCATTTCCACCCCCTTACCTCCCTCGCTCCCCTCCGCCCTTACTGAACCTTCAATCCTCCTTAAAGAACGGCTTCCACCTCCGAGTGAACCCATCAGCAGACCCCCTCATGACCAACTTGACCTTCTCCAGCCTCAGGAATTCCCCCAGGTCACACACCGTCACCCCTGCTTTCGGGGGCTCCGAGCCCCTCCATCCGAGCAAGATCTGTCTCCAGGGCTATCAGGGAGGCAAAGGCCACGACATCGGCCTCTCTCGCCCCCTGGACGCCTGGGTCTTCCGACACCCCGAATATCGCTACCTCTGACTCGGCGCCACTTTCACCCCTGACCTCAGACAAACCCCTGCCAGAACCTCTTTATCTTCGGACATGCCCAAAACCTGTGAATGCGGTTCGAGGGCCTCCGCGCACAAAGCCCACTCATATCCTCTACTTCCTCAAAAACCCTACTCATCCACGCTACCGTCATATGTGCTCTATGAATGACCTTAAACTGAATGAGGTTTAGCCTCGCACACGGCGAGGACGCATTCACCCTCCACAGGGCCTCAACCCACATCCCGGCCTCCACCTCCTACCCAGCTTCTCATCCCTCGTACGCTTTCTGTCCCCCACCAGGGCCCCCTCCCAAACCATCAGCTCCTTGTAGACCTCGGACACCTTCCTGCAAACCCCACACCCCCCCCCCCCCCCCACCCCATCTCCTTGATGCGACCATCAATTCACACGAGACGATTAGTAGAAGTGAACAGTGGTGAACAGCGGGAGTGAAGTGGGCTCACATACCGAGTCTGTCCGGCGCCTTGATCGTTCTCTGTGATCGCCTCAGCTCCGGCTTTTTCGATGGTCGCTGGGGAGCTGGCAGATGCCAGATCCTGGAGGGAGACTGTATCTTGTCGTCCGTGGCAGTGCGCCATGTAGGCATACTGAGGGTCGCCTCTGGAAACCCTAGTAGACACATCCATTATCGTCAAAAGATATTGATTCCCACTTTTCATTTCAGGAAGCGGTCCTACGCAACCAATTAGGACCCTTGTAAAAGGTTCCTCAAATACTGGAATGGGTATTAAGGGTGCTGGTTTTATCACTGCTTGAGGTTTCCCTATCACTTGACATGTGTGACATGTTTGACAAAATTTAGCTACATCTTTATGTAGTCCAGGCCAATAAAAATGTGTATTTTAACTTGAGTTTTCCTTATTCCCAAATGACCTCCCACTGGTATCTCATGTGCAACTCGCAACACCTCCTTTCTATGCCCTACCGACAATACTACTTGATGAACTTCTGCCCAGTTTTCATCCCACTGCATATGTAAAGGTCTCCATTTTCTCATCAAGACATCACTTTTACGGTAATAACACTCTGGTATATATTCAGATTCCTCTTCCGTATATGCTTTCCGATACATCCGTTTTATTTCTATATCTTTCTGTTGTAACTCCATTAATTTTCCTGAACTAAAAATATCCACCTCATCCTCCACCTGTTCTTGTTCTTTTTCAACCATCTGATCAAAAATCGTTTCTGATAATCGCACTTCAACTTCATCTTCACTCTTTGATTTCTCCTCTTGTCTTAACCTGTGACTTTGCGACTTTGTTACTACACAATCCGGAAAAAGCCCAGGATATTCGTCCTTCAACACTTCAGTTGTCTGATTTTCCACTGGCTTATCAACCACAGTAGGCATCACTCCCACCTGCGATCCAGCTATATCATTACCCAAAATAAACTGTATTCCTGGACAAGATACTTTCTCTATTACTCCTACTAGTACTTCACCACTTTTCACTGGACTTTCCAACCTTACCTTATATAATGGAGCACTACTCCTCTCATCCTGAATTCCACATATTACCACTTTCCCTCGCAACATTCTTCCCAAACTACATAACTCCTCATCTCTTACTATTAAAAATTGACTAGCTCCTGTATCTCTTAAAATTGTGACTTCTTTACCTGCTCCTCCTGATACACATGAGTAAACTTCGCCCACACAAGTAAATTCTTTAAAGACATCTGGCACTTTCTTAGATCAGGCTGTACAATCTTTTGCAGCTCCTTCGCTTCACTTGGGCTTTCCTTTACCATTTTAACCAACCCCACTTCTTATCCTGTTTTACCACATCAGCCTTCCCAGTGCTTTTCTTCAACTACCAACCCTGTGACTTTACATGGCCTAGTTCATTACAGTGAAAACATTTGAAACTTTTCATGTCTCTTCCACCCTCCTGGATTTCATTTTTAATCTGGGGTACACTCTCCTTATTATCTCCCATCAGATCGCCTTTACTTTTACCACTTGAGTATTTCTCATCTTCCCAGTTTCTATCCCTCACAGGCTGAAACTGATGTCGGTAACAAAGCTTTGATTTCTGAACTAATTCATAATCATCTGCCGTTTCTGCTGCTAACCTCGCAGTTTTAACCCTCTGTTCTTCCACATGAGTTCTCACTACATCAGAAATTGAATTTTTAAACTCCTCCAAAAGTGTAATTTCTCTGAGAGCTTCATACGTTTGGTCTATTTCCAAAGCCCTTATCCACCTATCAAAATTACTCTGTTTGAGCCTTTCAAACTCCATGCATGTTTGACCAAATTCCTTCCTTAAATTTCCAAACCTTTGTCTGTCAGTTTCACGCATATACACCTAAGATGGATTTTTTCACCTCTTCATACGTCCCAGATACCTCCTCCGGTAGTGATGCAAACACTTCACTAGCCCTACCTATCAGCTTTGTTTAAATCAGTAATACCCGCATGTCCTATGGCCATTTCATTTGTTTAGCTACCTTCTCAAATGAATGAAAAATGCTTCCATCTCCTTCTCGTCAAACCTTGGCAATGCTTGGACATATTTAAATAAATCCCCACCAGGCCTTCGACGTTGATGCTGTTTCTCACTGTCCTTATCGCTATCATCCAATTGTACGTTTCCCTTTACGTCTGCCAATTTTAACTGACTGTCATGTTTCATGGCCATTTTCCAAAGTTCAAACTCTCTCTCTTTATCTTTTTCCCTGATCTGTATCTCCCTTTCTCTTTCTTTTTGTTCTGCTAGGGCTATTCTTTCTTTTCTCCTTTCTTCTCTCTCCTTTTCTTTTTCCTCTCTATCTCCCTCTTTCCGCTCTCTCTCTTTTTTTATCCTCTCTTTCGTACTCAAGCTGCTTTAATTCTTTCTCATGTTCAAGTTGCTTAATGAGTCAGGCTGTATCTCAGGCAACTTTAAATGCTTAGCCACCGCCATAATTACCTCACCTTTTTGCATTTTGTCAGGTAATGTTAACTGCAATGTTTTTGCCAAATCTAACAGTCTGCTTTTAGTCTCTGTCCATAAGGTACTGCGTGTGACCATCTCCACCCCCAAAAACATCAGAGCCTCTGAAAGAGCCATTGTCCACAACACACTCCCTACATAAACTAGAATACCACAACCGAAAAGCAACCACAATATGCACATCCCTCACTATCTTTAAGTTCACTAAGCCAATCCAATAGATAGACTTTTATCCTCCTCGAGCCCCCAATTTGTTATGGGCCAGGGTTTAGAGAACCACAAAGTGTATCATGGAGTTCACCTGACCCACAACTTTTAATAGATTGTGGTATGGGGAGCACACGGCCCACTCTACAGGTGTGGTACAGCAGAAATGGAAAAGTAATTTTTTAAAGAAAAACAATGTTTATTCTGTGAATACAAGTTAATCTTTTTAAAACATACAGTGAACATGTTCACAACCATCATTTCAAATACAACCCCCAAAGAATACAACACTAAATAATGCTTAATAACTTCCCAAACAACATCCTGAAGACAAAAGAAACACCTTTTAACAGAAGCACATTAGGTTTACATCCACTCGTCAGAACATTTATAATTCTGAATTCACCAACTGATCAAGAGATAGTCTTTTCATGGCAGAGAGATCAACAGTACATCTGCTCTGCCTGGCTTCAGCTCCAACCCTGAAAATTAAACTAAAACACACCCTGCAGCAAACAGCCTAAAGCAAAAGTAAAAAAGCTGACAGACAGCCCAGCTTAACCCATTCTCTGACATCACTGATAAACACCTATTTCTTAAAGGTACTCTCACATGACAGTGTGTATATGTGTGTTGTCTGTGTGTGGGTGTGTGTGTGTGTCTGTGTGTGTGTGTGTGTATGTGTGTGTGTATGTGTGTGTGTATGTGTGTGTGTGTGTATATGAGTGTCTGGTTGCCTGTACCTTTTCCCAGTTCTGATGCAGGGTTTGGACCCAACGTGTTCACACGTCTTTCTCGCTCTCGATACTGACTAATCTGCCGCGTGTTTCTAAGATTTATTGCCTTCCTTTGAAATTAATAGCATTTCTTTGTTGTCTAAATTGTCTTGTTAAAAAGGTGAAGTCACAGGTTTGCAGAATAGGCTGGATCCTCTTAGTTACAAAGATGGACACTTCTATTAAAATATTTTATTCAGGCATTTTCATAAAAACAAACCAAAGCAGAAGAAAAATCGTACAACATTATAAATAACCAATACCCATTCCCCCTTCCCCCCCCCCCCGCTCCCCACCATCACCCCTTCTCCATCCTGCCTTCCCCATTTCCACCCCCTTACCTCCCTCGCTCCCCTCCGCCCTTACTGAACCTTCAATCCTCCTTAAAGAACGGCTTCCACCTCCGAGTGAACCCATCAGCAGACCCACTCATGACCAACTTGACCTTCTCCAGCCTCAGGAATTCCCCCAAGTCATACACCCTCACCCCTGCTTTCGGGGGCTCCGAGCCCCTCCATCCGAGCAAGATCTGTCTCCAGGGCTATCAGGGAGGCAAAGGCCACGACATCGGCCTCTCTCGCCCCCTGGACGCTCGGGTCTTCCGACACCCCGAATATCGCTACCTCTGACTCGGCGCCACTTTCACCCCTGACCTCAGACAAACCCCTGCCAGAACCTCTTTATCTTCGGACATGCCCAAAACCTGTGACTGCGGTTCGAGGGCCTCCGCGCACAAAGCCCACTCATATCCTCTACTTCCTCAAAAACCCTACTCATCCACGCTACCGTCATATGTGCTCTATGAATGACCTTAAACTGAATGAGGTTTAGCCTCGCACACGGCGAGGACGCATTCACCCTCCACAGGGCCTCAACCCACATCCCGGCCTCCACCTCCTACCCAGCTTCTCATCCCTCGTACGCTTTCTGTCCCCCACCAGGGCCGCCTCCCAAACCATCAGCTCCTTGTAGACCTCGGACACCTTCCTGCAAACCCAACACCCCCCCCCCCCCCCACCCCATCTCCTTGATGCGACCATCAATTCACACGAGACAATTAGTAGAAGTGAACAGTGGTGAACAGCGGGAGTGAAGTGGGCTCACATACCGAGTCTGTCCGGCGCCTTGATCGTTCTCTGTGATCGCCTCAGCTCCGGCTTTTTCGATGGTCGCTGGGGAGCTGGCAGATGCCAGATCCTGGAGGGAGACTGTATCTTGTCGTCCGTCGCAGTGCGCCATGTAGGCATACTGAGGGTCGGCATGTAGAAGCTGGACCCTCTCACCAGGGGTTTGGACTTATGGCTCCTCACGTGCTTCCAGAGGAGGACAGGCCCCGGTGTTGTCAGCCAGGACGGAAGCGAGACCCCGGAGGTGGACCTCCTGGGGAAGAAAAATAGGGGGTCTTGAGGGGTCTTGTTCGTGGCTGCGCAGAGGAGTGACCGAATGGAGTGGAGTGCATCGGGGAGGACCTCCTGCCAGCAGGAATCTGGGAGACTTCTACACCGTAAGGCCAGAAGGACAGCCTTCCATACCATCGTGGTCTCCCCTCACCACCTGTCCATTTCCCCGGGGATTGTAGCTGGTAGTCCTGCTCGAGGCAATGTCCTTACTGAGCAGGTACTGACGCAGCTCATCACTCATAAACGAGGAGCACCATTCACTGTGGACGTAAGTGGGGAAACCGAACAGGGTGAAGCTGCTGTGCAGGGCCTTAATGACAGTGGCTGTGGTCATGTTGGGACAGGGGACGGCAAAGGGTAAACGGGAGTACTCGTCAACGATGTTGAGAAAGTACACGTTGCAGTCAGTAGAGGGGAGAGGCACTTTGAATTCGACGCTGAGGTGCTCAAAGGGGCGGGAGGCCTTCACCAGGTGGGCCTTGTCTGGCCAGTAGAAGTGTGGCTTGCACTCCGCGCAGACCTGGCAGTCCATGGTCATTGCCCTGACCTCCTCGGTGGAGTAGGGCAGGTTGCAGGCCTTGACGAAGTGGAGAAGCCGGGTGACCTCCGGGTGACAGAGGTAATTGTGGATGGCCCGAATTAGGTCATCTTGCACGCTGGCACACGTGCCGCGGGACAGGGCATCTGGGGGCTCATTGAGCTTCCCGGGACGATACACAATATCGCAATTATAGGTGGAGAGTTTGATTCTCCACCTCAAGATCTTATCATTTTTGATCTTGCCCCGTTGTGTGTTGTTCAACATAAAGGCTACCGATCGTTGGTCGGTGACGAGGGTGAACCTCCTACTGGCTTGGTAGTGCCTCCAATGTCGCACAGCTTCCACAATGGCTTGAACCTCCTTCTCGACAGAGGAGTGTAGAACCTCGGAGGCTTTGAGGGTACGGGAAAAGAAGGCACCGGGCCTGCCCGCCTGGTTAAGGGTAGCGGCAAGGGCGACATCTGACGCATTGCTCTCCACCTGGAAGGGGATGGACTCGTGCATTGCGGCCTTGGTAATGTCTGCCTTGATGCAGCTGAAGGCCGGGCGGTCCTCAGTCGTCAGGGGAAAGATGGTGGCTTTGATAAGTGGGCAGGCTTTGTCCGCATAGTTAGGGACCCACTGGGCATGATACGAGAATAACCCCAGGCATCTTTTCAGGGCCTTGGGGGAGTTGCAGGAGGAGGCGCATGCGGTTGTGGTCGGGCCCTAGGACTCTGTTTTCCACGACGTAGCCGAGGATGGCCAGTCGGGTTGTGCGGAAAACCTTGTTGTAGCTGAGATTGAGGACTTGGGAGGTTTGGAGGAACTTCTGAAGGTTAGCGTCGTGGTCCTGCTGATCATGGCCGCAGATGGTGACATTATCCAAGTACGGGAACGTGGCCCGCAGCCCATACTGGTCCACCATTCAGTCCATCGTTCTTTGGAAGACCGAGACCCCATTGGTGACGCCGAAGAGGACCCTGAGGAAGTGGAAGAGGCGGCCGTCTGCCTCAAAGGCAGTGTAGTGGCTGTCTTCTGGGCGGATCGGGAGCTGGTGGTATGTGGACTTCAGATCTACCGTGGAGAAAACCCGGTAGTGTGCAATCTGATTAACCATGTCCGCTATGGGGGGAAGGGGGTACGCATCGAGATGCGTGTACCGGTTTATGGTGTGGCTGTAGTCTACAACCATCCGGTTCTTTTCCCCGGTCCTGACGACCACCACTTGGGCTCTCCAGGGGCTATTACTGGCCTCGATGATCCCCTCCCTCAAGAGCCGCTGGACCTCCGACTTGATAAAAGTCCTGTCCTGGGCACTGTACCGTCTGCTCCTGGTGGCGACAGGTTTACAGTCGGAGGTGAGGTTCGCGAAGATCGAGGGAGGGGCGACCTTAAGGGTCGCGAGGCTACATGCGGTGAGAGGGGGCACGGGTCCGCTGAACTTTAGGGTCAGGCTCCTGAGGTTGCGCTGGAAATCCAGACCAAACAAGAGAGGAGCGCAGAGATGGGGAAGGACAGAGAGTTTACAATTGGCGTAATCGCCGTCCTGTATCGCGAGGTTCGCGACACAGTACCCCCGGGTGTGCATTGAATGTGATCCGGAAGCAAGGGAGATTGTTTGGGACGCGAGGGAAATCTGGAGGGGACAGCGCCTTACCGTGTCCGGATGGATAAAGCTCTCCGTGCTCCCGGAGTCAAACAGACAGGGCTTTCGTGCCCATTGACCTGGACGGTCATCATGGAGTTCTTGAGGTGCTTGGGCCGTGACTGGTCGAGAGTGACAGCACCAAGCTGCGGGTAGCCGGCGTGGTCGGTGGTAGTGAGGTGGTCCCAAGATGGCGGCCAAGATGCCGGCCCCCGTCGGTCGCACGTGTCAGCCGGCGTTGAAGATGTCGGCCAAGATGGCGGCCCCCATTAGTTGCACGTGTCAGGCGGAGTTAAAGATTGCGACAGATAGCACAAGGCGGATGACGTGTCAGAAGGGGTTGGTACCGGCAGACACGCAGCCACGCTGCGGGGTCTGCGGGGCCTGTGAGTCTGTGCGTCTGGCCTGCGATTTTGGAACTTTGGGTCGGGCCAGGCAGACTTTGGCAAAATGTCCTTTCTTGCCGCAGTCGCTGTAGGTCACGTTCCGAGCTGGGCAACGCTGCCTGGGGTGCTGGTTCTGACAACAGAAATAGCAAGACGCCCCCCCGGGTTGGGCGGGCAGCTGCGCGGCACAGGCCTGGGTCACCCTCGGGTCGGGTGATGGCCGCACCTCCGGCGCCCACGAAGAGATTGCGTGGTCGGAGTGGAAAGCATTTAGGCTCTGGAAGGTTACCTCTAACGAGGTGGATAGTTTTACCGTCTCTTCTAATTCGAGGGGGTCCTTTTCGAGCAGCCACTGCCTGACATAGTTGGACCGGACTCCAGCCACATAGGTGTCCCGGATGGCGAGTTCCATATGCTGTGAGGCCGTGACGTCCTTGTAGCTACAGTTTCGAGTGAGTACCCTCAGGTCGCGTCGATATTCCTCCAGCGATTCCCTGAGGCGTTGATGACGAGTGGTGAGGAGATGCCGCGCAAACACTTCGTTCACCGGCCTCACGTAATGTCTTTTCAGGATCGCGGCTGCATCCGTGTATGTGGTCGCGTGGAGGAGACTCAGCTTCTGTGTCTCGGTGACGGCGGGCGAGGAGGAGGCTGCGAGGTAGGCCTCAAAGCAGTGGAACCAGTGTGAAAAGATTCCTATTGGCTTCAGCTGCCTGTGGTTTGAGTTCCAGTCGACCAGGTTTGAGTGCGGCTTCCATTGCGATATCTCAGCTTATTAAATTGCTGCGACCATCAACGTACACGAGACGATAAGTAGAAGTGAACAGTGGTTTTAATCAGCTAGATCTGTGCCTGCCTGCGACTGCTCTGTACTGAGTGTCGCCTACAGGCTGCAGGTTTATATAACACCCCCGAGGGGGCGGAGCCACATAATACAATACAATACAGTGGTGAATTGTCACTGTAATACGTTCACCTACAGAACCTTATCCTGCAACTCCAGGGGCGGCAGCCCAGGAATAGAGGACACCTCTCTCCTCATGAAAACCCAAGCCTGCAGGTACCTAAAACCATTCCCCCGGGCAACACATACTCTTCCTCCAGGTCCTCCTCCAACTTCACAAATCTGCCCCCTATTAACAGGTCACTGAATTGCTAAATCCCTGCCTGCTGCCACCCTAGAAATCTCACATCCTGCGCCCCCCCCCCCCCCCCCCCCCCCCACACCGAGGCCCCTTCCAGTCCCAGATTCTGCCTCCCCTGCCCCCAGACCCTCAAGGCCAACACCACCACCAGGCTCACGGAATGCCTGGCCAGCGAGAACGGCAGTGGCGCTGTTAACAATGGCGTTTAGCTTGTTCCCCTACAAGAAGCTGCCTCACCCCCCCCCCCCCCCCCCCCCACGCCGACCACACCCCCATTCCCCATTTCCTAACCATGGCAATATTCGCTGCCCAGTAGTAGTTCACTATATTCAGCAAAGCCAGACACCCGCACCGCCCCCACCTGCACCACCTCACCCTCACTCCACAAATGCCCTCCTGACACACCGGGTCTTCCGCACCCACACAAACGCAGAAATCCCAAAACTGATCCAGATGATGGGACAGAGCCGTGACATTCAGGAGGGACTATTGGGGGGGCGGGGGGGGGGAGGGGGGGGGGGGGGGGGGGCGGGGGGCGGGGGGGGGGTGTTGTTGAGCTGACGGACACAACCTCCACAGTTCCCCTGGTATGTTGGACCCTTGCCGCCACCTGTCCTCCTGTCCGTGTCTGGCATTGTCAGCAAGGCCAGCACTTGTCGCCCCTGCACCATATTGCCCTTTAATACTGTGACCTGAAGGTAGACTACATGACTGTAGATCTGGAGTCACATGTAGGCCAGGCAAAGAGGGCAGATTTCCTTCTTTGAAAGGGCTTTAGTGAATCAGGTCAGTTTTTACAACAATTAATGATAGTTTCATGGTCACCATCACCAAGAGGCTAGCTTTCCATTCCAGATTTTTAAAAATTGAATTCTAAATTTCACCAGCTGTCATGGTGGGTTCTGAATTTGTGCCGCAGAACATTTGCCGGGGTCTCTGAATGACTGACCTGGTGACAGTATCACTGTGCTGCCATCTCCCCAAACAGCTCCTGTCTCTGTGATTGCTGTTGTAGCAGTGGCTATTCCAGAATTGATAACCTGCCTGTTATTAAAAACAGATCTCTCCGCAGAGACACATGAAATTCTCATTATGGACAGCTGAACACCTTCTGTCATTCGCTGAGTCTTCACTCTGTCTAGTATGTTCCTCAGGCAGCACCTTCTAAACCCACTACCATCTAAAAGGACAAGGGCAGCAGATACCTGGGAACCCCACCACCTGGAGGTTCCCGTCCAAATCACTCGCCACCCCGACTGGGAAATATATCGCCGTTCCTTCACTGTCGCTGGGCCAAAATCTGAAAACTCCCTCGCTAAGTGGGCATATCGGGGCCCAGACCGCTCTCCGCTCTCCTACATTTCCTCCACTGCCCCCAGACTCTCAGGGCCGCCACCACCGGGCTTGTGGAGTACCCGGCCGGCGAGGATGGCAGAGGTGCCATTATCGGTGCCCCCAGACTTGTGTCTTCACGTGATGCCGCCTGACACGCTCCCACACCCACCCCCCACCTCACTACCCACTTCCTAATCATGGCTATATTTGCGGCCCAGTAGTAGTTACAAAGGTTTGGCAGCGCCAAGCCCCCTCCCCCTGGCTGTGCTCCAACAGCACTTTCTTCACTCACAGGGTTTTACCCACCCACATAAAGCCTGAAATCACCTTATTTAGCCGTTTAAAAAAGGCCCTCAGGAGAAAGATGGGGAGGCACTGAAAAACGAAAATTAGTCTGGGGAGGACCGTCATTTTCATGATCTGTACCCTCCCAGTCAGTGACAGCGGGAGCATGTCCCATCTCCTAAAGTCCTCCTCCATTTGTTCTACAAGCCGAGGCAAGTTTAACTTGTGCAATGTCTCCCATTCCCAGGCCACCTGGATTCCCAGATAGCGAAAGCTCCTTCCTACCATTCTAAACGGCAGCTCTCCCAGCCTCCTCTCCTGCCACCTCGCCTGGAACATCTCGCTTTTCCCCATATTCAATTTATACCCCGAAAACCAACCAAATTCCCCTAAGATCCACATAATCCCCCCCCCCCTCCCCCCCACCCACTGAGGGCATCATGATAACATTTAGGAGCCTTCTCACATTGGCCGTAAGTTGCCTGCCCTTCACAAACCCCGTCTGGTCTTCCCCTATCTCCTCCGGAACACAGTCCTCTATCCTTGTGGCCAATATTTTAGCTAGCAGTTTGCCGTCCACATTCAATAGGGAGATTGGCCTGTATGACCCACATAGCTCACGGACCTTCTCCCGCAGCTGTAATCACCTCTTGCCATGTGCTGCATGTGCAACATCTTTTAGTCAATTCCTTCCATCGCGAGGAAAAAGTCAATCTCTTATTCCCACTCCCAGTAGAAGCTGTTCGGTCCCCTCATCACAAAGCAGTCCATCCATATGTGAACATGTTTGACATATTCATGCTGGGGGTCTGTTTAATTCAATCACTTATTGTTCCTCCTCGGTAAAAATGTCAGGCATGAGAGTTAACAAAGTAAAGAAACAATAACTTTAATTACTATAGTGTTCTTCTCAGAGCAGCACAATCCCTTTTATATTGCCAGGCCTAACACCAGCCGCCCCCCATCCCCGCAACTTCCGTGCCCCGCCCCCACCCCCCCTCCCCCCCCCCCACCCCCCCCCCTCCCCCCCTCCCCCCCACCAACTATGGCGAATGCATCTCAAAAGCTTTCATTCACATAACTCACAACTAAGGGGGAATACAAACTTTTCAAAAACAATGTATACCAACACTGTCTAACATACAGAAATAAAAGTCATGTGAAACCATATCAATATTCTTCCACCACTGAGCCTTGGCTGACACTCTCTGAGCAAGTTTGAGGTTTCGGAGATGAATCCTGCTTCAATCGGCTGCATTGCTAAAGTCCCAAATTCACCAGCCCACCAGAGTGTTACAATTTCCGGCAACATCTTGGAGGCCTGTGCTCCCGCCCTCAGAAAACCCACTGTCATGTTTGTTATGACAGGAATTGCACGATTTGCCCATAATGCCTCATGCAAACACGTTGTGGGGCCATTTATTAACTCCAGGCACATGTGTACCGATAGACATGGAGGGAAAGGTGGAAAACACCAACTGCAGTGCTGCCTGGGAGCTCTACTTAAATAGAAAAGTTAGGCTAAAACTGGATTGCACGGCACACTTGCTTTTTGTGATGTGATATTGCAATCTCTTAAAGGCATATTACAACACTCACTGGCCTCCGAATTAGCCCCAACAGGAAAGTGGTTCATAAAGAAGTGGCCACAGAATCTCGGGATGATTGGCCACCGTGAGTTTCAGGAAAATCGTTACAAGTTTATTCCTTCCAAACAGCCAGAAAATTACAGATTCAACTAAGTTTGGCACCATGGAATTGGAGACATTTTCTTTCTTAGGAGCTCTGCATTGAATACTACCTGATGTGTTGGCTTGTGTGGGCTTGAGAGATGAACAGACACTTCCAACACAGATGATGGTTCAACTCAATTTTATTAACTATTTCTAACTAACTAACACACGATGACTGTGGGTCTAAATAATGCTAACTTGAACTAGAGTCCTAAGCCTTGTCCGAACCAGTTGATTCTCTCAGCACGTGTTGTAAGTCTGTGCTGGGCTGAATAAGTTCCTGTTACACTGAGAGGCAGCACCCAGAATGAGCGGGAACCGTGGTGCCCTCTGCCTTTATAGTGTGTGTATTCTAACTGGTGATTGGCTGTGGTGTTTGTTCATGTTGATTGGTCCCTGTGTGTGTCCATCAGTGTGTGTCTGTACCATGATATATTGGTATATATTATGACACTACCCGATACAAATATGGGTCATAATTGGTCAGGATTAACGCTGGCAACAGCAGTCCCACTGACACTGCCAGAAACAGGGGGCAAACCGGCTTCAGTGGTCAGCAGGAGCCATGGCCACATTTGCATGCAGTAAATTAACTGTCACTGGGCCCTCCACCCCCATTAAGAATGGCCTCCCGACCCCCAGATCTGCAGGGTTAATTGTTATAAGTCCATTGAAGAAACCCAGAAAGCCACTCAATTTTCCCAGAGACACATACAACACACACAGGGGCTGTTCCCCCTTGAAATTTGGTGGAATTTTCAGAATCATGAAATCAGCCCAACTCTCCATAGTCATATTTTGCAACAGCTCCAGGGTTGCGTCACAATCTGTGCGGAGTCTGCACGTTCTCCCCGTGTCTGCGTGGATTCCCTCCGGGTGCTCCAGTTTCCTCCCACAAGTCCAGAAAGATGTTCAAGTTAGGTGATTTGGACATTCTGAATTCTCCCTCAGTGTGCCTGAACAGACACTGGAACGTGGCGATGAGGGGATTTTCACAGTAACTTCATTGCCGTGTTAATGTAAGCCTACTTGAGACAATAAAGATTATTATTAGTCCTGTAAATTTAAGAAAATCATGAACAATTTTTAACAAAAAGTACTCAGTGTGGCCATGGAACAGAATGCACTCAGCTGAGGGATTTCTGTTCACCAGCAGTAGTGGCTTGTAGCAGTGTTTCAGACTGAGTTGGCTCGGTCCTGAGTATATTGCCTCACTCTGCAAATCACTCATTCAGCATACCCCTCACTTGGTATGCTTGGTATGCCCCTCACTCAGCCTACCCCTTCCTCAGAACATCACTCATTCAGCATATCCATCGCTCTGCATAGCCCTCACTCAACATATCGCTCATTCAGCATGGCATATCCCTCACTCGGCACAACTCTCACTTGGCATACCCCTCACTCGGCATATCCCGCACACGGCATATCCTTCACTAGGCATTTCCCTCACTCAGCATGCCCCTCACTCAGCAAATCCCTCACTCAGCAAATCCCTCACTCAGCATATCATTTACTCGGCATACCCCTCACTTGTCATGTCTCTCATTCGGCATTCCCCTCACTCGGCATATCCCTTACTGTCGTGGAAATTACAATAAAGGCAAACTCTTCGAGCTTCGAGTCAGAAAATTTATTTCACACAAATATTTGCGGAGAGGGCTGTGGTCTGGCTAAATAGCCATTCCACAGTACTCTGAATTATACAGTTGAAAATCATTATATTCATAGTGTGAAATAAACAACTTTGAAGAGATAAAACCTTGGGAACATACACAAGAGGAAATATGAATGTTTTGCCCTTGGTTTAAAAACAATTCTCATACGCATTTTTAATCTTTCGGGGGACAATGTGTTCTTATAATAAGACCAAGTAAAAAATACAAAGCAGTATTTTGTTTATATTACCTGACCTACTTATTTTCGTTCAAAAGTAGTGTTAAAATATAGTCAAGCATTCCCAGCATGCTTTAGCAAGTGCCTTTTCATTAATAGCAACTAATATTAATGTATCTCTAAGCGGGCAACTAATGCTCACATTAACTTCCCTGCCACAGTTCCCTTCTTGTTGATCTTTTGATCAACACCTTTTAGTACCTTATCGTGTCCTCCATAGAGAAGGGCAGTTTATAATGTAAGGGGAATGGATGTATGACAGTTCCCTCCATGTTATGAAGCTGGTACCAAGAGGCAATGCAGCTAGGGCTGTTCCCATGTTCGTACAGTACCCTGTGTATCTTTACCACGTCCTATACTATTTCGACTTAGGGCCCATTCTGCTCTCTCGTTACTGGTAAATGGGATGGGTCGCACAGGGATGCCCTCCCCTGAGCATTTGGGAATGTGTGTACAAACCCAACAACTGGATGTATTTACCCTCTCTGCGTATGAGTGAGACATGTATATTAAGGTGTTAGTATGCAGTTCACCTCCTACATGATGTGCGATTAATATGATAATACATAAGAACAGCAACGCCGTCATTTTGTTCAGGTCAGCGTTTCTCTAGTACTCTCAAAGTTCCGTATGATGTAGTTTACACCGGGTTGCGTGGGTCCAATCTGGCCTTTCTTTCACTTTAACGGCTGTTCGGGTCGTTAGCAGCACTTGGTAGGGTCCTTCTCACCGAGGAGAAAAATAATCTTCGTTCAGTGCTTTCACATATACTTAATCTCCAGCTGAAAGGGGTGTGTAGTTCCCTCTTTTGGTTGCATCTGAGCCTGTCGCACCTTTTCATGTATTTTTCCAGCGGTTTCACACATGGCCTGGGCATATTTTAGTGATGCTTCATCTGCCCATATTAAGGCTACTGCCGCTGGAGTCATTGGGGGCTTAGTTCCAGTTGTCATGGGGCGTCCCATTAATATCCCAAACAGGGTTAAGCCCATGTTGTGATTTTTCTGATTTCTCAGGGCATACATTACTATGGGTACGGCATCTGGCCACTGCAGCCCATTTTGTTGACACACTTTAGTAACTGCAGTTTTAATTATTCCATCCGCCCTTTCCACCATTCCTGAGGATTGCGGCTGATATGGTATATGCAATTTCCAATCAAATCCCATGGCTTCTGTTAGGGCTTTGGTCGATTTGCTGGTGAAATGAGTTCCCCTGTCACTGTTAATACCCATTGGTATCCAAAACCTCGGCATTATTTCCTTCAACAGAATATTTGGTTTAGCACAGGGCTAAGTAGCTGGCTTTTAAAGCAGACCCAGGCAGGCCAGCAGCGTGGTTCAATTCCCGTACCAGCCTCCCCGAACAGGCGCCGGAATGTGGCGACTTGGGCCTTTTCACAGTAACTTCATTTGAAGCTTACTTGTGACAATAAGTGATTTTCATTTCATTTCATTTCATTTACCACTGTTCCAGCATCATCTCTTTTGGTTGGAAAAGCCTCTACCCACCGTGAAACCATGTCCACTATCACCAGCATGTATTTGAATCCTTTAGCCATCGGTATGTGTGCAAAATCTATCTGCAAATTTTCAAAAGGCATTTCGGGCTGTGGTAGATGATCAAAGACAGCGGGTGTTTTGCCCCGATTATTCCTCTGACAAATCATGCATTTGTGGGCTACTTTTTCAATTGTTACCGTAATACCTGGAGCATGCCATTGTTGACATATGGCATGTGTCATCCCTCCTTTGCCCACATGAGCCTGCCCATGGGCAAGGCGACATAGTGGCAAGAACAGACTTCTGGGGCATACCGCTCGGGTATCTGGGTGGACCCAGATCTGATGGCTGTCTTGGTAGCAACCTGCTTTTAGCCAAGAGCGATGCTCCTGTGGGGAGGCTTCCTCCTGTGCCTGTTTTAACTTTGGTTCTGTTATGGTGGACGGACGTTCTACTACAGCAGCTTGCAGTTGTGGCTGCTGTTTGAGAGCCACTTCTTTTGCTATTTTATCAGCAAATCTATTGCCGTATGAGGCTTCATCATCTGCAGTAGTATGCACTTTAAATGGCTATCTTGCTGGGCAGCTGAACAGCATCTGGTAAATTTAAACCCAATTTAGCATGTTTAAAAGGTTGGCCGGAGGAAATTATGAACCTCCTGTTTTTCATAATTGGCCAAAACTATGGACTACCCCGAAAGCGTATCGAGACTTAGTGTAAATGCTGACTGTTTTACTTTTAGCTGGAACAATGTAAGGGCAAACAATTTGGCCGCTTGAGCAGACGTTCCCAAAGGCAGAGCAAAAGTTTCCTCTATCTCGAATGGAGTTACTATTGCATAGCCGGCCGGGGGGGGCAAGCAGAGACCCGAAACACTTTTCAAAAGTACCTGAATCTGCACCTTAAGTGCTATAAGCTACAGGGCTATAGACCGGGTGCAGGAAGGTGGGATTAGAAAGGGCACCTGGGTTTCCTTGGGCTGGCATATCAAGATGGGCTGAATGGCCTCCTTCAGTGCTGTAACTTTTCATTGGTTCTATAGTCAATGGATGAGCAACCTGTCCATGACAATGTGGTACATTCAAGTGGGAGTTAATAGGAATGTACTCATATTTGAGAATGCTATATCAAGATTCTCTGCAACCGAGGGTATGAGTCCAGATGGTTCTGTTGCCTGAGCAGTGGCAGGATGCACAATATCTGCTCTGGGCTGGGGAGGAACATGTTGGTTGTGTTACACGCTGGCACCAAAGGCATAGATAAGACTAGGAAAGAGGTTCTGCTCAGGGTGTATGAGCAGCTAAGGGGTCAATCAGCATGGTAGCATAGTGGTTAGCACGATTGCTTCACAGTTCCAGGGACCCAGGTTCGATTCCCGGCTTGGGTCACTGTCTGTGAGGAGTCTGCACGTTCTCCCCCTTCTGCGTGGGTTTCCTCCGGGTGCTCCGGTTTCCTCCCACAGTCCAAAGATGTGCAGGTTAGGTTGACTTGCCGTGCTAAATTGCCCGTAGTGTCCTAAATTGCCTTTAGTGTTGGGTGGGGTAACTGGGTTATGGGGATAGGGTGGAGGTGTGGGCTTGGGTAGGGTGCTCTTTCCAAGAACCGGTGCAGACTCGATGGGCTGAATGGCCTCCTTCTGCACTGTAAATTCTATGATTCTAATTAAAAAGTAGAACCTGAAAAGAAATGGGGCATGATTCTCCATCCCGCTGCACCTGTTTTCTGGGACGGTGCGTTCCCGCCGGCAGCGGGATTCTCCGTCCCGGCAGCCCGTCAAACAGATTCCCATTGGGGGCACCGTAGAGAAATCAGCGGGTTTGAGTGAGCTGCCGGCGAAACAGAGGTTCCGCCGATTGTGAATCCAGCCATGATCTCTGGGTTATTACCTCAGCCACCAGCAAACTGGTGTTGAGTAAATCAGATTAGAGTAAATCAAAGATTGGTGTGAGCGAAATGGGTTTTTGATCATGAGGCAATGGCATCAGTCCTGGGGGAAATGGGAGCTGGACCATTGGGACAGTCTTCACGGAAACCAGGCTGGAACCAGCGTTCTGGTGAGTCATATAACCAAGGTGGCAGAAAGAGCTTGAAACGCATTACTGGGGGGAAGGAATCATGCCAGAGGCAGTGTAGTAAATCAAAGGGACACAACAATTTGGATAATGACATGTAGAGTATCCAAGGGAGGGATTGAACGTACAAACTTACGAGAGCATCAGCAGCTAAATCGGAAACTGAAAAATGGTAAAAGGACAGAAATTCTGGCTCTGCATCTGTTGGAGAGGAACGTGGTGGTGGTTCCAAATCATCAATTGCCCTTGTTCTTCTATAATGGGGAGATGTTCAGTCACCTGAAGAAGGAGCAGTGCTCTGAAAGCTAGTAATTTGAAGCAAACCTGTTGGACTTTAACCTGGTGCTGTAAGACTTCTCACTTGTTTTTCTAGGTGGCAGAGATTGCCAGTTTGGAAGATGCCCCTGAAACATCCTTCATGAGTTGCTGCAGGTCATCTTGTGGCTAGAAGACAACCTGGCCATAGTGCGCAGGTGGTGGAGACGGCATCCACCATGATGTTTGGATCATCTGTTTATCGCATCAATGGCTTTCCAAAACGTGTATCAACTCAATCCAATCCTTAACAAAGGATTCTGGTGATAAAGGCAGCAGGCTCATTCAGAGCCAATTATTGCATTTCTGACCTGACAGAACAGAAAAGAAATTATGGAACTTTGTGTAGTCTAACCCAATACACGAATCACCAAATCTTAAACGATTGTTGATTACAGATTGTGTGCTCCGTGTTTATACCGTCCAGGTGCCATCTCCACACTGTGAGTTTTTCCCACTCAATGGACAACTTACACAGCAGCTGACCTGCCATATACAAATAAGCTCAATGTCATCCAGACAGTAATTCATTGCTTATCAGTACCTGAGGCAAAATGTACAAGCTCCAACACCCCAAGTAACTACACTAATCATTTTTCATGGGTTTGTAAATAGTTTTTTTTTATAAATTTAGAGTACCCAATTATTTTTTCCAATTGAGGGGCAATTTAGCGTGGTCAATCCACCTACTCTGCACATTTTTGGGTTGTGAGGGCGAAACCCACGCAGACACGGGGAGAATGTGTAAACTCCTCACGGACAGTGACCCAGAGCTGGGATCGAACCTGGGACCTCAGCGCCGTGAGGCGGTTGTGCTAACCACGAGGCCACCGTGCTGCCCTGTAAATAGAGTTTTGATTTCTTTATCGGTTACAATTGCATTGATAGGTGCCATTGACATTTAATCATGTGATAAATTGTAACTTTCCCAAGTTTGATGTTACTTAAATTGGAAACAATATCTGTTTTTCCAACAAGGTCATCATGTTTGACATTTTCCATTATGGAAAAACTTTTAATTACCTGATCCAAATCTGTCGACCACGGAATGGATTGATCCTGATGACTATAAAAGCAGCAACAACCAGAACCCATTCACATTGGAATTTGACATTTCCTTGTGGTTTCCTTCAACTACTCGAAGAGGCAAAAATGAAGTGGCTGCTCATTGCACTTGCGTGCATTCAGCTCTCTGAATGTTTAGTCAGGTAAGGTTTTTATCTATTATAAATTTAAAGTACCCAATTCTTTGTTTACAATTAAGGGGCAATTTAGCACATCCAATCCACCTACCCTGCACATCTTTTTGGTTTGTGGGGGTGAGACCCACGCAGTCAGGGGGGTGAATGTGCAAACTCAACTTGGACAGTGACCCAGGGCCGGGATCGAACCCGGGTCGTGGGCGCCGTGAGGCAGCAGTGCTAACCACTGCGCCCAGTCAGATAGGAATTTGTGATTGCCATGTTGGTTTTGATGTTTATAGATATGCTTTGAATGTATCCTCACAGAAGATGATAATTCTATCAAAATACTTGGTGTTTGGTTTGAACATGAAGTTAAAACTCACCACTATTCTTAGAATTCCCCCTATACCAAAAAAGGGTCGATATTCTAAATGGTGAACAGGGATTCTCACTCCCTGACTCCGATGGAGGCTTCGGTGGGTTCTATTCAGGTCAAACTATATTTTCAAGTTATCCCCCGGTATAACCCATATCTTCACCGAAGAATTTTACCTACTTACCCCTTAGTAGCATCGATGTCCTGGGTCCTGCATTGTTAAGTAAGTAAAGTAGGCTAATAACCACTGTTTCAGGTTAAAACTTTTAAGTTATTTTATTATTATAATTTTTTTTTAAAGCTGTAAACACTTTCTGAACAGAAAGGTAAAACAATCTTGCTTCTGGATCCGTCCTGTTGGTTGAAGGGACCTTCAGGCCCACCTTGACAATCGATCTTCTTTAAAATCTGGTCTCCTTGAGATGTATTCGCTGGTGAGCTCGGTTGCTGTGTCCGATCCTTCCCATGTACCGAGCTGTGAGAGCTGGCTCTGGCTCTGCTGGCTGTCTCCTTTCTTCGGGTTTATAGTCTCTTTCGAACAGTTATTAAGTTTTAACGACTTTATTGTAAATGAGCTTGTTTCACTTTGATTGTTAAAAAGTATCTTTGATGTAAACATTTTAATACAACTAATTATTCATTTTGGGCATAACGTCACCTCTCAGATCTGATTAAAAAATGCTTTGGTTTCAATAGGTGTTACTTTTATTTCTGTGATTTCGAATCGTTTAATTTTCCAATTGTCCCCAGCTCATAACTTTGCCTTTGATTTTGATTTTAAATTATGTTCCTCATAGACAGGTTGTCTCCAATTTTCTTTTAATTGACTTGATGTTCGTAGAATTTTACACTTAGAATCGACACCAGATTCGACTGAGCATCATCCAGCTGTTTACTAAGAGAGTTTATTTCAATTAAGGTGTGAAACCTTTGCTTTTAGCTGTATGCTAAAATTTAACTTGGTTATGACTTGAAAGACCTGCCTGTTATAAACATTTGTCACTTAATTCAATTGAAACTCTCATCACTGCTTTTCCAGATGCTTCCTGAGATAGTTACATTCCATGAAGGTGTGAGCCATTGTTTTAGCTTACCACAAGGATCCTGTGTGTTTGCTAAACCTGCTTGTGAGCAAGAATCTGCATTTTATAATCCTGCTCTTTGCAGCTGCTATTAACCTTTTGTGGGATATTTCCCTGTATCCTCTCAGACCAGATATTGCCAGACTTCCATGTTTCAAATGACACATTTTTCTGTATTTTCAAGAACAGACATGTTCGCAACAGTAACAATGCCTGGATCTTAATGGGCCGATTTGCTGTCGGGCCCAATGTTTCACTCAGATGCCTGGTTGCATAGTTGTAAAATGGGGCCGAAATTGGGCGAATAAGTTCCCATTAGCTTTACCCTGAGTCCATTCTGCCTATGATGTTGCAACCAGCTGCTTCTTGTCGACTAGATTGCATGCACATTATTCATCTTGTAGCCACGCTAAGGCACCATAACACTCAACATTTAAAAAATATATCTATTCTAACTACAGGTGGACAGAAGTGTGCTTTTGCAATCAAAGCCCATTTTGAGTAGGTGCAAGGAGAGTTCCCTGTGCAATGGAACTCTCAGTAGCGAACAAGATTGGTTTTCTTTCTGCACCATTATGGTTTTTGAATTTATTAATAGATATGGCATATATTTATGAAATTTTTAATGTATGTGGAGACAATTTTGATTGAATCATTATAGTACGAAAAGGAAAGAAATGCTCTTTCTCAATGTGATGCGCACAATCAGCATGCATTTCAAATCATGAGAGATATTATTTAAATAGAGATTGACCCCTCCTTGTCATCTATTTTGGAAAATAGTTGTGCTCACTGTGGCCTACTCCCATGCTGAATTTGTATGTTCTCAGATTCACAGACAATACACTGCAGAAGAGGCCCTTCAGCCCATCGAGTCTGCACCAACGTTTGAAAAACTCCTGACCTACCTACCTACCTAATCCCATTTGTCAGCATTTGGCCCACTGGCTTGAATGTTATGACGTGCCAAATGCTCAACCAGGGATGAGGCATTAGGGAAGTGAGGCAACCCGCCTCTACCACCCTCCCAGACAGTGCGTTCCAGACCGTCACCACTCTCTGCGTAAAAAGGTTTATCCTCAAATCCCCCTTAAGCTTCCTGTCCCTCACCTTGAAGCTGTGTACCCTCGTAAATGACCCTTCAACTAAGGGGAACAGCTGCTCCCTATCCACACTGCCCATGCCCTTCATAATCTTGTACACCTCAATCAGGTCGGCCCTCAATCTTCCCTGCTCCAGCGAAAACAACCCAACCCTTACCCAATCTCTCTTTATAACTTAAATGCTCCATCCCAGGCAACAACCTGCTGAATTTCCTCTGCACCCCCTCCAGTGCAATCACATCCTTCTTATAATGTAATGACCAGAATTGCACACTGTCTGCCAGCTATGGCCCCACCAGAGTTCTATAGAACTCCAACATTACCTCACTGCCTTTGTAATCTATGCCCCGATTGATAATGCTAAGTTTCCTTATGCCTTTTTCACCACCCTATTAACCTGCCCTTCTGCCTTCAGAGGTCAATGGTCAAACACGCCACTGTCCCTTTGATCCTGGAACCTCCCAGTGTTTTGCTGCTCGTTGAATATTCCTAGTCAAATTTCTCCTTCCAAAGTGCATCACCTCACACTTTTCAGGGTTAATGTACATCAGCCACTTAATCTGCCCATTTGGCCATCCCGTCTATATCTTCCTGTAACCCCAGATGCTCATCCTCACTGTTAGTCACCTGGCCTATCCTTGTGTCATCCGCGAGCTGACTGATCTACCCCTCACATAGTTATCAAAGTTGTTTATATCAATAATGAATAACAGGGAACCCAGGACAGATCCCTGTGGTACGCCACTGAACACTGTTTCCAGTCACTAAAGCAGCCGTCTGTCATCACCCACTGTCTACTGCAACTAAGCCAATTTTGAATCAGTTTGTATGTGCACCTTCATACATCAATCTCTGTTTTTTGTAAATGCTACTTTTGTTTACCAATCACAACATAGTACACAGAAGGTTATAGCTTGTACACATGAAACAGAAAGGGATAGAAAAAGATATTTGGTTTAATTTAGAAGGACGAATCTGCCTGAATGTTGATCCATTTTCACTCTGATCCTTGCAGAGTGAAACTATTTAAGGGTAAATCTGTCCGCGATGTCTTGGCGGAGCGTGGTTTACTCGAAGAGTTTCTGAAAGAACACAAATACAATCTCTACTCAAAATACGTTGGACCATCCAAGGGGGAGTCGGGTTCAACAGAGCCACTCATAAACTACCTGGATGTAAGTAATCTGTACTGTTTTTAAAGAAGATCAGCTTACAGAATAGAATTGAAACAGTCACATCCCGGTGGTGTTTATTGCATTCTGCCCTTTATTAACACTGCCCTGTGTATCTGAAACCCAAAAGTGCAGCAAGTGTTGAAGTTGGTCATTTCGCGATGGATATATATTAGCACAGCCCTGAGGGAGTGCTGCATTGTCAGGAATACCCTCTTTTAGAATGGACATTAAACCGGGACCATGTCTGCCCTGTCACATAGATGTAAACAATTCCGAGCCACCTTTTGATGCAGTGCAGGGGAGATTTACCCAACAGTTATCACTGTACCAAAGTTACTAATAAAAATCTGCTGGTCATCACAGTGCTGCTGGTGGGATCGTGCTGTGCGCAGATTGGCTGAGCTGAGATCGGCCATGATTCTATTGAATGTTGGAGCAGGCCCGAGGGGCTGAATTGCTGACTTCTGCT